>NC_090941.1:620964413-621275074 GCF_040938575.1 Ambystoma mexicanum
CAAATTTGCATTGTTTCAATGCATGTTTGCAGAACGTTGTAATACAATGCAGTGGTGTAGGTCAAGTACCATGCAGATTTGCCTTGCACCTTTGCAAAGTGTATGCAATAAGGGCTCCAGCATGCCCATGCATGCAATGCATTATTTTCTCAAGCATCAGGTATCCGTGTTCGTACAGGCTGTTTCCACCAATTGAAACTCTGCTTTATAAGTGATGGTGCCGCCCCAAACGTTCAGGATTCACAACCCTGCAGCCTTTGGTAGTTTTCTTCAGAGAGATTCATGCTGACAGGGAAGGCCGCCTCAGTCCCTTTCTAGCTGTAAGTCTCTCCTTTGCTTCGGTCATGGCGATGGTGGTAACATTGCCAAAAAATGTAGGCTATGTTGATGGCATATCATGCTGAAAAGATAATGATCTCCTCAAAACACAGCGCAACATGCCAAGATCCGCAGTGTTTTGACTAAGGGCGCGAGCTTTGAACACAAGAAGTCTGTTGTTACAGAGCCGCTCGGCGTGCCTGTCAGCGGGGCTCTCCTCTCGACGTCAGGTGTCCCGGGCTGTCCAATCAGAGGCACGGGCAAACAGCAGCCCTACGCCGCTGCGTGTGTGCTCTGAGGATGAGACGCCATTCCAAGCTTCCCTTGACATCCATCACATTACTATAAGAGGATTTCGCTTTAAAAAAAAAAAAAAAATAGCATGTCCTACTTAGTTCTCGTCATGCCCACTTCGGTCGGATTCCTGACATTATTAACTGAGTGCTTGCCCTGCACGCAATTTACTATTTGCCTACTAACAAGTAATGCGGCCTGCAAGGATACAGAGAGCAATACATAGACAGGTTACAGTTCAACAAGATTTGCAATGGGGGAAATCAAGAGGTGCCGGAGCAGCTCAGATTTGCTCTACTAACTCATGCCCTGTTCACAAAGCCTAAACGTGAGCAGGTCTGGAGCTGCCTGTACACATGTGAGGTGCTCATGTCACTGCTCAGCCTCATAGAACCATCATGACCTCTCGAGTTGTACTGTGTCATTGCTACAATGGCTTGAGTGATGCAATTATTCCCATTGTTAGCCGGGGTGGATTGGGACATAAAATAGGCACGAAGACGAATGTTTATGGAATTTATGGCCTCATTGCTCTGGATTCTCAGGAAGCCGCCGACAAAAGATAGTGCAAAGTAAGCACTTTTATGGATGCCCATTTTTCGAAAATGCGCAAGTCATCATATTTAAAATGCTGACTTGTGCAATTCCGGGGTGTGATGCAGGTCAATTATTGCTCAGGTCTGCATTAATGCATACTTTAATGAGTCTGTTCGTGACACTATGTGTAACGGCACCAGCACCTTTGTGAATATCGATGTTTCTATATATTTTTTTTTGCTTTTTGAAGGCTACACATCAGGGTCGTCATTTGATCAAAATGCCAGTGGTAGCGGAAGTGACATCACACAACCCTTGAACTCTGATGACATCCCATATGTCATTTGATCCCACCCCCTAGATATATCACGGGAAGCGGTGGAACACAACCTTTCACCCCTTGACAGAGCAGGAAGTGACATCACATAGCATTGTTCCTAAGCACGCTACGAAAAATATGGTTACGATATCACTATAATGTGATATACATTTCATACAAGAATTGATTGCAATTTGTATCATTAAGATCAGTGTGTATAGGCCCATATTACCAAATTACTGTGAATGATATGATATGATCTGATATGGCATTTATAACGCGCCTATACACACAAGTGTTTCAAGGTGCGACAAGGCAAGGGAGGGGAACAAAGGGAAGACGGACAACAGTCCTACTAGGCCAGGTGTCATTCAGATCGTGCAAGAGCGTGGGACGGGGGCAGGGACAGTGCAGTACATGTGAATAGAAAATAACAATAAATAAATAACGGCCAGCATGTGGCAAGTGCATGGGTAAGTGCAGACATCAGGAGTAGATGGGGGGGACTGTAGGGATACAGAAACAGTTCCCAAGTGCGGGGGTAGCCAGGTGGGCAGTGCAAGTGTGTGACGCTGGCGGGGGAGGGACCTGGGCCCGAGATCAGAGGTTGCCCAGGTAGCCAGTGCAGTTCTGGTTACAGCCAGCAGTTCAACAGAGGAGAGGAGAAAAAGCAGAAGCAAAGAGAAAGGTTTTGAGGTGCTTCCGGAACCGGAGCTGGGAGAAGAGCTCGAGAAGGAAGATATTTAGGGAGAGAGAGTTGAAGGTATTGCGGGCCCAGGCCGCAGAAGGCCTTGTGGACCATGCAGAGGCTTTTGAACTTAATTCTCGCAGCCACTGGGAGCCAGTGCAGAGATTTCAGTCCTGGAGAGATACGATCCCTGGGCTTGAGGCCAAGGACAAGTCTCGCAGTCCTGTTCTGGATAGGTTGCAGAGGGCGGAGAGGAGAAGCAGGAAGATTTAGAAAGAGGCTGTTGCAATAGTCCAGCCTAGAGAGAACCAGTGCTCTGGAGACAGTGAGCCTCTGGGGGAAGGAGAGGAAAGGAAGAATACCTCTGAGGAGGTGCAGCTGGTCGTGTGATTTCTTAGAGATGTGAGGAGAGAAGGAGAGTGTGGAGTCGAAGATGACCCAGAGGTTTTTAGCCTTGCAGGTGGGAGCAGGAAGAGGGCCAAGAGAGGGCGGCCAGAGAGCTACGGGAAAGGAGGGAGCGGGTGTGCCAATGAGGAGAATCTCAGGCTTACTGGAATTAAGGCAGAGGTCATTGGCGGCACACCACTCTTGGATAGCCGACAGACAGTCAGAGATGAGGGAAGGTAAGGCGGAGGCCGAGGGTAGCCTGAAAATTAGCTGGGTGTCATCCTCATAGCACTTAAAGTTGGGGCAGAGAGCGGCAATGCGGTGGGCAAGGAGTGCCAGGTCTTGGGTGAACAGCCAGGGAGAGAGGGTAGACCCCTGGGGAACAACACAGGTAGAGAAAAAGATAGCGGAGAGGAAGGACCTAAGTTATCCTGGGAGCAGACGTCCATGGCCAAATGATAATGATGTGCTATTATATAGCACTTACCCTTATGCGCTTTATATAGAACAAACATGCATACAATATCACCCAACCTATGTTGGTACTGATTTATCGACCTCAGAAGGATGAAAGGCTGAGCTGAGGTGTTTAAGAACAGACTAAATCAGTGATTTACCCCCTGAAGTGTGCCTGAAATAAATCTTTAAAAAGTCTAGCAAAATGTGCATAGAATTCCAGAAAGACACATTATTTGCCATTCCTATTCTTTCTTATTTAGGGTCAGTGCTGAAAGTGTTAGACTTGCAGAACACCTGTCTTTTTTAAATATTTTTTTTAGAGGCCTGACCAAGAAAGCCAGCCACTCCAGAAGCAAAGAGCCACATGGCGCTGGCCAGAGCCTAGGACCTTACATTAAAAAAAAACACATTTTTTAGGGGTGGAGTCGCAAGGTAGACCTCTGGGGTCGCAGTTGTGACCCCTGGTGACCCCTAAATGACGTCCCTGCCGCACATAAAAAAGACAGATGTTTTCGGTCTATTTTGTGTAGCCCTCAAAAAGCCGAAAAAGCACATAGGTACGTTTTTTTTTTACCTTTACCACTGGAAGCCTCCCTTCTCTTCCTACTACCTCGCTCCCCCCACAACACACACACACAATTTATTTTTCTCCCCCACCCTTCCCGCTCTCATACATTAATTTTCACACACACACAGAGACACACACACAGAGACACAGACACACACAGACACTTACCTGACACTCCCAGGAACTCCTCTTACAGGTCACGCTGTGGCCGTCAGCCCATGCGCGCACTCGTGTGCGTCGCAGGGGCTGACAGTTCAATATATAAAGATTTTTAAAGACTGGTCACAGAGAAGTCTTTCTAAATCGATCTTTTTTTTAACCGTTTAAAAAAAAAACGATCATTTCACTTAGGACCGTACAGAGAGCAGAAACAGTGGACATATCACCAGTGCTTACGTTTGGCAACCTGGGTGAGGGTGGGAGAAAAATAGTAGGGACAGGTAGTTCACAGAGGAGAGCCTTGGCCTAGATGCTGTAGGCAGACAAGGACAATTGTGCCTTCAGAGGACTTGACAGATGTAGTGGGCATTGGAGAGGCTAGCCAGAGAGGGGGGGCTTAATTGGGGAATCATTGGACCATAAAACCTTTGCACTTCAGCTTGAAGATACACTGCAGGTATTGAGACCATCGCCTCATGTGTCTGGTCAGCTGGTAACGTGTGACTATTGCAGGGAAGTACTGGGAAGCAATTGCACAGTACTCTTTGGGGCTCAGCCAGGAGTCTTGAAGTTGATGGACTGTTTTAATGGCAACCAATGCAGAGTCGTCATGGTGGTGACGGTGAGGTTGTAAGCAGGGTGAAGACAGGTCAGGCTGTGTTTTTGTATGAAGGTTTATTTATTTTATTTATTTATTTTTGGATTTCTAGCAGCGTACCAAACCTTCTGGCATCAGGGCGCTAGTTAAGTGCAGAGTGGCAATCTTGAAAGAGCAAAATTATGGATACATGTTATCTCTTGTATGAAGTATTAGAGAGGTGTGATCTGGCATTGCCGCGCCTCAGTGTGCGGGGAGCTACATCAGGTATACCAATATATTAGGTTATATTAGAGTTTGTCAGGGAGTCCTCAACATGCGCCATTGACACAATCTAGGGAGGCATGGCTGCTTCTCCTATATCCCCCTTGATCAACGTTGCCCACATTTCTCTTTGCTTCCATTAGTATGGCCTGCAGAGCGCTCATTCGCCTGTGCTAAAAAAGGTGGGAGTGCCCAGAAAATGCAACATTACATGCTTAGATGCGGGCAAGATGTCGTAACGGGTGGGGTATGTGGTGGCTGCAAGTTACAGCAGATTGTGGTGGAGAGTTACCAGAGATGCTCGCAGTATTATTCTGCAGCTTCTCCTCACTCCTGACAACTCCCATTATACCTCCTACCTTTCTCTCTGAGGATTAGCTCACCTCTTATTATACATGGAATAGATTGTACGTTAAAAAAGAATTATATTTGGTGTCACAATTGTATTCCGCCGAAAACATCCTTAAATTATTTATTCTCAAAAAGTCTGATTGCATGAAAGGATTTGCCTTCAAAATGTTCCCATCTACCCCAAATTGTCCCTCGCGTTATTGTAAAGCCATTTTAATTCCCAGCAGTCTCTTAGATCCTTCCACAACTGACCATTACTCCTACGTGCCTATGCATTTTATATCTGATTACCTTCACTGGTTAGAGCCCAACTCTATCCATTCCACCGCATTCCGAAATACTGAAGTATTTCACCCACATCCCACAGTTGCCACACATTTCTCTTTTGCCCCGTTGAACTGTCCCTATTTTCATTGTCCTGTAACTCCATTTTTTAGCTGCACACGACAACAGCTCCTATTTTCTGTCTGTGCCGCGAAGCTAAGGGTTGCACAGGTGTCGACCTACGATACCAGCGTCACTGTCCTGAAAAGGAGTCACAGGCAGTAGTGTAAGGAAACGTGCAAGTCTCTGAAATGCTTCAGTTTATAGAACTCCTATCCCGCACTTCAGAGGAGTAGTGTGTAAAATGGCAGGCACATGAATTTCCACAGTGAAGTACCCGGCGCATGGATATGCAGTGTGTCCTATTAAGTTATATGCAGCAGGCGCTGCAGTGCAATTGCAGTCTGACTGCCTGGTACTGCACTGCCAAACATTCCCAGCGCTCCAATGGCCCCCATTGAACCTGCAGTAGTCGGGGCAGACGCTCTGGTGCGGCACAAAGAGCAGGGGTACATCAGTGGGGCAAACCCCATGTTCTCTGTTTATCAATTTCCATCTAAACCGTCTTCAGTGTGATTGACTAATGGGTCGATAGGAGCCTTCTGGCTCTTTGCCAAGGCCACTACCAGAAATCCAATGTGTAAACAACAGCTGAATGGCGTACAAACTGTGCTTCATGATGGAGCAGTCAGAGCATCTCCAATGATTAGGATGGTAGCAGCAGGCCTTCCTTAATTCTCATGGCTGATGCTCATCACTTTCCACACCGGCTGAATTTCAAATTTTTTTGGTGATAAATCAGCTTACCTTAACTCTCTCTTAACTAGAGTTTTTTTTTCCAGTGAATTTCAAGGGTTTTGTTCTGGGTCACGGTCCATGCTGCAACAGTGACAAAAAAAAGTGAGGTCACAGCCAGTGGCCCCAACCTGCCAGCTCAGGCTCATACCCCATCCCTAGTACTTACCCAGATTCCACCAGCCATGCCCTAGCCTTCGCCCACTGCCAGGGTCCGCTGCCAATGTAGTAGATTCCATCTCTCTGCAAGTTTAGAAGAGTATGGCTAAGCCCAGGTGGTGCATAGGCAATTGAGCCCCCCCCCCACTTTTTTCCCCCGCGATAACCATTGCTTGTAATTATTCCCACAATATTACATTTTGATTCCTGCAGTAAGGTAACATATTACAGTTTTATCCTGGTAATGGGAAAATGCCTAAATTAGCCATTCTTCCCTGCCCTCACTGGCGCTCACCATCGGTCCCATTCCTCTTTTCTACCTCCCAGACTCTGCTTCCATGTCTATTTTGTACACTTTCCGGTTCATGTGACGCATTGTGTTCCCGATCGTGTGTTACGGCGCTATCACAGTCATCTTGCATGATTCCCAAGGGATTCCTCTGATAAACTGAAAATGTCTCCCCCAAATGGGTCCCCAGCCAACACCAATGTCCCCCACTGCACATGTGTTCCTCTTTCCAAACCAGCTCTTCTCATCACCAGTGGCCTAATATGAATACACCATCCCCCCCCCCCAAACATGAATTTGTGCTACACACGGTAATATTGTGGGATTCACTAACCTAAAACAAACATGAAATGGCTAAAAGCCTGCTAGCATCTCTGCCACATAGCAGCATGGGAGATATATAAACATGTCTTATTTAGCAGGGGAGGGGGTTCCATGTCATTTCACCAATCCCCCTTTTTTTTCGACAGGTGTTTTGCCTCAGGAGTTTTGCTGAAAAAGTTAATCAACATTTTTTTTGTATTATTTTGCTGGGGGATCCCCTCCAAGCCCCCCTCAATTAATTTTAATGTTTTATTTCCCTTCCCCCCAACCCTTTATTTACCCCCCCAAAATATTCAATGGACATCTCCTGCGGCAAAACACCCATCGGAAAAACAGGTGTCGGCAAAAGGACTCAATACCGCAGTGGGGACCTCCTTCTCCTTCGAATATTTTAAAAACTACTCAATGGATTTACTCCAAGCCAGTAAAAGGCACATCTGCAGCGACTTGTTTCTTTTATGGCGTAATCTGTCCAGCAGTTCTTGCACTACGGGTATTCAATCAAAGCACTTTTTTCTATGGGAAAATGAATGGGACTAGGCCCAAAACACTGTTCTTTGTTTTTGTTTTCATAATAGCGTTTCCTCCTTTTAACAAATGTTCCCCATAATTTCCAGCTTGAGGAGGCCCGGGACAAGAATTTTGTTACATCCAAATCTGTCCAGCGAGTCAAAAGTTATTAGCAAGAAAACATCACAAAAAAACAAAAAAAAAATGTAGATTTGACGGTTGCAAAGTTCAGTCTATTGGAATTGGGCACACTGTGGACTTGGACTTCAGGTATTCAATTAGGAAAGACCTTAACCTGCTCTCGCCAACGATATGAACTCACTGTGCCCCTGCAATGAATTCTTGTTAAATGGTCAATAGATAAGATAGTAAACGAGTAAAATATGAGCCACAAACATTACAAGAAAATATGCGACCACATGTCAAAGCGGCCTAAGAAAAGCATTGTAAGAACCAGTGCAGAACCAGAGATGGTTCACTAATGTGAACTCTACTGAGAGTACATTGTGTCCTTGCCAGCATATCTGTGTACAATCTTTTCGTTATGCAGTATGCCCTTTTCACTCTTCGCATGGCATGCGGTTTGTTTGTGAGCTATGCAAAGGTAGCCAAGGACATTTGCCCATGCTGACAAGAAGAGGTCACATCTATCTCACGGTAACTGTGTCCAAGCAGGATTTTTTGCGCGCGGGTCGTGGCTGGAAGCAATCTCCTTGGGTGTTACAGACACTGCTGCTCTGCCAGCGATAGAACGGTGCCTTGCAGAGTTCAGCCGGCCAGTGCAGAGTTCCCAGAGCCTCTGCAGTCTATGCTTATTGGGAACCTTGATTTCCTCAGCATTGTTGCTCTGGACCACCAGCTCACTTTACAGAGGACAAGCCCGTCGCCAAGGATGCTATTATCAGGAATGGCTTCCGATGGTGCATTCGGCTTTTGTGTAAGGCCCTATGTTTAAAAGGAGTGCCTTGACTCTCAGATGGTGTAGTGTCTTTTGTTCTATCACAGCCGCAGGCTGGCGGCAGTGTTTCGTATTCTATGTAGCCTTCTATAGTCTGCAAGGCCCCTGTAGATGCTTGATTGATTGATTGATAGGTTATTTATAATGCGCCTATACACAAGTGTTTCAAGGCGCAACCAGGCAGGGAGGGGAAAACAGGGAGAACAAGACAAACAACCTTACTAGGCCTAGTATCATTAAGACGGTGCAAGTGCGCAGACAAGATGCTGTTACCATCATCCAGTACTGACAGAACAGAGAGAGAGTACAGACAGCGTTCTGTGTAGAAATGTTAATAAAAGGCATCTGTCACCTAATGGATCTCGGCTGGTGGAGGCCTTTCCAGCCCAGTGATTTCATTTCTGTCTCCACACTTACGGCGGCGCTGCTGATATTGACTCTCGGGTTCTTCACCACTTTGATTGGCTCTGAGCAGGTTTTCTTCTCTTAGTGACATGGAATTGATGCAGTGGTTCACCCTTTGCTGAGCACATCAGCAGCTCCATTTTACTAGACATGTGTTTAGGTCTCTTCTTGATCATCCAGGAGTGCACTTTGATGAAACAACTGGCGAGGACTGGATGAGTGTGAAGGTTATCTTGTGTAAATCTTCGAAACAATTTGTGTGTCATCAGCACATTTGTAGCATTTGTGGCCGGATTGTCTGTTGAGTCGCGCAAGCAGTGTTATGTAATTGTTCAAAAAGAGGGAACGAGAAGGCTGAACTCCTGCGGAATACCAAAGGAGATATTGGGTGGGTTTGATTAAACAATTATATGATAGGTTATTTATAACGTGCTTAATACCCAGAGGTTTCAAAGCGCGGACCCGGTGATTGAACCTGTGCTGCTACGTGTCCTCTTGCTTCCAAAGCGAGCACGTTGCCCCTGAGCTATCCTCCCGAGAAAAAGGGGTAGAAGGTGGTCTCAGTTCTGTCTGCGAGGAAATAAAGCACCAGAAAGACATCTCCAGATTGTGTACCTTTGATTGGTTCTTTTGGGTGTCTTGACGCGGGTATGTTAGTTTTCATGATTGTTTCACAGTCGGTTGTAGGAGAATGATTGTTGTCATTTGGGTTAGAGGAGTTGCTTACTTCTTCATGTTCTGGTCTAGCACGAGGCATTTAGAAGCCTGGAGTTCTAACGTTTTTGTGGTTGTCAAGGGTTTGAAAACCTGCATAGGAATGATTGAGTTCTTTATTTGTGATTTAATGCTTACGTGCTAGTGGGAGTGTAACTTGTGCTTTATATCGCTGTACTGTAAAAGCAATGAGTACCATCCCTGAAACGGTATGATCATGCACTAAAGAGACTACACTTATTGTTATGGTGTAGCTTTTATGAGTCATAGATATATGTCAATTAAGATGTAGGTTCAAGATATAGAAATATAAGCAAGTTCAATGTTGTGTTCAATAACAATGGAAAGCAAGTATTGCCATGGAAAGAATACAGCCCTGTCTATTCAATGTAGCCTGGAATGGAGGTATGTCATACTATAAGAGAACATTCCATTTTGCTGTGATGCTGCTGTTTACGTTTGGTGGCATTCCAAGTGATTCTGTTGCTGCTTTCCTGTGTGCCTGGTTGTATTGTTATGCAGCTGGAGGTCCTTTCATTATAAATAACTTAAAGTAAACAGTTTCTTTAACTTGCGGTTGTCCGGATGTTCATACTTAACATTGGCGACGAGGATTTTCAAAAACCTGATGCAGAAGCAGAGTAAAGCTGTGATGGGGGAGCAGCAAAAGAAGAGAGACCACTGCCCCCAGCCAACCTAAAGCAAGTCAGGACCTCCTCTGCACACTGGTGAGCAGCCGCTCCGTTCTTTGAACGTTTGTAGCGGCCTGGTAAGTGGCTTTCCCTCTCATTTACTCTCTGCGCCTTAGCACAATAAGCGAAGCAAAGCAAAGCAATAGACTGATTTGGAATGAGGAGTGTGGAGGGGTGAACATGGAGAACACATGTAATGACATGTAAGAAAAAGAGGAGAACCAGCCACAAGAGGAAGAGACATTAAATAGACATATGTTTCATGTGGAGCATGAGACATTGAAGAGACATATATTGTGAGTTACAAATAGGAGCGGGAAGATATTTCTAAGCAATAAGAAAGTGCATAGAAAAAGTTTTGGAAGCAGGCACGGTGCAGACACAGCTGACAGTGTTGCAACCAAGTACAGTTAAGAAGATGTATTGTTACAGTGAGAATTTCGTATTAGAGGATGCATCATCATAAACTCATCGGGAGGCAGCACCCGCTATAGTACTTTCATTGTAGTACTTTCATTTCACTGGAGGCTTCTCTAGGCAATAGGGAAGTGCATAGAGACATTTTGAGAAGCAGGCACTTTGCTGATACAGCCAACCAACAAGTACTGTCAGAGAAGGTACATTATTGCATTAGGGGTTTGCTCGGGTGGCTGCATCTTCAGAAACTCATCAGAAGGCAGCACCCGCAATATTACCTTCATTGTGCTCAATTAAAACTTGAATTGACCTGGGACCTAAGACCTGAAGCAGAACATTGCCCTACGTGTTTGCTCAGGGAGAGGTGTTCTCAGTGATCACAGGCATCAAACTATAGTGGAATAAATACATTGGTATAACAGGAACCAATAGCAGCAACAAGACACTTAAGTTGAGAAGTGGGAGAAGTTTTATCTGCACCATAACAAGTGATAATTCACAAATAGCACCATGGCTATGTCGAACCTTAGTGGCCCACCCATGTTTATGGCCACTCCAGGACCAGTAAAAATCAAATGGGCACAGTGGAAGAAGGGTTTCATGCACTATTTGAAAGCAGCTGGCGGAAATTCGTTTGCCAATGACAGAAAACTTGCTCTTTTAATGCACCACTTAGGTTATGAAGGACAGAGAATTTTTGAGACTATGCCACAAGTTGCAAGTGATGGTGAGGGAGACGACATCTCTGATCTGGAAAGTGCATTTGCGAAGTTGGATTTGCATTTTAACCTGAGGACAAGCACTATACTGGAAAGGTATAACTTTCGCATGAGAGTACAGGAGTCTGGTGAATCAGTTGAAGCATACATAACTGCACTCCGACAGTTAGCATCGTCATGCAAGTTTCTTGGAGCATATGATGAGCATCTGCATGACCAATTCATGACTCACTGCAACTCTGATCGCATACGTGAGGCGTTATGGCTCAAAGATGAGCCCACGTTGGATGAAGTAATAACCATTGCTAAAAGAGTTGAACATTCTTCGGCATGCATTGCTAAGCTCGCAAAGAGAGATACAAAAGAGGTGAAGCAAGAGACATTGAATGTGAATGAACACAAGAATAAAAAGAAATTCAAAGATAAGGAAAAACAGTCTTATCGAGGAGGAACAGAGTCGAAAAACTACAGACAGAAGGGAGAGAAAGGAGAAAAGGATGAACGCTTGTGTTATCGCTGTGCCAGTGGTACACACTTCGCTGTCTCAGTAGTTTGTCCTGGTAGAAGAGCAACCTGTTCGAAATGCAAGAGGAAGGGACATTTTGCAAATTGTTGCAAAAACTATCAACACACTCAAAAGAAAGTCCTATATGTTACTAAGGATGAGGGACAGAAGTCTTCTGATGATGAGAATGAATTTCCAGTGGAAAATGTTATTGTTAACACCATCACTGATACCATTTATGCTGTTGATGATGTGGATATTGAAGATGATGAATGTGAGCGTCCTTATGCGAGTGTTACAGTGGATTGTAAAGAAGTATGGATGATGGCAGATTCAGGATCAAAAATAACACTCATGTCCAAAGAAGTGTTTGAAAGAGTAGTGAAAGGGGATGTACGAGGACTTTTTAAACCTGATATTAGGCCTGGTGGCTACAATCAGGACCCCATTGATCCCTTCGGGTATAGTAAGAATCGCTTTCAATTTAAAGACAGGGAATGTGAAGGGAAAATGTATGTAACCAAAATAGGTCTTACTCTAATGGGGTGGAGGGAACAAAAGAAATTGAAGATCAAGTTAGATCCCAATAGCCCTGAACAAGTGTTGCAAGTGAATGAATCAATCATCAGTAAACACCCCAAAGTATTTAGAGAGAGCATTGGAAAGATTAAAGGTATACAGCATCAAATCTTGTTAAGGAAAGGGAGTTTCCCTGTGGTTGCAAAATTGAGGCCAGTAACTTTGGCAATTAGAGAAGGAGTTAAATAGGAGCTGGCGAAATTGTTGAAACTAGGTGTTATTGAAAGAACAGTAGGAGTAGACTGGACTTCTCCACTAGTGGTAGCTAAGAAGAGCTCAGGTGAGCTCCGCTTGTGTGTGGACTTACGTCAACTCAATAAGTGTGTGTTGGTAGATCGCCATCCTCTACCTAATCTGTCAGAGATGCTTTCGAGAATTGGGCAAGGAAAGGTATTCTCGAAATTAGACATGGCTTCCGCTTACCATCAAGTAGAATTGGAAGAACGATGCAGAAAGCTCACAGCATTGTCACTCACAAGGGAGTTTTCCAGTTCAAACGCATGCCTTTTGGACTTGTATCTGCTGCTGCAGTTTTTCAAAAGGTTATGGACAGATTGGTTGGAAAAATCAGAGGTGTATATTGTTTCCAGGATGATGTTTTGATTTGTGGGAAGAGTGAAGAGGAACACAATAACACACTGCATAGAGTTTTGGAGATATTTGAAAAGAATGGCATAGTGTTAAGGGAAGGAAAATGTAAATTTGGTGTTTCTAAAGTTGAATATTTAGGCCATGAAATACCGGCAGATGGTTTAAAGCCAAAAGAGCATTTGGTAAGTGCCATAAAAAATATCAAAAGCCCAGAGGACAAAGCACAATTGAGATCATTCCTAGGGATGACTGAATTTTATCAGACGTTTGTACACAACTATGCTAGTAAGGTGACTGAATTGAGAAAACTGCTGAAGAAAGGAAGTGAGTTTGTCTGGTCGTCCAAATGTAAGAGTGAATTTGTCAAATTGAAGAAGGAAATAGATTTAGCTCAACCATTAGGACAGTTTGATACGTACCGCCAGAGTAAAGTCACTGTTGATGCATCCGAAATGGGGATTGGTGCAGTGTTGTCTCAAGTGGATGATAAGGGAAAGGAAGAGATTATAGCACATGCATCTCGAGGGTTAAGAGGAGCTGAATTTAGGTATTCTGTCCTTGAAAAAGAGGCTTTAGCCTGTTATTGGGCCATGGAGAAATTCAGAAATTTTATATGGGGAACATGTTTTATGTTGTGCACTGATCATAAACCACTTAAAGAAATATTAGAGAATAAAGGCCTAGATAAGGTGTCCAGGAGGGTTGCCGGATGGATTACCCGTATGCAATGTCACAGTTTTGTGGTTAAAGTAATTCCGGGAAAAGAAAACATACTAGCAGATAGTTTGTCAAGGTTAAGGAAACAAGAGAATGAAAATGGTTCATATTGTGAGAATATGGAAATGGAAATGGTTTTCATTAATACTGAGGGCATAGTGTCCAAGGAAGAATGGTTGGAGGAAATGGACAAGGACGAGTGTTTAAAGTTGGTTATTACATATGTGGATTCGGGTGAGTGGCCCAAGAAAACAGAATAGAAAGAAGATAATGTCCCATTTTGGGAGGTCAGTAATGAACTAAGTGTGGCAGATGGTATTTTATTCAGATGGGAGCGTGCTGTGGTTCCCAAAATGTTACGAAACACAATTACTGATTTAGCTCATGTAGGACACATTGGCATTAGCAGAACAAAAAGTGTTTTACGTAACGATTATTGGTGTCCTGGATTTGATAGGGACATAGAAAGAAGACTGGCTGAGTGTCATATGTGTACTAAGATTGGAAAAGGAGAAGTGGCTAGACAACAACCTCTGGTAGAGGTAGAAGTACCAGGTGGAGTTTGGAGAGATGTGGCAGTGGATATCCTGGGCCCAGTTGATTTAGGGTATGGAAGAGGAAAATGTATCTTTGTTCTAGTTGATCTATTTTCACGCTGGTGTGAGATTAGTATAGTAAGGAAGACCACCAGAGAGGCCTTAGTAAAGGCGTTACAACAGATATTTGCCAGGGAAGGTGTCCCTGAAAGCATTCTGACTGACAATGGTCCTTAATTTGTTGGTGGGTGTTTTGCAAAGTATGTCAAAGAGTCTGGAATCAAACACAAGAGGACTGCGTTATATCACCCGGAGACAAATGGGTGTGTAGAAAGAATGAATAGATGTATCATGGAAAGTATTAGGATGGCAACTGAAACAGGATGTGATAGAAAAGTTGCAATCCAGGACAGGATTTTTGGTCTGCGCATGTCACCACATTCATTTACGGGAATAACCCCTTTCGAGTTAATGAGAGGACGTAAACCAAACACGGTGGTCAGTCCTCCATGGTTGGGAAGAAGCAGAGAAAGTGACTATGTGGTAGATGGTGTGAGCAACGATTTGAAAAAGAAAAAGAAGGAATGGGTAGCGCGTGAGAATGCAAGGAAAGGGAAGAAAACTTTGAGAATTGAATGTGGAGACATGGTGAGGATAAAAAAAGGGGTGTTGAAGAAGAAAGGAGAACCACTATATTCCGATCTTGTAAAGGTAATTGCTGTGCTGCGTGGAGCGATTCGGGTAGTGGGAGGACAAGTGTGGAACTTGAATCGTGTTGCTTTTGTGAAAAGGGGTGGATGATGTTTTTGAATAAAATAAACGAGGGAGATGTGTTATGGTGTAGCTTTTATGAGGCATAGATATATGTCAATTAAGATGTAGGTTCAAGATATAGAAATATAAACAAGTTAAATGTTGTGTTCAATAACAATGGAAAGCAAGTATTGCCATGGAAAGAATACAGCCCTGTCTATTCAATGTAGACTGGAATGGAGGTATGTCATACTGTAAGAGAACATTCCATTTTGCTATGATGCTGCTGTTTACTTTTGTTGGCATTCCAAGTGATTCTGTTGTTGCTTTCCTGTGTGCCTGGTTGTATTGTTATGCAGCTGGAGGTCCTTTCATTATAAATAACTCAAAGTAAACAGTTTCTTTAACTTGCGGTTGTCCGGATGTTCATACTTAACATTTATCATTCCTTCAAATGGTTGAGCCGCATATTCAGATACGCGTTGTACCTTCTCACCCGCTTTGGTGCATTTAATGTTATCTGAGGGTGGCCTGTCAATGCTGGTTATTTTTTGTTCTTCCTGTGGTGTGTAGGCCTTTAGTGCAATATCCTGGAGGGTCTGTTTATGTCTCCTCAAATTAGCAGCTTTGACCTAGGAGGCATTTAATTGATGATGTTTGATTAAGTGGGGAGTCGATGGATGGTCCAGGAACTGAGTAGCAGGAATGTTCCTACAGATCGCAATCCAGTTTCAGCTAGAGAAGGTTGTGTCGTATAGTGGGCATGTTCTGGGGCCATTTTGATGTGATGTCTGTACCTCCCCTGACGCATTCATATGTGGCTTATTTAATTGACCTACTCTCTGCCCTTATGGTGTGTACCTTGCCTGTCCTTGTTGTAATGGTTTTCACTGGTCTTGGTCTGGGTAAATCCACTCTTTCAGGACTATGTCCCTGCTTTGTGGGTCCTGGGTGATCTTGACTGACAGGTCACTGCGTTACGTAACCTGAAGTGTAAATAGGCACAAGGTTTTACCATCAGTAGGCAAAGAATAGAGCTGCATGTCTGTCTTCCTTTTATGCAGTGGACGCCTGGTGAGATGTAGGTGGGAGGCGAGGTATTGAGAGCAGTGTCAGGCAGGCAAAATAGGTGCAACAGAACCCGATTCACAGTGGGTGAGTGTGGGTGGGAGAGTGTGAGTGGAAAAGGAAAAGGCAGATGGGAGCATGGGAGAGGAATTGGGAAAAGGCTGTAGACGAACAGGGTGAGGTTGGATGGGGTAGCGACCCGGCTAAATAAGGATATGAGGGAAAACAGCACTGCTTGTCGGAAGAAAGGGTAGGTGGGTAGTACAAAGAACAAGGTCATGTTTAGTTGAATTGTAAAGAGAGCAAGGTGGGGTTGAAGAGAAAATGGGGTAAGGGTGAGAGAGACAATGGGCGTGGCTGGATAGGGGAATAAAATGGGCTGAGGTGGGTATTTATGTCGCTGATGGAGGAGGAAATGGGCTTGTGGTGAAGAGAAAAAGAAAGTGTAGGGATGCAGTGCTGTTTTTCAAATATAAAGAAAAATATATCTTGCTTTATGTTCTTCTGGTGCACTGGATAAATCCTTGACTAATGGATTGTAATCTATTAGGAACCCCTAATATATTTTCACAACTCATTAGTGTAACCCAAAAAGAGTTTTCTCAATACACGCAGAAAAGATTTCAAGAATAATATTGTTTTAATATGAAAAAAAGAAAGCTTGTAGTCAAATTAAGACATTAATCAAAAGATAACAATGAAAGGTTTTTCAAACTTAATCGGGTTTTCACAATTCGTGAACACAACAACATGTCACAAATTTTCACAAGAATTTTGTGACAGCCTTCGTGGATGAAAAAATCAAGTAGATGTTTCTTTTGTGTAATTTCATCCTATAACACTGCATTTCGGATGCAAAATCCTTCTTCAGGTGAACACCGACTGCCTACCTGTGATGCCGAAAGAGGATTGGTAGATTACTGTGCGATCAATTTGGTCATGGGAGAATTGCTCACAGACCTTAGCCCAAAATATTCCGCATGTATTTGGGGGGTGGGTATAGGTAAGTAATTAATGTAGGACGAGTAAGGGGAGGTGCAGAGGTCTCCCACGAACATATATGCGGTAAAATCGAGCAGTCAAAATCAAATCTCCTGTGAGCAAATGGATTCGCAGTAATCAAGCTAAACCACCAAAACATCCTACACCTTAGCCAAACTCTGTCCAGACAAGCTCCATTAAAACTCTTAATGGAAACCTGGGCTCCAGGTGGAAACATTAAATCCACACAATATGTGGATATTTACCAGCATGTATTCTATGGATTTCTTACAATCTCCTATTCCTGCCCTGCGGCTCATAGGAAATCCATATAATACCTTCTGGTAAATATCCACACATTGTGTGGATTTAATGTTTCCACCCGGAGCTCAGGTTTCATTAAGAATGAAACATAGATTGAATTTGGTGTCCTTGTGTATGGATTCTGCACATCACTTCATCATTCAATGATATTGACTTGTGATATTCTCCTATAGTTAGGAGCAAAAAAAGAAGAGAAATTCAGTTTTAGTCAATTCTGGAAGAAGACGTTTGCAATATATATCAATGAGTGGGATTTCCAAAAAGGGAAACTTTACTCTCTATAGGTCAATTCTTGATCCCCCTAGGAACTCACTTTTTGAGGAAATTGATGTAGAGCGGGAACAAGGAAATAATGTTTTTTGTGTAGGCTAGAACTAACTTGTTTAGCACTATTGTCTGGCTGTGACTCTGATGTAGAGTCCCTTTTACAGAATCCTCTAAAAGTAAAGGAAAAATTGAAAGTGACTGATTGGATTCATACGATTGATAAGATGCAGAGAACTACAAGATCAGCCTCCCTGACACTGTTAGATAAGCGTTTATCGTTTCTTCCGGCTTATCTTAAGAAGTCCCCCAGTTTTTGGTCTAGATCTGCTTTTTTGAGATTTCGTTTAAATTTACTCCCTACCCTGGAATTACTTGCTAAAAGGGATAAAGAAGGGGGTACTGCACCAATATGTGATAGATGCTTAACTATGGAAGTGCAGACTACTAAGCATTTACTTTCTAAGTGTTCCGGGACTTGGAGTATCAGGGCCAGTTCTTTTGACAGATTTGTTCATGAGGAGTCTCATTTGAATACTGATGATTTTTGGGTGAGACTATCCTCCGGTAATGAGATGGCTTTATCAATTGAAGTGGGTAGAGTTTTAAAGGAATTGAAGTTAGTAACAACTTGATTTTTCGTTTTGTGAAAAAATTTGTTGGTTAGATCTTTTACTCTTTTCTTTTCTCTTATTATGATATATGTTTTTATCTAGAAATTGCAAATGTTTGTTTTTATTGTTTATGTTAATACATTGTGTATGAAATGTGTTAAAAGCCAAATTTTGGCTAATGCACTTTAAATAAAAAATTTTAAAAAAAGGGAAACTTTCAAAGTAGCGAGACAACCAGTTGAGAGGCCTCAATTCAAAGGTTATTTCAGGTATTGAAAGCTCCAGTTTTGCATCATTGATCACTGTCTAACGAAAGGGATAACTTGTATTCTGAAGTCCTTGAACATACTGGATTCCGAGAAATCTTTGGGGCACAGTTGCTAGCATAAAAGTTCTGAATTTTGCTTTTCCTGGTGCTCCTCCAAAATAACGACCTTCCTTATTTTTGGTTAATTTGGTTGCTTATAGTACTTCTTCTACTTACAATGTATCTTTCTCTCACATATAGATCTTGGAATCTTTACATTGCAGCTCAGGCTCCTTCCTCCTTGTAGGGCCATGTACATCACAGATTCAATACCTCAAGTACAGAGGATAGCACAGGGGCAAAATGTTGCTCTTGGAAGAAAGACCATGCAGAGCAACAGAGGTTTGAATCCGGATCTGCGCTTAGAAACCAAACTTAGATATTAAGCATGTTGTAAAAAAAAATGCAATTAAATAAGTAAATAGATGTGAGGCCCTCTCAAAATGTAGCACAGTGTCTTGGTCAATGGACAAGGAGGTGATGGGAAACAACCTGGGTAAAGTCACTGAATCCACATAGAACAACAATAACAAAAGTCAAATACCTTCTACTGGCTTCACCTGTTCATTTGGGTACATTGTTGGTGAATGACAAGGCATGGACCCAGGACCTTTAATGACAATGTGGCCCTTTTAGAGGTCTGCCCAGAACTCTATCCTTTTATATCACGTGCTGCCACAGGCACAACACATATGTTAAAGTTGTTATTTATGGACCCAAAAAGAAGATTCTACCTCTCCAAATGTATATCCATTCCACTAAAAGCATACATTGAAATGCTCTGCACTTTTAAGATCCCACGTGGGAAGTATGTGTAAAGTGAGGAAGTTCAAATAGAGTCCTGGTGGCGAAGTTAATGATTTTGTCGAAAGGACATAAAGCCTAGATGGGGAGACCAAAGAGGATGCTGGCACAGTAGTCCAGTTTAGAGAAGACTATAGTGTTTAAGAGATGCTTGGTGGTGTTGAAAGGAAGCAGGTGCAGATTTAAAAAATATTTCAATGGTTCGGGCGATGCTGCTGCAAAGGTGGAATCTCCAGTTCTTCATGGACGTCCACCACCTGAAATATGTCACCAGCCTTACGTGCCTGAGTACATGAGTGTTTACGGTGACAAAAGGGGGTTGTGTTCTGGTTGTTGGGTCAATGTGGACACCTCATGTCCTTAGCTGAGCTGGCTGATGTGGAGGCGGGTTAAGAGGAGCTGCTTACCTGTCTCCGCCTGTGTGGCTGGGCTGCAGCCGCTTTCACTGGCCGGATGGTGTTGTCAGGTGCATACTTTGCATTGTCCTGTGTGGCTCCTGTAAGTAACAGGGTTATGTCAGCCAGTCTTTTGGAATGGGCGGAACAAACATTAACAATTTGCTCCCATCTTCCATCCCTCCAATATCATTGCTCCTTGCTATGGTACACAAAGTAAATGTGATTGATTTGAATTGATGAACAAATAAAAATAATGAAAGATTAACTACTAACTGGGGTTGGACATGGGTGTTCATTAACGGTTATATCCACCCAATCGCATCTTTATCTACTGAATTCTGAAGCCATTCGATATGTCTTCTTGGGTGCATTTCTGGGAGAAATTATTGTATTGCCTTCCTTTTGGATGTGTGTTTGTCTAAAACAATGCATAAAGTGGGCTACAATTCCATAAATACTGAAAGTGCAAGTGAGTAAAACAGCAAAAAAAGTGCCACAGTCAAAATTTGTTTAAGAGATACAATACAAAAATATATTAAATACATATACATTTCTTTAAAACTGCAGCATGCAGTAATCCATCACTTTTCCAAGCTATTGCTTAATTCATACAAGTTCCAGGGGTGTTACCTGTAGAGGCGAGGTAAGCTCGACTGCTTGGAGGGCTGCCTTAGTCCATCTCCCTCCCCTCGCTCCCAAGGTTCCAAATCCCCTTTGTCAAAAAAAATTATTGGCAATATTCCAAGGGGATTAACCCTAGAGGTGAGGCATGCTTAAGTGCTTGGAGGGCTGGCATAGTCTCTCTCCCTCCCCTCCCCCTCCAGGATGCCTTTCCTCTTGAAGGCGAGCGTCTCCAGCTAGCACGATCCTCCCCACAATGAGAGACAATAATGGATTCTCCCAGGATGGGAATAAGGCCAAGACAAAGTGCGGGTGAGCGTAAATGGGAGTTTATCAATCAAAATAGGGCATGCAAAGGACTCTGCAAACTCCGAGAGCGCTCTGTCTGACAATAGCAAAGGCAGGAGTATATATTTACAAAAAACATCATAAGAACCTACACACTATAGGGGGCACAAGTTCGTGGGGATTGGGTGGCGACGACTATAGGTGCTGCTGCAATGTGGTTTGCCGTGGCTGGAGGACGTCACTGGTTACCCTTGTGGGTTGGGCTGGGCCTGGCAGGTCAGCTGGGTTCATCCGGGCGGTGTTGTTGTGCCAACTGTGGCCAGTGTCAGAGATGAATGTCTTTCCTGACTTTCTGCCCTAGGGCCACGCACACCGCAGTCATTCAACCATTGCAATATTATCTTCTCTGGTAAATCTTCCAATAAGTTATTCTACAGGTTAATGCAACACAGGAGGAATGCACCTAGAGTGGGGTCTGTTGGCGATTCATCAATACATGGTTACCATCGTCCTGTTGACCGGGTATCGTAGGTCGTGGGGTTGGGTCTCGGGGCATGGGACAGGCAGTCCATGTCATCATGTCTTGTTAGAAGCCATTATGGATGTGTTCCTGTAATGTTGCCATAATATTAGGTGTCCTAATTTTACAGGGGCCATTAACCTAAGGTGAGCCAGTGGGTCGTGGAGCCTAAGAAAGGGCGCCTCTGGATCTGTGTTTTCAGGCCGGGGTTTACTGCTGGGTTGTAAATAATTCAGGTGGCAGGCCGTGGCCTTGGGTGCTGCGGGGGGGGGAACTACAAATCGTTGAAGTGGCTCCAGCCGAGTTGGGGGAGGTGGAGCAGCACGGCACAGGCCTCTGCTTTTTCGTCTGGCAGGCTTCACTGGGAGGAAGGGGGAATGGCCTTGCATGTGCTCACAAAGGTATTTTCCTCATGTTTTGCCGACTTTAGGTGGAAGAAGCATAAACATTCAAATAATATACAATACTCATTGAGTCTTTCCAAAGCTCACGTTTTAACATTGCTAGTGCCATCCATATGGCCAATTCGAGCACATTACTTGTACACTATGTTTTTAACAATTACAACATTTTGTTATATGCTTATACATGCACGGTAAGTGGGGTAGTAGTAAGGTTGGTGGAGCACGCAGAAACAACCCGCCAATGAGACTGACGGCAGCGGCACATACTGGGCCTGGACACACACATATGGTGCATTTGTCTTTCTTTGCACTCTAGCAGCATTAGTTCGGTTATGGCGCGGGACCGTGGGGTGCAATCTTTTCAATGAAACACATAACACGAAAACCCCCGGGACGCTTTTACTATTTGCGCATAACTGCGGGGATGTGGGTGCTTCATTCCTAATGTCATATGAGCACACATTCTGCCATATTTATACATTTTACAGGTTTTTTAGTCAGAGAGGTTGTGGAGAGAACGCTTTCATCACAAGTGGTTTTCTCATTAGTATTTGGGAACTTTGCTTTTGTCAGAGGACCATTTTACAGTTCTTTTTCCACCCAGGCCCTGCTGGCCGGGTCATGTTGGGAACAGCGATACACTGCGGAAGGTGAAATGTTACAGTGTTGGTATCTAACACTAGCTCATGTCCGTCTTGTTCGTGGGAACGGGCTCTCAGCGGATCTGCCAGAGAGCTGTGGCCACAGGGATAATTGAAACTCTCCAAAGGTGGGGGCCGTGCTGCGGTGCACAGGGCTCAAACCATCTTTATTAGACAAAATGGTTTCCGAGGCCTAGCTAAATTCAGCAGGTTTGGTCATTGTCTTCGGCCAGTGACCCATCCACCACCTGGGCCCTGGTGGTGGGGAGGGGACCCCTGACGAGCCATGGGCCTCACCGGGGGAGGAGATGCAGGGGAGGGGGGTCTTTTGGACCAATCCTCCCCTACATTTCCCCCCTTTCATTACTTAAGTAACGAGTTCTTTAAATCCTCCAATCTCCTGCACTCTTCCTCGTCAATTATTGCGTCATCCCATGCAGGTGTGCCTTTTATGGGCATCCATGCTCTGCACACCCCTCTCAGGCTCTCACCTCTCCTAGCATATTCATCTGGGGTACAAGTCAGGTATATACATCCGTTCTCCCCTTCCAAGTCCACCCACACCTCCTTGTACCATTCCAGTATACGGGGCTCTTTAATGGTAGTATGCCACAATTTATCTACTATATCCCTGTCGTGGTACCTAGGCACTAGCTGATATCTCGCCGTGTCATCTGTTCCTGTTTGTACCTGTACTTCCTGCATAGCTTGTATTGTACCGCGGGCGTTGCCCATTGTCACCATCATCATTGCACCATTTGGCACTGCGTTAGCACAACATCGAAGACCCACCTGGCACAGGCAAAAAATAAAAAGGAGGAACACTACAGCCGGCATCAAGAATTTCACAGTCATTCCCAGCCACGATGGAACCCAGGAGAAGATATTGTCGAACCACGTGTTTTCTTCTGCTCCACCTTCCATTCTCATTCTTTCTCCTAGGTTATGTACTGCTTCGATCACATGGGACAGGGAGCCGTTGTCTGCGTCTTCGGAAGGTACGAAAGTGCAGCAGGCACTTCCGATTTTTCGGCAAACACCTCCGTCCATCGCTGTCAACAGGTCCAAGACATACCTGTTTTGCATGGTCATTAGCCGTAGTGCTCTCAGTTCCACTTTTATTACGTTAAACCATTCTTCAGTGTCATTTGCCAGCTGGATCAGCTCCCAACGTGTGATTTGGAGCCACTTTGCATTTGCTCGCGCCTGGATACTTGGGATGAGTGAGGTGAAGAACGTTTCTGCAGAGCTGAATAATCGATATCTATCCGGGATCTGTGCCAGCAATTCCGATGATGCCTTTGATATATAGTTCGATGATCGTTTGTTTCGGGACAGCACCCCTTCCTTGTTCCCGGAAGACAGGACATATACTTGTGACTCTGCAGTTGGCTGGGCCGCACTCTGTTGGGTGTTTCCTCACGTCTTCTTGCTCCCATCAATGTGGCTTTCCGGGATTACCATTAGTGCGGAGTGTAGGGTGGCCGATGAGCAGCTGCCACCCCATGATTGTGGGAGGTGTAGGTATGCCTGGTTGCCACATACCCAATAGGTGTCCATTAGGGCCGCTGTCCATTTTCTCAGATCTGGGATGGTGAGGGTCTTGTTACAGTTCTTGTTTGCCCCCATGGAGGTTTTCCCGCCTCCCTTAAAACACAGTTCATAGTTTATTTCCTTCTGCAGCTTGAAGGGTTTTTCAATGGCCGTTACCCAAGTCAGTTTTTAAATGTGTTCCTTCCATACTGGTGTGCATGTTTCTTCTATCCATTGCAGTTTCTCTGGTGCCACACCCCTCAGTGCTTCAGCCTTGCACATTATTTCTTCGTCCTTCCACTTGTTGTCTGAAAAAATGTCCCTTGTATTATAAAAAATGGCTCTTCCAGACATACCACTCCTACTGTCTTTGGATAACAGGTTTTCTCGTTCTGCAGTATTCTAAAGGTTACTTCATGTGCCTGGAAGGTGTTCTTAATTCTGCACAATGTGAGATGAAGGAGACACTGGGCATCGACAATAGGCAACTCTTTGGGTAACAATACTTTGGGTGTACCTGAAGCATGGGGAATGAGGGAGCAGACATAACAGCTCTCATTTGTTGTTTGCTTAGCCGTTGCACTCATGTCCGCATACCATTTATTTGTCTGGTGGGGGTGTCATGGGTCTTCCATTTTGTCTAATCCTAACCCATAATACTCATCATACTTCCTCCTCCCCGCCTCCCTTTCCATCTGTTATTTCTTTTTCTAAGGTATTTCCCAGCTTCATGGGCGATGGACAATGTGGGCCCCCCTTTCTCCTTCTCGCCCCCCTTTGCCCAATCATCATATAATATTTCATATCTCGCTGTCATTTCTTCATTTTCTTCCTTTATGCTATCTAGCAGTGTGTTTTTGGTTTCGGGAGCGGGCCGGCTGGTGGGGGTGTTATATAACCAGGATATAGCAGAGGGGTTGCGATCATTTAGACTGCGGGCATTGTAATTGGATAATTTTGGCGGCGAAATTGTGCTGTTTTGCATTTTTCCCTGCGGACCTTCATTTTTCGAGATAGCAACATTGGATGGTGTCGTGTAATATCCCCATACAAGTTTAGTTCCATCCCATACTAAAAAATCACCTTCTTTAGTATTTACAACTGCTGTTTCATTTGTCACATTAGTCCCGTTAATCCCTCCCCCCTCGTTCATCTCGATAGAGATGAACGCTATGAACCAGTACGTAACCAGGCCAAACATAATTGTAAAAAATAATGTAATGCATACAGACAATCCACACTCATACGAATATCTACATCTCTCAGCTAAATATTCGCTATATCTAATAAATCTATCCGTTGCAGACTGCCCGTTAGTTGCCATGGTAGCTCCTGTTTGAGATATAAAAGTGCATTAAGTGCATGCATGTAAACTTTTGTTTGGCACTACCAGTGCCAAGATATCATGGAAGGGGAATGGAATTGGGTAGGGGAGTGGGATTGGGATGTACAGAGAAGGGAGCAGACCCTATACATTTTCATCACATTATTATTTACACATAAATCCTTTTTTTTTTGTTTGAATCTTTTCATCTTTATAGATAACCTCAAATATAATGGTTCTCATTAACAATTTTATCAGTCAGGTACATTTCGTCCACACACATGTTCACATTCACTCATTATTTTCATTAGTATTGTTTGCTGTTGTCTGTGCCCCCTCACCCACCTCTTCCTGCACACTATTATATGCCTTTCGCACATCCGTCAAATGTACCCAATATTTGAGTCCCCTTACTTTTACAGCCGTAGGCGTACAAAATACCACTTCATATGGTCCGTGGAACCGTGGCGCATTCCACCGGCGCACAAAGCTCTGGACATAAATGAACTCTCCCGGCATCAGTTGTACCGGTGTTTCATGTTCCTTAAGGGACTCTGTAGTGTTCCCTTCTTCCCTTGTGAATGGTGGTGAGAGCTGCTTTGATATTGCGCGCGCTGCCCTAGTTAGCTTTTTCAAGTATTCTGTGAACTCATCTCCCAATATTGCGGCGCTTCTGTGTGCGCCTGAGTGTTGGCGCAGTGGGGAGTGTGCTGTGTGCATTCGTCTCCCTGTCACGATTTCGTGCGGGGACAAATGGTGGTCCTTGCTTGGCTGATTTCTCAGCTCAAACAGCACAGGGGGCAAACAGTAAATCCAGTTCTTCTTTAATGAGAAGCACAATTTCGACAATCTCCCTTTTAACAGTCCGTTCATCTTTTCTACCACGCCATTACTTTGAGGATGATAAATCGAGCACAATTTATGTTTTATTCCCAATAATGTCGTCACTTCTTTGAAGAGCTCATTCACGAAGTGAGTGCCGTTGTCTGAGCGAATTACGTCACAAATTCCCCAGCGCGGAAATACTTCCCTTACTAGGAATTTTGCAGCGCTTTTAGCATCAGTTCGTGCACATGGGCCTGCTTCCACCCATCTCGAAAATGGGCATACAACCACAATCATGTAGCGTGCCCCATTACACCGTTCCCCATGTCGGCGTAGTCACTGTGCAGTTCTCTGAATGGCCCTATCGGTTTTGGAATTGTTCCCCTGAGTGTACGTAATGTCATTCCAGAGTTGTATATCTGGCACGTTGTGCACTCCATTGTCAATCTTAATATGTGCTCCTGGAGACAGGGCACGAACCACTCTTCTTGTATCTCTGCTGCAATGTGTTGTTTGGTGTTGTGTGCTGGAAAGTGTAATTGCTGGAATGCTATTTCTAATAGTTTGACCGGCATTACTACCTTCCCTGAGCTGTTCTGCCGCCATAGTAAGTCTGTTGATGATTGGCTGCACCCTCGTTTTTCCCACATCATTTTTTCATCTCCACTTGCTCCTTCCTGCAGCTCTAGTATTTGTGATATGGGCATCACATTGTATCCTTCTGGGAGCTCTTCGTTTGTCTTGTGTTGTAGCACGTACTCACCTGTTTCATGTTTCTCAAAGTATGAGGCTTCCTTGGCAGCAGTGTTCGCTGCCGCGTTCCCCAAAGACAAAACGTCTGTGTTGGACGTATGAGCTTGGCACTTCACTATTGCTACCACTGTTGGACCTTTTAGGGCCTCAATTAATTCCTTCAGTAACTCTGCATGTTGCACTGGTGTCCCATCTGCTCTCCGAAACCCCCTCTGCCCCCATCTTGATAGACCTCCATGTACTGTTGTCGTCATGTAAGCTGAATCTGTGTATATTGTTACTGCACAACCTTTAGCTGCATGTAATGCTTCTATTAGGGCAATGAGTTCTGCTGCTTGTGCTGAGAAATGTGATGGGAGGCGGTACTGCACTAGTGTCTCATACTCACCTTCTTCTAATCTCACCACTGCCAATCCCACGTGTTTCTCTCCCGTGTCCATGTCAATCGATGCTGACCCGTCCACAAAGTACACCTCCCCCTCGCTCAGGGCATTCTCGCAAACCACTGTGTCCTCCCCTCTTTCCCCTGTGTAAGTCGCACAATCGTGTTCCTGCATGTCCTCCAGTGTTCATGCTTCTGTAATGAATGTTGCCGATTCACTGTCCTGCATCGTACCACATGGATATTGGCGCTGGACAAAATTATTTCATAGGCAGTTGCTCGCTGTGTGGTCAGTGTACTTTTTGATCTCTCAAGTATTGCAAATAATGAATGCTCCACAAACAATGTGACAGGGCATCCCATTACGATTGTGGCGCTTTTCTCAATTACAAACGCGGCTGCAGCGAGGGATTGCTTGCACGCGAAATGTCCTTGCATCACCGCATCCAAAGTGCCACTATAGTAAGCCAACTGTTTGTGTCCTAGGGAAGTCTTTTGTGTCAGTACAGCTGTCATGAGTGTCCCCTTGCAGTGTGAGAACAGGTAAAATTTGCGTTCATAATCAGGATTGGCGAGTACTGGAGCACTCGAAATCAACTCTTTTAGCAACTTGAATGAGGCGCTCATTTCTTCTGACCATTTTATTTTCCTGTTCTCTTGTTGTGCCTCCTTGAGTGCTTGCAGTAAGGGTCTGGTGTAGGCTGCATAATCTAATATCCATGCTCTACAGTAGTTACACATTCCCAAGAATTTCTGCATCTCCTTCACTGTTGTGGGTTCTCTTACTGATCTTATTGCTTCTACCCTGTCAGGGATTATTCTTTTTCCGTCTTTTGATATTAGCTGTCCCAAGTACAGGACTTCTTTCTAACAGTATTGTAGCTTTTCCTTGTCCACTTTGTACCCCTTATTTGCCAGCAGTGACAGGAGTGTTACCGAATCTTTTTTGCATGTTTCTTCATTCTGTGCGCAGACGAGCAAATCGTCTACGTACTGAATGATTGTGCTTTCAACTGATAAATTACCCAAGTCTTCGTGTAGTATGCGGTTTAATATGCTTGGGCTCTCACAGTATCCCTGTGGTAATCTGCAATGTTCATATCTCTTTCCCCCTAGTGTAAATGCTGTCAAGTATCTGCTTTCTTCTGCCAAGGGGATGGAGAAGAATGCATTTTTCAAATCGACCACTGTGAAATGTGATGCCGTTTTTGGGATACTGCATAATATTGACGCAGGGTTCGGGACCAAAGGGAACTCTTTCTGTATGACGTCATTTAGGGGGCGTAAATCCTGGATCATCCTCCAGGCCCCTCCCTTTGCTTTTTTGATCGGGTAGATACATGTGTTACATGGGGAGTTTGAAGGCACTATTATCCCTTGTGCTAGCAATGCAGTTATTGTCTCTTTTATCCCTTCCTCAGCTTCGCGGGACAATGGATATTGTTTCACTCGCCGTAGAATCGCCCCTTGTTTGAGCTTTATTATCACTGGTGTTACTCCATGCAACAACCCTTCATCATGGGGGCCTGTTCTCCACAGATTGTTTGGCACCAGTCGCATGTCATCATCAAAAAATGATGGTGGTGTTCCCACCACTGCCATCAACTGGACGGGAATTTGTCTAGCCTGAATCAAAATGTCACAAGGCATTGCTATTTCCATTATTATTTCGCCATCACTTTCTAAATCGGAAAAGAGATCTTCATCAGTTAAGTCTCGCAGGGCAATGTTGGCATTGATGCACAGTACTGTGCGCCATTCACACCCGTCTATGTCCATTCCAATCACAGCGATCCTTTTCGCTGATACCTGTACAGCATGCAAGTCTAAGGATACCACTGATCCTGGTGCTATGTCTGGGTGCACTATTGGGCGGAAGAGGAACTCCGCGGGTATTCTCCAATCCAGCTTTTTTAGCTCAGGAACTACTTGGGCCAGTGTTTTTAAACCTTCAATGAACATTCTTTCGTCCACTGGCAGGCCACGTATTTCCGGTGCAGTTGTTTGAGCCTGTACTACTAGCATTACACGTAATGGGCATATTCCTGGTGTTGAACACACTATACCTCTTTCAGTGAATGATATTGTCATGTTGAGTTTGCTAAGAAGGTCCCTCCCTAGCAAGTTTATTGGCGAATGTTCATAATACAGTAAGGGTGTTTTTACAGTTTTACCCACCACTGTCACATCCAAAGCTTCTGTGTAAGGAACTTCAATTACAGCCCCAGAGAACCCCTGCGTCTCTAACTTCCGGTTAGATAACGGAAACCGGCCCTCCCTAATACATGATTTCTCCGCTCCCGAATCCACCATGAATATGAACTGCTTGTCTCCTATCTGCGCCCCTACCAATGGTTCTTCTGCTGCATCGTAGGTGGTAGATAGAACAGGACACGCAAGTGTTCTCTGTGGGCTGTCCTATGCGGGGTGTCTCATTGCCCCCCCTGGTTGAACACACTCCCTGAAACCACTGATATGTCACTATAGGGGGCTGGTGCTGGGGCTCCATTTGCTGTTGTCGCGAAAGGGTTGCCTGGGGTGTAGTGCATAGTGTCATTGTTCTGTGGGTGATTCTGTGTCCTGTATTGGTGTCCCTGGCGTTGCTCAGCGTACCCCTGCCCTGGGTCCCTTTGTTGTTGTTCCATTGGGAGACCATATGGGCTCCCCGGATGAGTATGTCCATAATGTTCTACCTCTGGAAATCCGTTGTTTGGTCTACTTCTGCACTCCCTGGAATAGTGTCCGCACCTCCCACAGTTCCAACAACTCCCTTGCGCACCTCTGGGACCCTGCCATCCTTTTCCTCCCATTCCCCCATACCCTTGTCCACCTCCTCTTCGGCCCCTGTACCCACCTTGTCCCCCCTCGAGGGGCCCACTCTTGCCACTGCGGACCTCCACTCTGCTCCTGCTCGTTCCACTGCCGCTGCCCTGCTCCTGCCCAATTAGTTGCCATCCTCCCTTGTATTGCTACCAGCCCCTCCTCCTCCTCATCTCCCTCCCTGCTGTGTGGGAGCGCGGCCACTGCTGCAGCGACCTTCACCAGCTTTGTTTGTACTAGTTTCGCTTCGTCTGCCAATCTTCTCTGCGCCACCTCCTTTTCCCTCTCTTTTATTCGTTTGCAGTGGTGAACTATTATGCTCTGAATTTCGGGCCATCCTTTTGCTTCAATACCTGCTATTTTGTCAAGTGCTTTTTGCACTTCTTTTGGGAGCCCCCTCTTTATTATGAAGTAAAATAATGTTGTTGATTGATACCAGGGCGTGCCCGTTTCTGCTCTCCACATCTCTTGGACCCAAAAAATGTAATCCATAGCATCTTCCCCGTCATTCATTGTACATTGCATTACTGACTGCAAATCTGGGGTATCCGGAAATGTTTCCCGCAAGGCATCCCACACCCTGGCACGTTCTGTGTTGAAAGAGGCACCATCATGGCGATCGCAGTCTAACGTTACTCCCGGGAAGCCAGCTTTTATCCATACTCTGTCAGCCTGATCCCCAACTGCTGATACTAGCAAACTTTTCACCTCGCCTATTGCTAGAGGTACCCCGACTGTGTGTTTCTCAAAGGCATATATCCACTTGCTTGCCCCTCCTGATAGCGGGGGCAATAACTTTAACAAATTGGCCTTATCCATCTGAGCCCAGGGTATGTAATTCGGCCTCCCTCCTCCCCTGTGTATTAGTGGGAGCTGCAACTTTCCCTTTGTCGTTGTATCTGTACTCACCTTCATTCCTGATTTTCCTAACTATGCCATTTTTCCCAACCTGTTCCTAAGTCGCCCTGTCGACTCATCATCCATCGTTCTCATTGAGCATGCGCCATCCAACCCTTCGCTTCCCCCTCCCATTGCCATACTTAGCCTTTCACTTTCTTCTAAATCATCCCCTATCTCGCATAGTAGCTCCACTCTTCCTCCTGTGGGCCTCTCTTCGTCATCAGTACACCCCTCTCTTCCCTCTAGTTCAATTATTCGTGTCGATTCTTCCTGTATCCTAAACAGTATCTCACCTTTTTTCCACCCTTCTTCAAATGTTCTATTCTCACTCTGCGCTCTGGATGCAGGCTCTGATCTAGCTGTATTGAGTGCAGTCCACTCACATATGCTTTTTATCCTCGAGAGCTCATCTTTGGCTATAGAGAGCCTGGATTCTAAATCTCCTGTTAATTTCTCTATGTCCACCCTTGGTGTACTAACCTGCTCTCGTTCCCTATGACTCTCATATGGTGGGGGTGCTGTTGGCCCTTGAGTGGTAGTAGTTGTCGTTGGGGGTACATAAGTTGGGTCACTGTACCCCTCTGCGGGCACTGGCTTATTTAGTATTGGGTACAACCTAGTTACCTCTATCGGTGGCTCCTCTTCTGGCAATACCTTATCATCCTTTGGTATCATTAGTGGATTGTCAGTGGTAGATGGAAGATCAGGATCTAATTCCCTTGTCTTAGGCGGGGGTATCTCTTCAAACAGTCTCCATAGGTTTGATATTTCTCTCCTATTATGTAGCTGCTTCCCCTTGTATTTCAAACAAATGCATGTGGCTACCATATCTAGGACACTCTTGTCAAACGATCCCCCTTCGGGCCATATCTGAGGTAATTCCTCCCCCTTCAACTCTGTGATCCACTGATCATGATATTTCTTAATCCGTTCCGCGTACCCGGGTAGGTTCTTACAAATATGTGATAAGGGTGTTTCTGCCCCCATACTTCGTACTCGCTCGATACTGATGTATCTCTATATATCTCGATATCTCAATATAAACGTATCACCATGTAAGTTCGCGTATTTATGTCTTACTGAATCGTGGGGACATGCGTATTTTCCCTCCCCCTGTACACTATGAGAATGGCTGCGCACAGCCTCTATTCTATCCTCTTTGGGGGCACGTACAAGAGCAAACCATCAGTAATTTTGACAACGTTACCCAACAAATCAAAAAAGAAAAAAAAGTAAACACTCACTTCACCACATTACTCTCTTCTTTGTGATATTTCTACTGGTCACACTTACCATGACCATACCATAATTATGCATTTCTGACCACTTTTACACACTCATTAGAACAAATATGTTCTGACACATACGATGCTTACACACCCATAGGCAGCGCTCTATTTACAGCTCAGTTTGTCCTCCCTTTCCTCCCTTGTCAGCTGTCCCTGTCCGTCTTACTCTGATATATATATTTGTTTCCTAATCTTAATATAAAATTGCCTTTCTACTTAGATGATATCTTTGTTTGTACTAACCCACTTTATTTTCCCGTAAACCTAAAGAAAAGAATAGAAAGAATAGCAGTCACTAATGTATTCTCCGTGTCTTCCTTTACCAGACACCTTTATCTCATTTTCCACTTCTTCATATATTCCCAGTACTAGTCAAGATAGCACTATGCGGCGCCACCTTCCACCCCCTCGCGGAGCTAGGTTCCCGTCTCTTTATCTCTGTTCACTTCTTAATCCTAATGGCCATATGCAAAGAAAAAGCAAAGAAAGTTTAGGATGGTCCTTAGTAGTCCCAAAGTGCCCCCCTTTCAACCAGCCTCGTTCGCTGTCCTATATTTCCTCCCCTACTCCCTTTATGGTCGCTCGCACTTAATACTCACGTGCCCGTCTTGAACCGAGAGTCTCCGAAACTGGGTCCGTCCAGGCAGTGTTGCCGTACGCTCAACGGTCAGCACCGGCTCCGGCAATCGGTACTCAAAGGGGATTTTTCAAACGGGATCCCATACCCTCTCTCTGTTGAGTGCGCACTTCTGAGCGTACCGGTCGCCGTTGGCGGGCAGCCTCCCGGAGCCGGCGCACCGTGCGTATCCCTTTTCGACCGGAGATTTTCGTGCCAACGGGGACGGTAGGGATATATATATGTTAGGAGAAAAATAATAATCACGCTTTCGGGGTCACCATTGAAGGCGAGCGTCCCCATCTAGCACGATCCTCCCCACAATGAGAGACAATAATGGACTCTCCCAGGATGGGAATAAGGCCAAGACAAAGTGCGGGTGAGCGTAAATGGGAGTTTATCAATCAAAATAGGGCATGCAAAGGACTCTGCAAACTCCGAGAGCGCTCTGTCTGACAATAGCAAAGACAGGCGTATATATTTACAAAAAACGTCATAAGAACCTACACACTATAGGGGGCACAAGTTTGTGGGGATTGGGTGGCGACGACTAACTATAGGTGCTGCTGCAATGTGGTTTGCCGTGGCTGGAGGACATCACTGGTTACCCTCGTAGGTTGGGCTGGTGTAACGCTCACCTGACTCCAACGGAGGCGCTGGCCTGGTTCGCGCTGCTGTGACCTCTTCTAAGGTGATGCGCAGGGTTCAGAAGGCGGACTGGAAAGGGCCCCCAAATCTGGCTTGTCTGGTTCGCAGAAGTATCCTTCTGTAGGCGAAAATAGGGGATTAACTGTCTGCGGGGTAATGCAATCGGCCTCCCACTTTCCACTCTAACCCTCCTCGAAACCTTCCTGTGATTCCCCGTAGCGTCTCACCTTAGGGTCTGGAAGGACGAGCTCTCCATCCTGCTTCTGATGTAGGGGCGCGTTGGTATCATGTTACTTCACTGGATTTTCGGATTGGTGAGAACCAAACTTGCTTGGCTTCCAGGTAAGTTTTTTGATAAGAGGTTCCCCTTGTGTCCATGCATTAATGTACTAATGCTAGTGTCTTTTTCCCCATAGGGGCCGGGGTACGGAATGCCGGGGAACAGGCACCGACCCGAGATGAGAGGTGAAATCCTTGTAGAAATCAGGTAAGTGTTTAATGAGCGTTTTTTGGTAATGTCCTTTCATTCGCTCATTAACGCTGATGTCTCTTTTTTCCCCTTAGGGGCCGGAGTCCGGAAATGCCAGGATGCGGCGCGGACCCGAAATGAAGAGGGAATGAATCAACAGGTAAGTCTTAACATGGAGATTTAGCTTTCCTTATTCCCTTCTCTCTCTCACCTTTTGTTCTTGTCTTTTTCTCCCTAGGCGCTGGGGCGTGACTGCGAATCCGGATGATCGCTGCTGAACATGGAGGCGCCCTGTAAAGGTGAGTGAAATGCGGCGCTGCATCGATCGACGCGATGAGCTTTTAAATAAAAGTCTTCCTTTTCAGGATTGTCGGCGAGATGTCTCCGGGATGCGGATTTAGCAGGTAAGGATTGTTCCTTCCTCTGTTCTCTTCTTCTCTTCCTTTGCAGGTGATCCAGGATGCTGGCAGACGTGGCAGAAGTCAGGATGCAGGAGCAGACACGGTGAGCATCCAGCTGCTAGATGCAGAACAACGCGAAGCATGTGTGGCTGTTCAGGTGGGGTTTGAATAGCCTTGGAAGAAGTTCCAGGTATGTATCCTTCCTCCAATCAGGTATGTATCCTTCCCCGACCACGCCCGGATGGTAAATTAGTCCCACAGGTAAAGTAGTTCCTTTCAGGCCTCAAGGAGGCCGGGATCCTGCAGCATGGTCTGCATCAGGTAAGTGCACCCAAGCACTCCCATAAGGAGCCTGGCGCCTATGGCGCCAGGACTGATGTCTTTTATGAGCCTGGCGCCATAGGTGCCAGGACACTGTCCAAAGGGCCCCTATATGTGGTTGCTGGGTCCATCCTTGGGGACTAGATGTCCGCTTTCGGGGACGCAGGGCTTGAACCGGCTCCCCGGGAGCGGGCATCATGGCAGCTGGGCCTGGCAGGTCAGCTGGGTTCATCCGGGCGGTGTTGTTGTGCCAACTGTGGCCAGTGTCAGAGATTAATGTCTTTCCTGACTTTCTGCCCTAGGGCCACGCACACCGCAGTCATTCAACCATTGCAATATTATCTTCTCTGGTAAATCTTCCAATAGGTTATTCTACAGGTTAATGCAACACAGGAGGAATGCACCTAGAGTGGGGTCTGTTGGCGATTCATCAATACATGGTTACCATCGTCCTGTTGACCGGGTATCGTAGGTCGTGGGGTTGGGTCTCGGGGCATGGGACAGGCGGTCCATGTCATCATGTCTTGTTAGAAGCCATTATGGATGTGTTCCTGTAATGTTGCCATAATATTAGGTGTCCTAATTTTACAGGGGCCATTAACCTAAGGTGAGCCAGTGGGTCGTGGAGCCTAAGAAAGGGCGCCTCTGGATCTGTGTTTTCAGGCCGGGGTTTACTGCTGGGTTGTAAATAATTCAGGTGGCAGGCCGTGGCCTTGGGTGCTGCGGGGGGGAACTACAAATCGTTGAAGTGGCTCCAGCCGAGTTGGGGGAGGTGGAGCAGCGCGGCACAGGCCTCTGCTTTTTCGTCTGGCAGGCTTCATTGGGAGGAAGGGGGAATGGCCTTGCATGTGCTCACAAAGGTATTTTCCTCGTGTGTTGCCGACTTTAGGTGGAAGAAGCATAAACATTCAAATAATATACAATACTCATTGAGTCTTTCCAAAGCTCACGTTTTAACATTGCTAGTGCCATCCATATGGCCAATTCGAGCACATTACTTGTACACTATGTTTTTAACAACTACAACATTTTGTTATATGCTTATACATGCACGGTAAGTGGGGTAGTAGTAAGGTTGGTGGAGCATGCAGAAACAACCCGCCAATGAGACTGACGGCAGCGGCACATAGTGGGCCTGGACACACACATATGGTGCATTTGTCTTTCTTTGCACTCTAGCAGCATTAGTTCGGTTATGGCGCGGGACCGTGGAGTGCAATCTTTTCAACGAAACACATAACACGAAAACCCCCGGGACGCTTTTACTATTTGCGCATAACTGCGGGGATGTGGGTGCTTCATTCCTAATGTCATATGAGCACACATTCTGCCATGTTTATACATTTTACAGGTTTTTTAGTCAGAGAGGTTGTGGAGAGAACGCTTTCATCACAAGTGGTTTTCTCATTAGTATTTGGGAACTTTGCTTTTGTCAGAGGACCATTTTACAGTTCTTTTTCCACCCAGGCCCTGCTGGCCGGGTCATGTTGGGAACAGCGATACACTGCGGAAGGTGAAATGTTACAGTGTTGGTATCTAACACTAGCTCATGTCCGTTTTGTTCGTGGGAACGGGCTCTCAGCGGATCTGCCAGAGAGCTGTGGCCACAAGGATAATTGAAACTCTCCAAAGGTGGGGGCCGTGCTGCGGTGCACAGGGCTCAAACCATCTTTATTAGACAAAATGGTTTCCGAGGCCTAGCTAAATTCAGCAGGTTTGGTCAATGTCTTCGACCAGTGACCCATCCACCACCTGGGCCCTGGTGGTAGGGAGGGGACCCCTGACGAGCCATGGGCCTCACCGGGGGAGAAGATGCAGGGGAGGGGGGTCTTTTGGACCAATCCTCTCCTACACTCTTTCTGAATGAATATCAATAGCCCTATTTGGCCAGCCGAATCCAGCAATTGTTAATTTTCCACAGTCTCCTACTTGGCAAAACAAAAGTCTTTTCCTCAAAACACAAGTTCATAACCGAAGACAAATGTTAATTTCTCAAAGGTTGAACAATTGTTAGCACATCATCCTTCTTCAAAAGAAACATGGATAGCTTAATAATCATACTTCTTCTTCAAAATAAACACTTTCTGAAATACAACAGTTCATCAAGACGGGGTGATAGAGTTAAAACTTATTTTCCAACACACCTCTGTACCACAACCAAAGAACTTTAAATCATCTTCTTCCTTCCGAGTATACTGGCCTGCCAGTACAAACTACTATTGGTCCCTTTACTGGTTCACTCGCCTGCCAGGATAACAAACCTACTAGTACAACTGTACTCTGTGGTAATGCTTGTCCCAACACTCTCCACACCAGGATTCTAAGTGAGGAGGTTTGTAAAACCACTTCTTCTCTTTATAGTCTCTTGACTCATGACAAGGTGGGTTATAGCTCTTCCCAAATAGATATTCCATTAAAAGGGAAGTTACTCACCTGCTGTCTCTGTATTATTCTTTTACTGCCTTTTGGCTGTTGGCAATGCAGGTTACAGTTCTCTCCCCATTGATCTCTACAACAAGGGTGTTGCTCCTTCAGCCTTTGTTGTATGCTTATACAACCTATTGGCTGCTGGCAATGCGGGTTACAATTGCCCCCTAATTGATATCCCTTAATAGGAGAGTTGCACCGTGTTTGCCTTGATATTCCTCTTCTGCAGCTTTGGCAAAGTGGGTTACAATTGTCTCCTAATTGGTATCCCTTGCTAGGAGAGCTGCGCCCTGTCTGCCCTGGTGTCACTCTTCTGAGGCTTTGGCAATGCAGGTTACAATTGTCTCCTAATTGGTATCCCTTGTTAGGAGAGTTGCGCCCAGTCTGCCTTGGTATCACTCTACTGCGGCTTTGGCAACCTGGGTTGCAATGATTTCCCAACTGATATTCCTTGTTAGAGGAGTTGCGCCCAATTTGCCTTATTTCATCTGCTCAGTATTCAAAATCATTAAATTCACCTAGAAGTCTTTTTTGGAGCACCCTGGGGTCACCTGTTTCAGGCCAACACACTGGTATGCTTTGGCATCTCCATCTGATTTGCGAGTGCTGTTGCAGAGCTCTTTGCGTCTCCCAGCTCCTGTCTTACTGCTGTCTTGTGCGCACAGTCTTTCAGGGGAGCTTTGCCAGCTCTGTGTGCTCTCTGGTTCACCTTCTGTACCAGATCGGTTCACGGCGTGTCAGGAGCTCATCTCCCACACAGCGTAGCTTTCCTGAGCTGTTTCCAGCTGTGCATGCTCTGCATGGCCATGCTTCCTCTGCTTCCACAGCATCTCCCGCACGTAGTCCTGCTGTTGCCACTATTGCACCATCACCTTCTCCTTCCTCTATCTTCCCCTGCACCTGAAACTCATTTATGAATTTTGAGCTCCCGCTCTTATTCTTCATCAACTCTATGTCCCCCTTCCTTGTCCAAGTACCACAAGCATTATGGGAATTGAAGTTGATAATGCTTTTGTTCTCTTTATGATTAGTTAACGTAAACGGTTTTGTTAACTGAGAGTTGTCAAGTTTAGGGGAGGTTATTAAAATAGTTGGTGTTTTAGCCTTGGGTTTTGGACCTCTATATAAGGAAGATTCATAACAATTACAAGTTGTGAATTTAACTTCCTGAACCCCTGATGTACCACTATTATGCGGGTTAACAGAGTTTTCATATTCTGTGCTTTGGGTATTTCTAGGAGAGGGAAACATACATTGACGACATGCCATTAGATATTTGGGTATTCGGCTTCCCTCTACACTTGCTGAGGCTGCTCTGCCCCTCGTGCTGACTGTCATCTGAGGGATCTCTTCTTCCCCTGCTGGTCCGCAGTGCCTCGGCTCAGCATGGGAGCCGTGCCTGGGGCCGCCTCTTCATCGTCTGCCCCTCCCCCCTGCCACAGGAATCAGAACTGTTAACATATTGGCCCTCATTACAACCTTGGCGGAGGACCATGGTGCTATTAGCACCATGGTCCATGCCGCTAAGGTTACGATTCCGCCATGGTGGATGGCGGAATTACCACCCCATTCCAAGGTGAGTGGGGCGGTAATTCCCCATTCACCATTTGCCCTTCCCCATTCCCATTTTTGCCCCCATAGGGCATAATGGGAATGGGGAAGGCGCTAATTGCGGCACCGTAAATTACGGTGCCATAATTAGCTCCAAAGTCCCTTTGCGGGTTGGATTTTTAACGCCTGCTAAAAGCAGGCGTTAAACACCAACCCGCAAAGGGACACTTGTAATCTGGCGTTAAGGGTTAACGGCGCCGACGGTGCTGTTAAACCCTTAACGCCTGAGTTGTAATGAGGGCCATTGTTCTTCACTTCAACAGTGTGCCCACTTTTTGTCTACAACCCAGGGGGCTGAAGGCAGCCTGTGTGCTGCTATTAGGATGCAGCAGAGGTGGCGTGAGGCGATAACTATGAAGCCTTTCTTTCCTGCATGCACAGGCATTAGTTGTGCTTGTGTGTGTGATGCCACTGCAGTGAAATATGATTCCCATATTTCACTACAGTGATGTCATAGCAAGCAGTTATGGAATTTTGAAAGGTGTGTATTTGCTAAACAGATTCACTGGAACCCATATGCAACATAAATAACATTATTAATCACGCTATTGTGGAATATGCGCCAACTTCTCAAATACAAAACATTACAAAAATGACATCAGTTCCAAAGGTTAATTATACATTGAGCCTCATGAATTGTAAATAACTAAAACACTATTGATTTGCACTATTCATAATGGCTATATCGTTTGTTATTAAACAACTCCTGCATGGCCTGTTATTGCACAACCACTAAATGGCGAAATCTTGTTTGAACATAACTCCTGAATTAACTATTATAGCACTAGCTAAGCCCTTCACTATTGAAGCAATCAATGCCTGGTCGGTCTGCTAATATAATTTGCTCTCAAACACTTCTTGGAAATAATCAGATACAGGGACTTTTTCTCCACTTGAAGAAAGAGATAAAGGCAGGTGGCCAGTGAGAATGCCAAGGGATATGCTGTTTTCTCATTGATAGCTGAGCATCATGACTCTATAAACTGTTTCAGTCACCAGGTACATTTCATCTTGTTGGGCCCTGGTTTAAAATCTTTAACAATGGTTGTGCATTACAGTCTAGGCGATGGAATAAATGGCCTATATTTACCTGAGTCTATTTACTAAAAATAAATAATTCTAGTGATCTTTTAGCACATAATGTTCAATAAAGGTTGCAATAATACAATTGTTTGATGATTTTTGGTTGGTAAATGCCAAAGCATGCACTGGTCCCCAGTGAAGAGCTAATGTTTAGACTCCAATTTGGGAACCTAAAGGACCTGCAAGCTTCACTTGAGGCACTTTGGATCATTAGGACTGGTCTTTGGGAGTGATATTTACCTCTGACAAGAAGAATTAAAGAATGCTTGTAAGAGGCCCCTGACTGTCTTGTTCTTTGGATTCAAGATTCAATCATTTGATCTTTTGTGGAAGAGGATCCTCATTATCCCCTGGTGATACTTAAAAAGATCAAAAACAAGATTTCATCTCAAGCATCTATGTCCATACTCTTTATATGTATTTGGTTCTAATCTTTAAGATGAGAAAAATATATATGCCCTCAAACTATGGACTGTCTGGCCCCATGTCAAAGCCTGGCAGAGGAGTCCCCCACAAAAATCTTTATCACAGGAATTTGGGAGGGGTGATTGTTTAGCACACACCAGATGAACGTCACAACTGTAAAAGCAATAAGGACGGTGAGTGTGCAGGATGGTGTAAAAATACCTGTAGACTGGCCTGACATAAGAATGGACTAGAGTAGAGTATCTGAGCAGAGCTGGGTGCAACCTGCATTGTGGAGAGCACAAGAAAACAACAACCCTTTTGTTGGAAAAACAAGAGCTTTAGTTGTATGAAAAAGGAAATGGTGACAGGGTATTATAAGTCTACTGCCGCAGAACTCTAACTCTTCTTCAAAGCAAACAGCACATTATAACTGCAAAAGTAAGCATCATTGACGTACACAATATACAGTGTTCATCCCCCACCCTCATTGGCTTCTGCCTATTTACACACTACTGATCACATATAGGCCTCCAACTTATTGGCCACGTCTTCTCTGACTCCAACTTCTTCACACATGTGTGACGATCTCTTCATCTTGGGTTACTGTAAAATAATTGGTTAGTTTTCGGAAAGCACTGCCCTAAGGCCTAATCATGTGATGCGCACCTGGTCATCAACATGCGCTCAGTAGATAACTTTGAGGTCAGTCTGGTCCCTGCGAACAAAGCACCTATTTTATCATTGCAGACATGCAGGCACACCCATCATGCCTCCCCTCCGCAATCTTATAAGAGTTGGCATCACCCTTTGCTCTCCCTGGTACAAATCACGGGGCTCATTGTCTTTTGCTCTCCCCTTATCAGCTACTCCTCCCAAGACGCAGGTCTGAGTTTCCTGCTTGTGAAGGATTTAGGAGTTCTGCTCATGGGCATCTTGTAGTTCAAATGGAATGGCCATTATCTTGGGGGGTGCTGGTGTCCTAAATCTCAACTTGTATTTTGGCAGCTCAAGGCCTCTGCCCTGGCTCCCATGGATTCGTCCTTCACGACCGGCTGCAGCCCTACTCGTATTTGGCCGTTCACACTCCAACCTAATTTCGCAATGTTCTAATAGGATACATTCATGTGCATGTGTGTGTGTGTATGTGTTTTCTGTTTTGCCTGGGTGTGGGGTTGTATTATTCAAGCATGACTCCTCATTGTTTTGTGTTTCCAGCACGGCCTGTGAGGATTCAGCCCTACCCTCGAGTATGGTGTCGATTCATCCTATGTATTTTATACGCATTCAGTGTATTCTACCCAGCACTCTATAAAACTTGTAGTTAGTTTTCCATAGATTTATCTAAACCTCTACAAATAGTAGCCATTCACCTCGCCATTCACCTCTTCCCACAAAGCTCCCCCTCCATCTATACCCACCTATATGAATTTCCCACGGATTAGTATACTTTCAGAAATCTAAATCTTGGAAGGTGCAGGGATCTGAACGTGCATCCCAACACACTTTTATACCTCCATGGCAATGGGAGCTTAAAGGGCAATGAGAACATAAAGCCTCTGGGGGTGAAAATAAACCAAGTTACAAAGCAGCATATAGACCATGGGTAAAAGATAATAGAAATGGAGAACTGTAAAGAGCACGTAAGACAAACCACCATGGGAGAAATTATAGTTTTGTTGGCTGAGTGATTGCGACCAAAACTTAACATTGCAGAGAGATCCCCAGATCTTATTGCAGCAATGGCTCATGGATATGGGTTAACATAGATAATATTGTCACTGCCTGCCACTGGCATAGCGGGGGCCCATACAGCCCCCGTGCTGCCAGAAGCTGTGCCAGTACATATCCTGGGAAGGGGCCCCTCAGAGAAAAAAGTCCCAAAAAACATTTTTTTAAATGACAATATTTCTTTTTGAAGTCCCTCTGCCTTCATAAAGACATTATTTCTGTTACAGCATAACAGAAATAATTTCTTTATGAAGGCAGAATGATTTCAAAAAGAAACTTTTTCTTTTTCAAGTGCTAAGGCTGCCCCAACCCCATGACATGGTAGCCTCAAGGTTGGAGGCCTCCATGACATGGGTTGGTGGGGGCAGCCATCGCACTTGAAAAAGAAATAGTTTATTTTTGAAGTCACTGGGCCTCATTACAAATCAGGCGGTCCGGAAATAACGGTGGCGGTAAAACCGCCGCCACTGTTGTTTCCAGACCTGATCCCGACTCCTGCAGGCGGGAGGTGATGTTTGACCTGGCGGATTTAACACTGCCCGCCTGCAGGCGGACGAGGAAACACCGGCAGCATTACGAGATGCTGCCGGTGTTTCCATGATCCCCATTCCCATTGAGTCACGTAGGACTCAATGGGAATGGGGATTAACACCATTCCGCCTCTGTGATTCCCGGAAAAGCGGGGTTGTAATACCCCGGTAATTCCGGGAATCACGGAGGCGGAATGGTAATACAAGTCCGGCGGTAACCAGGCGGTTTTACCGCCTCGGTTACCGCTGGACTCGTAATGAGGCCCACTGTCTTCATAAAGAAATTATTTCCTTTGCGGCTCGGTTCTTTAATGGAAATAATTACTTTATGAAGTCAGAGTGACAAATGTACGATAAATCCTAATGGTCATCCATGTCCAGGCAAAGCAGGCCTAATATGTGGCATTAGTGGCTACAGAGGCATTTTGGTACCGCCAGTGTAGTCATATTTCTTAGTTTGGCTTGACTTTTTTTTAACTGGGCATCTCTGATAAAGCAGTCCTCCTAAGTGTAATTATCTTGCTGGACTGGAATTTGAGTGTTGCCAGTCTATCCATTTCTTACTGTGACATTATATATTTTTCTGGGCATCTGTGATAAAAAGAAAACATGCTAAGTGTGATTGCTTCAAGTGGAATTTTAGTGCAACCGGTCTAGGCATGACTACATGTGGCCTGGCAGGCTTTACTGCAGTGGTCTTCAAACATTTCTGGCCTGAGCTCCTCCTGAGCAAAATGGGGGCAGGCCAGCCCCCACCCAAAATGCCAAAGGGACAGTAAGTCCAAATGGCTATGAACTATTGCACGCTGTCACTGCACCCTACTCACAAAAAGTGAGCATTGAATCCTCTTTCCTAAATAAGAGTGGGGTAACCAGTCTCCTCTTTTGACTTTTTGTATCCAAACTCTTCCACACTTGAGTCTGGTCCCCCGACAAAAAATATATTTGTGGAAGTACCCAATAGATGATCCTCCCTCAACCCACTACTACCCAGTCCCTGGGCACTCCCCTCTCCACCACAGATCCTAGGCTCTCCCCACTTTGCTCCCAGTACTATCCCATGTCTCCCACCCATCCTGCTACTAGCACAATCCCTCGGCTCCCCCCATCCTGCTACCAGCGTAGGGACATAAATATTCCCCCCAGATGTGCCATAGCAACTGAGCGCAGGGAGGGAGCCCAAACCAATCAAAAAGGGTTTGGGGGGTATTCCCGGGCAATGTAAAGAAAATGGGTTAAATGTCAAACAGTTTGCAATTGGTGCTGGGGGGGGCCAGGGGACAAGCATGGTATGTTTTACTCTACATCTATGATAGATATCCAGTAAAAAGATACCATCCATGCCTTCTGGGCCACAGCGCCTAACACACTCACACAATCAACATGATTATGTGTGTATGCAGGGCGCTGGGGACCCAATGGGAAAGGATGGTATTTTTGACTGCACATCTATGATGGATGTCCAGTAAAAACAAAAAAAACATCCCTGTCCCCTGGGTTCCACAGCGCCTCAGAAGGAGAGCTGATTTTGGCAGGTGGGTAGGAGGATTATGCAACAAAGGCATTTTTAAAAGGCCTTTGTTGTACAACCCTTCTGCCCCATCGTATCCCCCGCTCACCAAAATCAGCTCAACGGACCAACACAAACGCACTCACAGACTCACACAGCAAGCACTCTATCATTCACACGAGCACCCATCACCATACACTAACCCATAACACATGCATACACTCATCCATACACATATATAAATACAAAATAAATGAACATAAACGTACCTTCTGCCCCGGTCCTGAAGTTTCCTCCCCAGCTCTCCAGCTCGTGCATCATGTACAGGAATCGGGAAGCAAGAGTTTCCTGGTTCCTGTACATGCGTGCAGGGGCCTGCGCATGGTTGCAGAGATGCTCTGCTCCAGCCTGCTCTGTCTGTATGTGCGATGAGACGCAGGAGCTTCCCCTCACACATACAGACATGCAGTTCCCCAGCCAGAATTTCCAATGAGCTATGCAAAGTTGGCGAAGCAAAACACCCCTTCCCGTGCATGGCTCATTGAGCATGTGCACTGGGGAACTGAACTGTCAAAGGGAAACAGGGTTTTTAATAGCAAAGCATTACATTAATTAAAGCATTAATGTTCCATTGCACTGTTGTTGACTTTTAAGCATTGGATTTTTGGATTGGTGTTGCCCTACAAAACAATTGCAAGTGCTCTGGGTTTTTTGACAATTGTTCTCAGAAAGTGTGCCGTGTAATCCATTAAAACAAATATTTATATCTTTCTCCTAGTGCAGAGTGCAGTGTACCCCTGCAGCAGCACTTTGTCCATATTGCGCAAGCGTGGTAATCTAGGGTGACCCTGAGTGTGGCGCGACCCCTGATTTTTTCTGATCTGAAAGGGAGGGTGGAGGGCCCTCAGCATGGTTCGCATGGGGCCCCACACATTTTGTGCTACGTCACTGCTGCCTGCACAAGGTGCTATTAAGTGCCTGCCTGTTAGCACCTCCGGTAAAAGATAGGTTGCACATTAAAAGAGATATAAATAACAAGAGGACAGAAATAGAAAAGATCTCATGCAGTAGGGGAAAGATAATAGTTTAGAATTCGGTCACAGTGAAATTAAAATCTTGTGTTATGCGAATGATATGACTATTGTTTTGACCAATCCACGGGAAGGGAATGAAAAGTTAATACGTATGTTCAATGAGGTGGGGTTATTGTCTGGACATAAGGTCAACTGAGAAAAAACGGTTGTCTTTCCTATAGATGTTTCGCTACCAAGGGGGGATATGTGTTCATGGGATTGTCAGTGGGAGACGGTAGCTATGAAATATATCTGGTTCGTGACCTGAGGAAAATGGTTGAGTTTAATGTCTGGAAAGTTTTGGAAAAGATACAGAGGGATGTATTAAAATGGGGTTGTTTACCGCTGGGGCTCTGGGCGAATATAAATGCCATCAAGATAGTTCTCTTGCCAAGGGTACTTTACATTATCCAATCTATTCCGCTTTAGTTCACTAAGAAGATCATTGGTAGTATTGACAAAGTCTTCCAGGAGTTCCTTTGGGGGGTGGGAAATAGACCTAAGATTCATAGGTACATTTTGATGCGGTCTGTGAAGAAAGGGGGTTTCGGATATCCAAATTTAATGAATTATTGTGCTGGGTTTGTTCTAAAAAAGTCAGCGTTCTATTTTTCTGACGTGGATAGTGATGTGCCTTATTGGCATATCATTGAGAGTACGCTGTTTTCACCTTATGCTCAACGTGACATGTATTCTACTGTGAAATTACCTACCTTGGGTGCAGCAATGGGGGCCTTACAAACTTTTATGATGGCTACAGAGGAAAACATCTGGGTGCATTGCGATGCCTCCTTGTGGCATGATGAGGGATTACAAATAGCAAATAAGACTCTGGGCCTCATTACGAGTATGGAGTTAGCCATGGTTCTATTAGCGCCATGGCTGCTTCCATACCGGGCTCCAATACCAGGTTCCTGGAATGAGGACTTACCGGGTCATTCCGACATAGGAGGACCCGGTAATTCCTCCTTGCAGGAACCCATCCCCATTCCCATTGAGCCCACTTAGGGCTCAATGGGAATGGGGAGGGAGGTAATAATGGCACATTAAAACTGGCAGATTATTACCTCCCTCTTCCCCTCGCGGGACCCGGAAAGGACGCCTGGTTTTACCAGGCGTCCTTACAGGGTCCCGTAAAGGGAACCTCGTAATTGCGCATCCCGTAATGAAGGATGCCGGTCCCGTACCGTCACCCTTCATTACGGGAGCGCAAGCGTCGTAATGAGGCCCTCTGTGTTGGCAAATTTGGATCAATAAGGGCATTTTTAGAATACGTGATGTATGGGAGGGTGATCATAAGATATCTTTTGAATGCTGCTGAGATTCCTTCGGGCGAGGGGGTAAGGGACGTGCACGATATAGAGACCTCACTTCCCTTTTAATTGAACGACAGAGAATGTTAAGGGAACCAATGAGGGAGAGGCCTATGGTTTGTGATGTTATGCGTTCTCTTCCATGCGAAGTGTCAACATACATGAGACTTATGACGTTGGAGAACTCGCATGTTGAGTCATGGGAAAAATTGCGCCGGGATTGGGTAGAGGAACTTGGAATGGATATTCCTGCTGGGGAATGGGAAAGTCTGCTTGGTATAGGGGTGCAGTCCAAATTGGATTTAGGGTTGAGGCATGTTAGACAGAGAATTTTATGTAGATTGTATTAAACCCCTACTCGAATGGCCAAGCTAGGATTGTTGGATAATGATCTCTGTTGGGGTTGTGGTTTTAGTGGGAGCTCCCTAATTCATATGCTTTGGTCATGCTCAAGGGTGTCCGTCTTTTGGAGGGATGTTTTGAACAGTTTAAATATTGTGATAGGGGACTCTCTACCGCGAACACCTTACTCGACGATATTATTGTTGAGTAGAGAGAGAGGGGACATGGGCAGTGTGAGAACGGGATGGATTAATAGGGTATTAGTGGTAGCGGCTAAACAAATATGAAAAGTTTGGAAGTCAAGGAAAAAAACGGTTGTGGATGAATGGCTGAGTGATGTCCATACTTTGTCTGATTACGAGAGAATTATGTTAGCGAAACAGAAGAGGGAGGAGCATTACCTTAGAACTTGGGGTTCCTTCAATGAATTATACAGTTGAGGTTTACGGATTGCATGCTTAATTTTTTGACTGGGATAGATGGAGGTTATTATTTTTGTACTCGTTGTTGTGTGTTGTATTTGTTGGTGTTGTATTGTCTTTTGTCTTGAGATGTTTGGTTTTCTACTATAAGATAGAGATTTGTGGTAGTGTGTTTAGGTTTTAAAATTTTGGATTTAAGTTTGGTTAGGTTAAGTCAATTATTATTAAAAGTATTATGCAAATTGAATGCATATCTCTGGTGTAATGGATATGTAAATGTAACTTTTCTCTTGTATGTTTTATTCTCAAAATGATAAATAAAATGATTTTAAAAAAAAGAATTCTAAGGAAAAGCTGTTTTGGTACTTGGAGTCAGTGACAGTGACAATGGAACCGAAATCTCAGGCTGGAAATACAGGACAGCAGGAGGCAAAGGCTTGGGAAGTAGAGAACAAAACAAGCAGGGAACAAGTTAACACTAGACTTTGGGATCAGCACAAGCACATATATGAAATGACACTAGAAACAGAAAGCAATCTATCATGGCGGAAGGGTATTTATGGCATCCAAGGGAAACCCAATGCTCTCACAATATCTTGACACTGAAGCTTAGGTATTCCTAAGAGCAACAGGGAACAGAATTATGTTACAGTACCTTTAAACTGGAAACATAAAAGTGGTGCTACATGGGAAACTGGTGAATACACATGGATCAAACAAGAAATCTTCACACAAAGGCTTAAAACTGGGAATAGGGAGATTGCAAGCAAAGGCTTCAATCTGGAAAAGAGTGCAGCTTACAAGACCATTTTCTGAATGAATACAGCCATCATGTACTCCTTTCCTTGCTTTAAGCTGGAAAGTAGCACAGTTTACAAATCAGGCCTCAGGAAGAAAGTGGAGTAAGCAAACCAAATGGTCAGGATCTATCTCAGAGTGGCCACGGCATGGGAGGAAGGGAAATTCTGGGAACGGCAAGCTCAACAACAAGAGGACATATAAAGTTAGGCTCACAGAGAAAAGCAACTAAAAATTGATCCATCTGCAAGTACTTAGCACTTCACTTATTAAGCATAGAATTTCCATGGTTTGAGAGAAGACAGGCCTACACAGGCCTGAATGGATTACGGCATGGAGTTTTGGTCTGCAATTCATCAGGGAGGCCTTCTTGGAGGTCCACACAGTAAAACACCATGTTAGGCTGAAGCCAGAGTTGAGAACAGTCCATGAAATTTAATATGCTCTTTTGTTTTACAGAGTGAAGGACTATAAGAACCACAAAGCACCATGCTGGCACAGTAAGTTCTGTTGCTGAATTCCGCGATAGCACTGATTGAAGAATTAATCCTGGAGGTTTGTTTAGCATTGCAAGGACAAATTAACAGTTTATGGGCATAACCACCCCAGACAGGACCCTCCAGATCCCTCGAGAGAACTGCCTCTTCACTTATTAAGCATAGAATTTCCATGGTTTGAGAGAAGAGTGTTTTACAGAGTGAAGGACTATAAGAACCACAAAGCACCATGCTGGCACAGTAAGTTCGTTGCTGAATTCCGCGATAGCACTGATTGAAGAATTAATCCTGGAGGTTTGTTTAGCATTGCAAGGACAAATGGACAGTTTATGGGCATAACCACCCCAGACAGGACCCTCCAGATCCCTCGAGAGAACTGCCTCTTCACTTATTAAGCATAGAATTTCCATGGTTTGAGAGAAGACAGGCCTACACAGGCCTGAATGGATTATGGCATGGAGTTTTGGTCTGCAATTCATCAGGGAGGCCTTCTTGGAGGTCCACACAGTAAAACACCATGTTAGGCTGAAGATGGTTGCTGAATTCCGCGATAGCACTGATTGAAGAATTAATCCTGGAGGTTTGTTTAGCATTGCAAGGACAAATGGACAGTTTATGGGCATAACCACCCCAGACAGGACCCTCCAGATCCCTCGAGAGAACTGCCTCTTCACTTATTAAGCATAGAATTTCCATGGTTTCAGAGAAGAGTGTTTTACAGAGTGAAGGACTATAAGAACCACAAAGCACCATGCTGGCACAGTAAGTTCTGTTGCTGAATTCCGCGATAGCACTGATTGAAGAATTAATCCTGGAGGTTTGTTTAGCATTGCAAGGACAAATGAACAGTTTATGGGCATAACCACCCCAGACAGGACCCTCCAGATCCCTCGAGAGAACTGCCTCTTCACTTATTAAGCATAGAATTTCCATGGTTTGAGAGAAGACAGGCCTACACAGGCCTGAATGGATTACGGCATGGAGTTTTGGCCTGCAATTCATCAGGGAGGCCTTCTTGGAGGTCCACACAGTAAAACACCATGTTAGGCTGAAGCCAGAGTTGAGAACAGTCCATGAAATTTAATATGCTCTTTTGTTTTACAGAGTGAAGGACTATAAGAACCACAAAGCACCATGCTGGCACAGTAAGTTCTGTTGCTGAATTCCGCGATAGCACTGATTGAAGAATTAATCCTGGAGGTTTGTTTAGCATTGCAAGGACAAATGAACAGTTTATGGGCATAACCACCCCAGACAGGACCCTCCAGATCCCTCAAGAGAACTGCCTCTTGGAAAAATAACAGGAACAAGCCAGCACCACAAAGGTCAAACAATGCTGCTTCTACATGGAAGACGCTCTGGAGAGTGCCATTGATCTAGAGCACAGCAAGAACACCAATCAGGAGTTGTAACATATAGTCAGCACCTTGCTTAGATCATAGACCATTAGATAAAAAAACAAGGCTGCCAGTAAGAAGCCCCTGCCCAGAGCAATTCATTCTTCCGCCATGGCAGTCACACTTTGCTGCAAAATGGGGCCTTCAAGTTCTCACAGAGAGATTGAAACAATAGTGCAATCAGCATGCACTAATGCCTCCCACGTCCAACTGAAGATGCACAACGCAATGGTACTGTGGTGCTCACCATGAAATTCACAAATGTAGCTTCCCTCTTTTTTCCAAACTAGTCTTCACCTGTCAGTTAACGTAGTTCTGCAAATCCACACACTACCAATTGTCACAAATCTAGTCTACGTCAGATCCAAGGTCATGCCTGACTCTTGAGGGAATGGGAAAACTCTACTAATGCCTATTTGAAAATGTGTGCCTGTGTATTTACTCAATAACAATAAAATATATATTTCTAATTTGAACAAGGACTTGATTTGATCTTAGTGAAGTGATCTTACATGCCATATCACTTGCCGTAATGCTCTCACTATGCCTCCCACCACTCACAAAGCTGTATCTTGATTGCTGGATCACGGCTATACATAGTCCACACCAAGGCAAATATGGATGCCACATCTTCAGTTTGACTACTTTGGGAAGTGAATGTTTGGTATGACAGCGTCAGTCCCCCGCCCTTGGAGACTGTAATGTAATGTAACGAGATTTGTAGAGTGCAAACAAAGGCCCGGAGGCATCTAGGCGCCAGGAGAACAGCCAGTGATACACAAAGACAATGGCACTGAACAGTAAAAAAAAGGCATCATTCTATTAAAAAAGATTATGTTTTTAAAGCTTTCGGGAAGTTTAGATGTTCCTTCATCTCCAGTACCTGCCCGAGAACAGAGTTCCACATAGCCGATGCCACAGTTGAGAATGCTCAACCTCCCCCACCATTGCAAGACAGAATCATGGAACCATCAGGAGATTTTGAGATGCTTACCTTAGATTCCTAGTAGGAGCATAAGGGATCAGTTTGCTCTGAAGATATTCTGCACCGGCATGATAGTAAGCACGGTGAGCAGTGCATAAAATCTTAAATTTAACGCGCCTACTAATCAGGAGCCAGTGCAGCTCACAAAAAAGGTTCTGGGAGTGAGCCAATCGATTAGCTCCCAGGGCCCGCCTAGCTGCAGCATTTTGCAATAGCTGCAACCTTGGCTTTTTGGCCAAGATAGAATCCATTGCAATAGTATATTAATCCTAAAATGGAAGCTGGTACAACTATTGGACGAGAATCTGCGAGAAGAAAAGGAAGTGTTTTCTTCAGGATTTTAGCTAAAGAAAACCTGAATTGCATACCCCCGAGATTTGAAGCACCCGGGAACACGAAGGTACGATTTTAATACCCAGGCTTTTTACTGACTGGAAGCTCTTGTTGCTCACTGCTAATAGAAGAAAGAGAGTTCCATTTACAGCCTGTGCAGGCAGTTCAACTCATTGAATATGCGTAGACCTGAAAATCAGGTGCGGAGTGAACATTTACTTATTTATTTAAAAGTATTGATTTAGAGGAGTAGTCGCGGGAGTCAGAGATAAGTGTTTTGTTTGTTGTTTGTGTCATGATGCCTAACAGTATTCCAGGCTTTCATTCATATTCCCACGAGAGGTGCTTGTGCATCACTGGCCAGCAATGGACAAAGAGGGGGGCTGATTGACATAAACATCTATTTATACACAGTGAGTGCCCCTGCCAAAATGGCTGCCAAGTTTGGACTCTGCTTGTAAACTAATATGGCCCCAAGCAGCCCATACAGCTTGTATCCGTCGTGGTCGAGTGGCCAGGTGCAGCTCAGGGCAATAGAAACCCCACCTTGGGCCACACCCATGGCTTAGCATTCCTTCCAGCAGGATTGCAAGTGGTGTAGCACTTGTAATTCTTCTGTCTACACATGCCGGAGGATTTCGTTTGCAGTTTTATTCATCAAACCTGCTACCAGCTCGACAGCGGTGCGCTTGCCTTCCCATGGTCTGATGTCCAATTATATTACCTGATTGAGTGTAGCAGCGGTTCACTTGCTCTCCAGAACACCAGCTGGCTTCAATCACTTACCCGGCACAAGTGATTATCAGCAGTAACACCGGCGCTCAAAAGAGTGTAAGGGTAAGGGTGGAGAGGGGGTGATCACCTTCACAGGTGGTTGGGGCTCTGAATCCCTGGCAGGATATGATAAATCTGCATTTTGAAGGCTATACAAAATCAGCTGGAATAAATCTGCATTTTTGCGTTCCGCCTTAAAAATGCAGAATTATCACCTAGAACTAAAAAGTAACCATGCTGGCCTTCATGCCCCTCAGTGCTAGACAATATCTGTCTAAATCTCTTCACATGCAGCTCTTGTAGCCACAACCTGCGACTTGAGGCCCAGTGACGAAGGACCTCATATAACAGTGCAATGTTTAAGACCATCTGGAGGAATTCGACTGTGCTCTCCTGGGCTTTTTGAAATGTTTAATTAAACATTCATAAGATATGAGAATGTGGTATATAGGAGCCAGAGAGTCTGGTCTCACCACAGCTTCAAGGGAGACCTGCAGCTTTAATCAGGAACCACAGAGAGATACATTAACTAGGGAGACTCTTTGATCAACAACAGACAGGAAGATGTGTGGGACTTAGTATAACACATTTTCACCCCTTTACCTTTCCTGTTGCAAAGCACTCTGGTTATGACATCATGCATACAGGAGATTATTGGTAGGGACCCCAGGATTGGATCATTAAGATAGGCTCAGCCCACAACAATCACTGTGTACCACTTGTCTTTAAAAGAGGGCTGAGCCCCTCTTTTGGCAGATCATCTGACATCTTCACCAGAAGTAACAGAGAAGAACTCAACCTTGGACCATGGCTGAAGGTACAGTCTGTCTTACATCTTCAGCCAGTGAAGAAGGGGCAGGATTTCCAAAGAGGGAAGCAAGATCCCTTCCATAAACATCTCCCAGGGAACAGAGGTCCAGAACTCAGAGGACCCTCCAGCCACTCCAGAACCGGTACCCAGCCAGCACACAGCGTGCCCTGCTAGGCTCTGCAGCAAGCTTCCTATGTAGGAAGTGCCAGAAGTTCTCTGAACCTACAACCAAGGACAAGGAAGCTGCCTGCAACACACTCCACAGATGTGGGTTGTCCACCTTAAAGGATGAAACAAGCCCATTGAATTCCCTTTGCTGCAACCGACTGCAACGCTGACCGTTGTCAAGCCGCAGTCACTTAAAGACATCCGAGACGTCTTGACAAGTTCTTCAGAACCACCAATCAACTCTGAGACAATTCCTGACCCTGAGCTGCCGTGTAGGCCAGCCTGCTTCACTCGCCGAACCGTCTTGCCGCCTGATACCTGCAGTTGACTCCCATCTTGAACTCCGTCACAGAAGCCTGCAAAGCACCATGAAGCTGACTCGACCCTGTCGAGCACCAAGAACAACTACAGCACAAGGTACATTGTTCTGTCTCCCTGGTCCTTCCCAGAAGGCCTCTAAAGACATATTAAGACCCATTACTGCCTTTGTGCTGAAGCCAAGTAACCGTAAACTGTTGTGGGTATTAACCATACTGACTACCCTCCTGGGTGCATCCCTTTACCTTCTTTGAAACGGTCTGTACTCTGGATTCCTTTACAGGGTGAGTTGTATTTTGTAGTGTTGCTAGAACTGTCTGTTGTGTATACATAAAGCAGATATTTTTAATACAACATTGACTGGACAGTCTCTTTTATCATTGGATAATAATTGTATTTTCGCTGGCTTGCAGATAACCAACAATCCATGACCTTTCGGAGATAAACCTGCCGTTCCGTTCACGTTACCAAAATTGGACAAGGATGTTTATAATTTGCGTGTTATTCCAATCTGTTTGGATCCTTCCTGGTGTATTTGAGGCGTGGGGCTTATTGATGGTTTAGAAACCAATATTCACCCCTGGAACAATGGAACAATGGTGCCCCGGAAGTTGATTTGCCATATTGGTGGTAGACGGTCAGATCTAGTTGGAGCCTTGCACACAGCGTAGTCACCCAACGATAAAGGTACTGTTGCAGAAAATTGCCAGGTATTTGTAAATAATCATAGATTTTGACATAGAGATTGTGGTCATGGCGTTAGTGACAGATGGAGAGACAAAGGAGGAGACCGGTCACCTCCCAGACCTCGTGCACACTGAAGCCACAGATGGGTCAGTTGAAGGTGTCAACCATGCCACAGACCTGTCAGAACAGCAACTGACAGACTGTCGCCGTTTACTGGGACAGTTTGCCGGTCTGTTTTCGCTGACTCCAGGTCACACAGATTGGTGCACCCATTGTGTGGACACTGGAGACAGTGATCCAGTGAAGAACAGGATTCACCAGATCTCCGATAAGGTCAAGGACACCATCAAGAAGGACATTTCCAAGATGTTGTCCCTGGGAGTGATAGAGCCATCCCTCAGCCCCTGGGTAAACCCAGTGGTACTGGTCCCTAAAAAGACCAATGTTGAGAAGACTGAAGTCCACTTTTGTGTGGACTAAAGGGGGCTCAATTCTGTCATGAAGATAGATGCTTACCCTGTTCCTCGGGCAGATGAGTTCATTGGCAAGCTCAGCGCTGCCAAGTACTTGAGTACCTTTGACCTCACAGCAGGATACTGCCAGGTCAGATTGACAGTGAGAGGTCAGCATTTTCAACCCTCGAAGGACACTATCAGTTCACTGTGATGCCCTTCAGATTGAAGAATGTCCCTGCCACTTTTCAGCAGATGGTTAACCAGGTTTTGTCTGGGCTGGAAAACTTAAGTATCGCCTATTTAGACAACATTGTTGTGTTCAGCCACACCTGGGAAGATCACTTATCCCACCTGAAACAAGAGCTTCTGGCACTGCAGAAAACAGGTCTGACTACAAGTCCATGAAGTGCCAGATAAGGTAGGTCACAGCGACATGCCTAGACCACCTGATCAGTGGAGGTAAGAAGCAACCTCTTGAAGCAAAGGTATAGGCTGTGAAGGATTGGGAAATCCCCAACACACAGACACAGGTGAGATCCTTCCTATGTCTCACCGGGTACTAGCGGTCATTCATCAAGGGGTATAGGACCATTTCCATACCCCAGAATGATGTAACTTCCAAAACGATACCAACGAAGGTAACCTGGACCCCCGCCTGTCAAACCTCCTTTCAGGTTTTGAAGAATGGATTGTGCAGGGCCCCACTTCTCAAAGTGGCAGGCTATGATCAGGAGTTCATTATCTAGACAATGTCTGTGATTTTGGGATTGGAGCCGTGTTAGCGCAGCTGAACTCTAAATGGGTACAGCAACCTGTCGCGTACATCAGCAGGTGATTGACAAAAAGGGAAAGGAACTGGGCCATCATTGAAAAAGAAGCTTATGCAGTCATGTGGGCAGTAAAGATGCTGAAACCCTACATATCGGGGCTGCACTAATGTAGAGGAGCAGGTGGACATGTCATCCCTAGCTCCCACCCCCTCACCTACATCATGCTGGAGCAGTAGGAGAAGAGACCTATGCGGGTCACCAGGTATCATCCGAATATCGCATAGAGTGAATGAGAGACAGTATGCACTCAGACAACCCTATCGAAGGTACCCTCACACTGAGATGGTGGAAGGATGTCTGTACACACCATTAGACATTATAGAGCTATAAGTGAAATCTGACGAAGGAAGAGTGAAGCAATGGAAGAAAAATACTGAGATGCACTGAAACGATACTCAAGGAATAAAGATGTAACTGAAGTAACAAGAGAAACATGTAATCGAATATGAAGAAATCATATATGCAAAGAAGATAAGTAGCCTGCTGACTAATAAGTGTATATACACAGAAACGCAAGTTAGACGAGACAAATAGAAGCTTGTGGCAAAGGAAAACATAACGTGGCTAGAGCAGCCACGATGGAAAAATGGATGTCAGGCTCATGTTAAAACCAATCAAGCTACCTCAGAGACAGACCAGGGATGCAGAGTCAGGAGATGCTGGAAAACAGCTTTTTGTGAGGAATAAAGAGGAGTCTTTTAGCCTGGGTTCAAGGATGCTACTTCAATTAATAATTGCTAGGCACAAGGGGAGTTAAAAGGTTAAGCCATGTACATAAGACATATTTGTCTTAGATGAAACAAAGAAGAAAACATCTGCAAGATCAAGTATTAGACAATTAAAGATGTGGAAAACCTATGCAGGATGGAGTGAGCAGGTCTCCAGAGGCCAATAAGGGTAATGACACCCAGCTCAACTGAATTAAATAGCAGCAAATAGAAGGTAGAGACGGACACATTTGTGGTCTCCTCACACGTGATTCAGAAGTCAAAAACAATGGCTATTCATTAAGCCCAAACAAAGATAATGGTGTGCCTACATTCCCTTGAATGTCCCAGAACAGAAAACAGGCATTGAGTTCAACTTCAAAGGAGAAGCCTCGGCTTGAGGCATGACCGATGAGAGATGATGGACTAATTGGGAAAGTGGGGAGTAGTCTGACATTGATCTCGGCACCTGAGTTTCATTTTGCTTATGTGCTGCTAATGAGCCGAAATTCCAAGGTTGGGAAAGCATGCCAACCAATCAGACGGTCTATGTAGCAACATGCTACAAAATGTTGCAAAGACCAACCCGCTGTCATTTTCCACTACAATCAGTATTATACATATTTAGAGGTGGTTCAAGGCGTGACCGCGAGATAAGGGGTAGCCAATGAAGTTATGAACACTTATACATGTTATAGGTTCATATGTTCCCTTAACAAATCTGTCCCTTCGATAGGTTTTACAGTTTGCCACATAGGATGACATCATAGATGATGTATATTAAGGTATACAACCTTTTTTTTTATTTTTTAAACCATTTTATTTGCATTTTCAACACAAAACAAACAGATAACAACAACACACATCACATTTCTATTGGCACTTTCGCTTAGCGTTATGATCTTCTTATTTGCTCGTATCACAGCAAGGCCTCCTCCTCCTCCTCAGTCCATAATGCTTGTCTACTACTCTGTAGGTTCTCTTGGGTGCGGGTGGGGACCTTTCGCCTCCCGTTGTTGGGCCCCCTGCGTTGTCCGTTTAATCCTCGTCTGAGCCTCTAGGTTCACCCGTACTGTCTCTTTCTCCTCTTCCGAACCGGTCTTGCACAAGGGTATTACACGTCAGTACCTTGGCCCCGCTGTCGCCTTCCCCCCTTTGCGTCCCCCTTGTCCACACTGATGTTTCCGCTGTTGCCCATTTCTGCAGCTCCTCCCACCACCTCTCTGTGGAGGATCCCGTATTTGTGTTCCACGCCATTGCTATGCAACGTTTTGCCAATATCGTCATCAGGTCTTTCATTTTTGCAAGGTGTGTTCTCTGCTCACCCCCTCTTGGGAACAGTCCCAGCAGATAAGACTCTGGTGTCCATGCTTGCATTTGGATTCCTCCCGTCGATGCTTTTTCCTTGATAGTGCCCCAAAAGTGCTTTATCCTCGGGCATGACCAGAACATATGCAACATGTCCGCCTGCTCTGTTGCGCAGCGCGAGCAGCTCCGGGTCTGTCTGCTCCCCATGTTCGACATTCTTTTAGGCATCAGATATGCTCTGTGTATGAGGTAGAGCTGCATCTGCCTGAACCTTGCGTTCCTAGAGTCTTTCTTGGCATACCGAAGGACTCTGCTCCATTCCTCATCCGAGAAGGGTTTCTGGAGTTCTTCCTCCCATTTAACTCGTGCTTGCAGGACTCTCGTGTTGGTGGCACCTAGTAGTTGTTCATAGAGTCTGGACACAGTGTGCCCCCTCTCCGAGACATCATACCATACATCTAGTGTCCCTCCTGCGTCTTCTGCCTCCGGTATGGTCTCCCATTTTTTCCGTATCGTTTCGGACCATGTTTTTGTACAATATGAATTGGCCATTCTGCATGCCCTGCTCTTCTACCATGGTTTGAAACTCCACCCAATGTCTGCCTTGCCACAGGTCCCCTATTTGGGCCTTTGTCTTCCCACTGCGTTCTATACGTTGCAAGATTCATGATGCAGGCATTTTCTAATCCCACCAAAGGGATTTGTCTAGAGCAAGGGTCTTTTATACCTTGGATTCTCCACGCCCTTTTTCATAGGTCCATGCCCATATTCGGGAGTGTTTTTGCTGCGGCTTTGTCTAGCCATAGGACCTCTCTCAGGTAGTACTGCTGCTGAAAGAGTATTGAATCTATAGATGCGTATTCTCCGAGCCACTGTACTACGAACTGGAGTTAGCCCGCCAAATAGTATCATTCGAAGTCCGGGAGTCTAATGCCCCCCTTGAATTCATAGTCCCTCTGCAGTGTGTTCAGTGCCACCCTATTTCTCCCTCGTCCCCACAGGAACTCCCGTGCCTTGGCGTGTAGTTGTTTGAAGAATGACCCAGGAATGCTGTAAGGGATGTTAGGAAAATAATATAGGAGACGTGCTAGCACCGTCATCTTCAGTAAGGCCGCCCTCCCTATCATCCCTAATGGCAGCGTACTCCAAAACCATATGGCCCTCTCTGTGTTGTCTAGGTCTGCCTGTGTATTTGCCTCGTACATTTCTCTGGTGTCATGGTGAATGTTCACTCCCAGATATCTGAAAGTGTGTGGGGTCCACGTGAGGCCCAGGTCCGGTAGCTGGGTTGGGGTCATTCCTCTCAGGTCCGGAACAGCGAGGATTTTCCCTTGTTAATAGTAATTCCTGAAAGCCTGCTGAATGCTCCCAGGACTTCGAGCAGTTCTGGCAGATACGTTTGTGGGCTCTGGACATAGAGCAACATGTCATCTGCGTAAATTGATATTTGATGTACTTCCCCGTCTATGTCTATTCCAGTGTCCCTGTTCTCTGCCCTTAGGAAATCAGCAATGGTTCTAGGGCTAAGATATACAACATCAGGGACAATGGGCATCCTGCTTCGTACCCTGTGAAATGCTCCATTCCTCTGAGACGTGCCTCCCCATCTACACCCTGCCCCTTGGATCTTTATATAGGAGCTTAATCCAACGTAGGAACCCTTCCCCTATCCCGAAATGGACGAGAACTCCCAGGAGCCAGTCCCAGTTCCCTGAATCAAACACCATGATGGCATCTAGTGATGCCACTGCACATTCCCCCTTCTCAGATTTGTACTGTCTATGACATGGTGGAGTCTGCGGAGATTCCACCTTGTATGCCTTCCCGGTACGTATCCCGTTTGGTCTGGATGTACCAGCGTGGGTATGACCCTTTTAAGCCGGTTAGCCAGAGCCGCTGTCAGGATTTTGGAATCTTGATTTATCAGGGAGATTGGTCTGTAAGAGCCACACTATAGAGACGGTTTCCCTGGTTTTAGTATCTGTACGATTATGGACTCCGACATACTTCTAGGGAGCCGTCCCCTCTCGTACGTCTCCTCTAGCGTTTCCAACAGTCTCGGGCTAGGCTGTCCTTGTACTTCTTGCCTGTCGGAAGCCCAATTATGACCACCGACAATTCTTCCACTGTGAGGGGTGCATCTAGCATTTGGCTTTGCTCCTCTGTCAGTTCCGCCAGGGCCTCTGCTATGTCTCCCTCCTCTGCCTCCTGGACCCTGGAGTACAGTTCCTCATACAATCTCGAGAAAACCAGGTTGATAGCTTCTTGGGTCCTGATCTTCTCCCCTTGCTCGTCTTTAATTGCATTTATCGGTTCCCGTTTACCCTCTTATCTGGTCAGCCAGGCTAGTAGCCTGCTGTGCTTATCTCCCTCTGCGTGTAGCTGCTGTATATATTTCCCGTAATCCAGCTTTCCCAGTACCGCCTAAATCGTTGTGCACTTCTGCAACAAGGTCATGAGATCCCCCGCTTCTTCACCCACCTTACCCACTCTTGCTTCTGCCCGTGCTACCTCCCTTTCTACTTCGTCCAGTTCGGCTAGTACTTCACCCCTGAGGCCTCCAGTTTTTCCCATTGCCGCCCCTCTGACTACCACCTTAAGGGCTTCCCAAACCATTCCTGCGCTCTCCACAGTCACCGCATTATGATCCAAATAGTTGTCTATCATAATCTGCATGTACTACTGGAATTCCCCATCCATCCATGCCTAAGACCTCATTCGCCATGTGGGTATAGGGGCTCTTCTGTATGTGTGTGTCCAAGACCCCGCTAATGGGGCATAGTCAGAAAGCGTTCGTGCGTGAATGTGTGCCCCGGTGAATTCCGCCAGTGTCTCCTTGCACGTGAATAGGTAGTCAATTTGGGTGAATGTCCCGTGCAGGGCACTATAATGTGTGTATCCCCTAGCACCCCCGTGTACCTTCCTACAGACATCCTCCAACTCCAGCTGATCCAATATCTTCCACAACGCTCTGGCTGGCGGCGCTGGTTTCTTGTGCTTGGTATCCGATCTGTCCAGCCGAGGGTCCAGTGTGCAGTTGAAATCCCCTGCCCAGATGATCGATGCTTGTTAGGACAGTTTTTCTGAAGTCCAACTAAGGGCTTAGTAAAACGATTCAACTGAGGCAGTACAAGACTCCACTCCTAGTACAAGGCTGTACCACCTGAGTATGTGATAGTGTAGACAGAGCAGCCAGGCTCGTTTTAGGAGAGAGAGAGAGCTGTAAAATCAGTACAAGTGAAATGGACACACACATAATCCAAAGAAACACTGAAACACTATAAAGGATCTGTTTTTACCTTGGTTAGGGGTTTCCCTTCTAACACTAGCATTTACCAGGGGGTCTTAAGCAGAAGAGCCCACAATGTCAAGGGGTTTAGCCTTTGACATATCTTTTCTGGATTTCCACCAGCTTTGATGGTTACCAGTCCTCAAAGGCCTGGTTAGGTTTCCAACTTGTCTATCCACCTATTCCTCAGAAGCAGTGTGGGTCAAAGACTTTAGGGATGGAACTGACATGGCAGAGCATGGTTTGAGCTCCCATTTCCCTATTATTCTAGTTTTAGATTTGCCTTTGTTAGAGGTTTCCCTACTAACATTAGGACTTTCAGTAGGATTCTCTCTAGAGGATCCCACAGGTTTAGAGTGGTCTCTTCAAACAGGGACCCTATCCTTGTCAGAACACCTATCCATCTCTCCTGTAAGAGTTATTGGAGTCAAAGGCTTTTTATTAGAAGGCCTACTAAGAAAGCTATTCTAGGTTTCTTATAACTCTTTTTGGTTTTCAGTTTTTCAGGCCTGGAAGTTTCATTCTGGGCACTCTGAACTAAAGGAGAAAACTCAATTCCTACCTTGGGGTCAAATAAACTCCTTGCCCTCTTAGGTTTGTTAAAAACACCTAAGCTTTTCACAACCATCTGGATCACCTCCATTATAAGTGGGTTTTCAGGTGTATCCATGTTTAGAGTTTAAGGAACCACTTCCACTGTAAGTGGGTTTTCCACTGGTTCAGCCACTACAGGTTTAACTGACATACACGTGACATGAACACTAAGGTTATTGTCAGCCCTAGGAATTGCCTCCACAGCAGTGGGCCGAGACTCTACTGTCTGTGAGATTTCAGAGGGACTTTCTACCTCAGGCACACCTGAAGGCAGAGTCAAATCAGTGAATTCAACAGAGTTTTTACACAGTGTTATATATTGGACAGGAACATTTAAGTTTATATCCACAGGGTGAAACACTTCCACACTAGGTGGGTTTTCAAGAGGTTTTGCGCCTCAGTGTTAACTGAAGGTGGGATCACGCCAGTGACCTAGTTAATGGTATTACACCATATTGGTACTAGGACAGAAGTTTTCAAGTTTCTGGGAACTAGTTGAACCACTTCCACTACATGTGGTTTTTCTAGAGGCTCTAGCACTGTAGCAGCAGCTAAAGGTGGGGTCACAGGAGTGACCTCTAGCTTTGTGGGCCTAGGGGCTTTAACCTTATTTGAAGTTATGGGTGCTACACCCAAGTGCCCTTTAGAGTGGCAGTAAATGCCTTTTATCTCTAAGGAGGGGTCTCCTAAGGGGACCTCGCTTACTTCACGTTTAAGAGCCTCAGTCTTATTACAAGAGGACTCAGCTGAGCCAAAGGCTACAGCTTTTCTGCTATACTCAGTGTTGACAGATTTATTAAGGGATGAGGATATAGCACGTTTTGACCTACCTTTATTCTCAGAGCCCCTTAAGCGGTTTACATATGGAGAAGCTTCCTTCTTATATCTATCTATGAGAGCATCTTTTACCCTATCCCAGTTACGTCTTTCTACTTCATGCAAATCCAAGAGCACTTGGTAGTCTCTCTTGGGAAGTCTAAAAAGAACCCAGGGTATTCTATTACTCTCACACAGACCAAACCTTTTACAAGTGAGGTCAAAGGTTTTCAGCCATACAACAATGTCACACTTTATATCATACTGACTCACCAATTCTGGGAACCGGGAACCTGCAGACTCAGAAGACCCTGAAAAAGAAGAAGGATCCAGAAACCTGTCTTTTACAGACATGTTATGCTTTTTCTCACTTTCTCAGATCTTCAAATTGTGTTTCCACAGGAGTTGTCTTTTATGCAGTTCCAGAGACATTCCAGGGTGCATGATAGGAAGTAAGGTAGAGGTAGGAAATGGAGAATGGGGTGAACTAACATCCTCCTCATCAGAACCCTCATATTCCTCCTCTGAGGGGTTTGGACAGCTGTCTGAACCCTCATCATCCTCACTCCCAGCAATATTGTTAGAAGTGGACATAGGTTCACTGACACCATGCATATGGTCCCATAACCTTTGTAATAAGTCAAGCTTACTTCCTTTAAAATTGAGGACCTTCTCTTTACACATTGTGACCACATTTTGCATTGCAGCATAAGAGTAGTCCTCAGGCCTAAAAAAAGGCCATGGTGTTGGGTTTTAAGTAAAATACAATAAGTACACTTTACCTTGGCTAAACTAAACCTACTGGATGGTTTCCTTTGGACACAAAGTATATCAATAATCAATGTAATGCAATCCACATTTATCCCAAAGGAAAACTACTACAACCATGATATCTGGAGCCTTAATCAATGCCAGGTCCATAGTGGCCCATGCAACAGAAATAGCTGACATCTTATCCTCCAATGACCTCGACCTCCTGGCTGATACAGAGTCCTGGCTGCACGAAGCTGCAGGCCCAGCGCTATGCTTATCTATACTAGAAAACTACCAACTAATCAGAGTGGATAGACCGAGAGACAGAGGAGGCGGGCTAGCCATTATGGCCAAAGCTAACCTTGCTCTAAGACCTCTATTTCAACCCCCTCTCAAATCATGTGAACTACTCACCACCAAACTGCCCATCTCTGATTGTAGCACCCAATCTATTTACCTAATATATAGGCCTCCCGGCCCCATCGGCACCTTCGAAGAGGACCTATCCTGCCTTCTAGCCAACAACATAAAAGACTCATCCCAACTACTAATACTAGGGGACTTCAACCTAGGATTCAATGACCTAGAGGACAAACAAGCCCAATCTATAGCGACTATGCTTGCTGAACACGTGCCTAACTCAAAAAGTCCTCAGTCCAACACACGATAAAGGAAGAACTCTTGACTGGGTGGCCACCTTGAATTGCCCTACATACGTCACCAAAATTACCCCTTAACAATGGACAGACCACCATTTAATTGATTTCGATCTAATCCTAGATAAACAAACAGCAAAAAAAGTCATGGCACACCCCCTCCCTACCAGAGCAAAAAAAAACATCACACCTGACAATCTCTTGCCACTCCTCCTTCCTACCATTAATGCCCTCCCAAATAATCTTGATCGACATCTCCTTGTGGAGACCTACAATAATAGTATGACCAAGGCTCTGGACCGAATTGCTCTTCTCAAGCCACGCAAGAGTAAACAACAGTCACACCGAAAATGCTTGGTTCACCCACCACCTTAAAGAATTAAGACTACAAAAAAGGAAACTGGAATCCCTATGCCGACATTCCCCCTCTGACGAAAATAAAATGCAACTTAAACATTTTGCTAACAAATACAAAAAAGAAATCTTATGAACAAAAAAAGAACTATTTAATGAGAGAATATCTAATGCCAACTCCAACACCAAGGAACTGTTTGTTATCCTTAAAGAATTGGGATCTCCAATACCTCCCCCGGACAATACCCCCAAAGACAAACAATGGTGCACCAGTATCCAGGATGCCCTAGCCAATAAAATAACAACACTCCAACTTAAAATTGCCAAAAAAAAAGCTTCCTTGCCCCCTAGCGAAACACTACCCACCAGCCCTACTAAAGACACGCTACGCCCAGCCCCCTTCAAATTTGCCAAAGTATCCATCCAGGAAACTGGAAAAATTATCGCATCCCTACAGCCCTCCAATTGTAAGGGTGACAACTGCCCTGCCCAACTAATTAAGGATGCTGCAAGGGACCTAGCCCCCTTTATCACTAAACTAATTAACGCCTCCTTTTCTACTAATACCGTCCCAAGTAACTTAAAAGAGTCTTGGGTATTACCCCTCCTTAAGAAACAAACCCTAGACCACTCCATCCCTACCAACTACAAGCCTATCACCATGGTACCCTTCCTTCTCAAGATTATAGATAGAGTGGCCTACTTACAAATCCAGCATTATCTTGAAACCAACCAACTCCTAGGATCCCGCCAGTCCGGTTTCAGACCACGACATGGCACAGAGACGGCCTTAATTGATCTCAAGACACAAATTGACGAGCTCAACGACAAGAGAAACACTACCATGCTGCTCCTCCTTGACCTGTCGGCGGCCTTTGACCTGGTGGAACACGTAGTTTTGTGCGAAGTTTTGTGCGAACACCTGGCCTCGGCCGCCCACTTCTCAGGTGAGGCTATAGCCTGGGTCCAGTCATTTCTAGACAATAGAACAATGAGAGTTTTCTCCACATCGGCCTCAGCGGACCCTATCAAAACAGCATGTGGTGTACCCCAAGGTTCTTGCGTCTCGCCAACTATGTATAATATTTTTACCAAGCCTTTATTTGACAAATTGGACAGACTGGATGTCACCTACACTAATTATGCAGACGACACCGAGATCCTCATTCCCCTTTCGGGCAATTCTGTCTCTGATATAGCCTTGGTAAATGAAATATACCTTATCATTCAGGCATGGATGGCAACCCATGGCCTCTGCCTGAATGATTACAAAACAGAGATCATGCTCCTCGGGTCTATCACCAACCTAAAGAAACTTGACCCTAGCTACTTTGCGTTTAACATCGACGGCAATATAATAACTGTAGCTAAAGAAGTTAAAACGCTAGGGTTTTACTTAGATTCTACCTTAACTTTAAAAAAACAGGTAAACTCTCTAGCATCATCCACTCCCTATACCTGCAAACTTATTAGGGCATGCCGAGTGTTCTTAACACAAGCCAGCTGCATTATTCTCACTAATGCCCTAATACTCTCCAAACTAGACTATTGCAATGCCTTGTACTCAGGAGCTAATAAATACATTAACGACAAAATGCATATATTGCAAAATAACGCCCTGAGAACAGCCCTGAACCTTCCTACTAAAGGACATATATCCAACATGAGAAGAGAATATCACTGGCTAAAAATTTGAGATAGGATTTCACTGAAAATAGCCTTGCTAATGGCTTCAAGTGCCTTAATAATGCAGCCCCACCCTACCTCACGCAGAGAATAGTCAGAAAAACATTGACCCATCCCACTAGAGCGGCCTATTCCTACTGCCTCCAGATACCTAGATTTAGGATAAAAAAAACAGCTGGTAGTAGCTTCCCGCTGAAGGTACCGTAATTAGCTCCCTGGTCCCTTTGCGGGTTGGTTTTTAACGCCTGCAAAAAGCAGGCGTTAAATTCTCCAACCCGCAAAGGAACCTCGTAGTAAGGCGGTAAGGGTTTACCGGTACCGGTAAAATACCAGTACCGTTAAACCCTTACCGCCTACCGTGTAATGAGGCCCATTGTATCTCCCCAGCACTCCACATAAGGTGGGGTGTGCTGATTTCACTTAACAAAATGTAAAAGGGATCCAAAGATCCTTTTTACCCTTGGGAACTATAGTTTACTTAAGGTAAGCACAATAAAGTTAAAAGGGGAGCCCCTAGGGCAACCCAGCAACAACAGGCACTTAGTGCCAATAATTTGTGAAAGATGATAACTTTAAAAAGACACTATGGAGAGTCTTAAAAATTACACCCATAAAAAGAGTTAAAGATTATGTGAGGGTGGAAAAAGGTTCCCACTCACTGAGGTATTTAATGTAAAATATCCCACTAATAAAGCAAATAAGTTCTGGGGTTGAACCAGGAAAGGAAGATTGAACAGTTCTATGCAAATCTTACCTAACTATGCTGTCCTATATGGGGCCAGACGGGGCGTGAGTGTCCTGAAGAACTCTGTGGCTTTGTGGTTGGGGGCATATGTATTCACCATGCACACCTCCCGGTTCTCCAGCATTCCCTGGATGATCAATATCCTGCCTTCTGCATCCCTCTCTTGTTTTCCCCTCGCGTAGTCAGAGTACGTGGAACTATACATTTGGCCTCACCACTTCTTGGCTACTTTGGCCTGTTTCTCAGCCATCAAATATGTCTCTTGCAGCATTGCAATGTGAACCTTTGACCTATTGAGCCAGGCGTATACCCTTACCCTCTTGACGTAGGGGTTTTGTCCCCTGACATTCCATGAGACTACATTCACCACTTCTTGGCCCATTTGCTCACTGTGTCCGGCAGCCCACCCTTTCCCATGGGCTGGTAGGTCATGGTTCGTCTGATGCTTTGTGTATCTGGCCCCGCGCGCGCTTTCCTCCACCCGTTAGGGTGGTTTTGGTCCCTGTACATCTTGTCCGTCTTCTCCTGCATCTGATCTTTGCTGCCCCCCCCTCCCTGGTGCACCCCTTTGATTCACTGTGATCGGACGTGGCTCCCGTTGCTCTCCAGCTTTGCCTCTGCCGTGCCTTTGTCATTAGCTATGTCCTCCTCCACTCGTGCCTTCCCCTAATAACCCTAACCACACATCTACTACAACTATAAACAATCGCCCAGCCACCCTCCCCCTGCTCGGTCTCTGTGCTTCCCAGGTGCCGCCCCCTTTTTTGTGGGCACACTCGCTGCAACGTGATTCCTTGAAACTGGCATCACAAGTTCTGTCTTTCCTTGGGGTCCCATCTGTGGGTCTTGGCAGCCTGCTCCCGGAAACTGTGAACTCTTGCTTCCTACTACTGGTTCAGATCTCTGTGATATTGCTCTGCTGTTTGTTTCGCTTCTTCATGTTACCTCAAGGTGTGTCCCCCAGTTCCACTCCTCTGGTAAGTACTTGTGATATCTGCGGTCTGCTCAAATATTGTGGAAGCTCCTGCCTGTTGGGCTACTGGCCCGAGTCTCAGCAAAGTATACTGTTTGTCCTTTCTTGCTTCGTGCTTCATTGAGGTGCATTCCTGTTTCTCCCATTTCCCTCCATCAGTTGTGGGATCCCTTGTTGCTCAATCCACTCCTGGGCATCAGCTGTAGTCTCGAAGATGTGTGACCTCTCTTTGTGCAACGCTTTCAGTTTGGCCGGGTATAATAGCATGAATCTCACACCCGCCACCCGAAGGTGCTCCTTAGTCGGCCAAAACTGCTCCCGTTGTCTTTGCACGAGCGCTGTGTAGTCTGGGTAGATGGTTACTCTGGCGCCATTTCTTGTTATCACCCCGCCCTCCCTCGAGAATGTCAAAATCTTCTCCCTTTCTTTAAAGTGATCTTTGCGATCATAGGTCTTGGGGGTGCCCCCGGACGGGGTCTCCTGGTTGGGGCTCTGTGCGCCCTCTCCACTCCGAAGCCTTGGGATAAATTCCCTGCTCCTACCTCCTGCAGCAGTAGGGTCTCTATGTAGTTCGTGGGGTCTCTGCCCCCCCGTCCGGCAGCCCCACTATGCGCACATTGTTGCGTCAAGCTCTCCCTTCTGCATCTTCAGCTCTGCTTTCCAGCGTACGAATCCTATCCAGCACCTCTGACATTTGGGATCGGTAGGTGGTCACGTTCGCCGTGTTACTTTGCACCTGTTGCTCCACCGTCGTCACTCTCTCCTCTAGATTCCTTGTGCCCTGTCTAAGGAGCCCGGCATCTACAATCACTGCATCTAACTTGCCCTCTATTGATGCTTTAAGTGCTTCTATGACCTCCAGAATGCTGCTTTCCACTTGTCTGATCTCTCCTTGCGTGGGGTTTGACGTGGTCGAGGTTGTGGCTGCTTCTGTTGCCACGGGCTGTGTGTCCTCGTTCTTGCGGGCGAAAGACTGCATACTGGTTTTCCTCCTTTCTGTTTGTCTGGCATGTTTATGTCCTCTGCCTGTGTCTTATGTCTGGGCCTCCTCTTCTCTAGTGTTAGGTGTGGGTAGTATGTCTCTGGACTGCCTCCCTCACAGTCAGTGCGCTCTCTTCTCTCGCTGAAGGGCCTTTGCTGTCCCAGTGCTATTCACCTCGAGGCCCTGTATTCCCTGTTGCATGTGGGTGCTTCTTGGGTCCTGCGTTTGTGAGTCTCCCCAGTGATGTTTACTTTGTAACCAATCAATGGGTTGTGGCCTCCCATGTATATTGTCATCTGTTCGATAAATACGCTCTACCTCTTTTATTTGCCCTATACACAGGTGGTCGCACCTGCACCGCTGTGTTCCTGCTATTGGCACTGTATGCGCATGGGGGCGTCCTCTCATGTTTTAGTTTGCGCCTTTTGGGTTGCGCCGTGCCTCAGAGTTTGTGGTGCCCCTTATGTTGTAGTATGGGGTTCCCTGGGCTTATCCCACGTGACTCCTGGCGGTCTAATTGTGCCCCTATTGGTTCCTTTAATAGTCTACTTTATAGCAGGGGGTCAGGCACAGCTCACCCTCTTGGGCTGCCTCCACCTCTGGGTCCTCTGTGCTCTGGCCGCTGTCTTATGCGGGTGGCTGTGTTGCTGGAGGCTCTGGGATCGTCCTGCCTGTGTTGGTGGTCCAGTTTCAGTTAGTGCGATTGCCTCCCAGCGCCGCACTATGTTCTTCTCATGTCCGTCACCTTGCGTTCGCCCAGGCGGGGCCTGCCCATTAAGTTTCAAGCACTCTCTGACTGTACTGTCGCAGTTGGAGCTCAGCGTCCCCCTCACGATCTGCCTGGGGGGTCCCTCTGCTGCCCGTTGCTCTCCCTATGTGCCGCCGTCCTGGCGTGTTGTCACGGGTCGAGCCAGGGCTTCCTTGAGGCGGGGTCTACCTATGCCTTTGTTGGGAGTGTTCGCCCCCCTGCTCTTTGCGTCGTGGGTCGGGTATCCTTCCAGACTCCTCCTGTCTGTGTGAACCCCGGGTGGGCCTCGGTGTGTCCTCACTCAGCCCAGCGTACCTGCAGCGGGGCTGTCTAGCTTCAGTGCCAACCCTGGGTAGAGTTTTTGTTCCCCGTCCACTCTTCGTTCTTCCGCTTCGGATTGAAGCCGCCTCTCATCCACTGCAGGGAAGTGCCTGACCTCTCCGTCTCCTGTTACTGCCGGGCTCTCTTCCGGACCCGCAGCACCTCAGACTTTGGCGAGCTGCACTCCCCGCTCGCCGCCCATACAGGCTTGGTCACCCCGCTGGCTGGTTCGCCTCCTCCTCTTGCGGCAGAGACGTCTTTATGGGAGGTCAAAGCAGGCACGTGCCCAGGGACCCCACCTTGGAGGGGGACCCCCCACAAGGCTGCCTGATCTAAAGTAAGATTCGATTGTTCACCAGACTTAAATAGCACACGGCAGGAGATTTTATGGCATGCTCCTGAGGCGCTAAACCTATTGTCTGTCTAGTTTGACAAGTACATTCTGCCTTGATCAATTAATCATGTAATGCTTTCTTTGTTCACTGTGGAATACATAGTTTGTATGTTCCGTACTGCACAACTTCTGTAGCATTCTTTCCTTCTTGTGGGAATTATGCTGATCATGCGCAATAGCTAAAGTTGAAATCCATATTGATAAATTGAATGCCACAATGGTTCAGATGTCAGCTCAGTGTGTTAAGCACGCATTGCAGAGATGTTTGTTCATATGCAAGATTAGAAGAGCACATTGCAGCAAGTCTGGCTGAACCTTTCCTATATCTGAAGTTTATAAACCTACCTGCATACGATACGTACTTGGTTTTGCAGCATAAGAGGTGCTATTATCAGCAATGTTCCTGCACCAAAGGGGTTGCTATAAAAACTAAGATGTCATTCGTATGGTAAAGGTCTAGAAATTGGTTTGTTCCGACCGGGCGTTCTAAAACCTAGGCAATCCCCTCCAAAGATGAGCATAAACGATTAGTCCAAGAGGTGAATAAAAGACTGTGGAACCAAAGTGTTCATGCTTGTATCCTGGCTTTGCCAGCAGACGATAGTGATCCTGATCAAATCATATATATCTTGCATTACTGTGCTGTCTTTGTGAGGTTTGCCTTCTTGCATGCTGGTGGCATCATTTAGCTAAATGATCTTTCTTGATCTTTCTTCTTATGTAGGCCATTTGAGTGGAAGGGGTGGTAGACAGGAGAGAGCAGACCAGATGGTGTAGGCATTGGGCAAGCATATTTTAAGGTCTGTTTGTTTGACACAAACAACTTTTTGCTTTTTGTATAAAAGTCAAAGGTTTTTCTGCACGTTTATGAATGACAATTTCACAAGCCATTGTTTTGGAAGTATTTAAAGCTTAAAAGTACAAAAGACATACCTAGATTAAATCTGTTAAATCACATCGATTGGTATGCTGGTACTTATATACTTACCTTGATGATGGATAGAATGTAGCTAGGATCATTCCCATTTTGCATAACACCCTTCTGTAATATTTTGGTTTTAAAAAATTTCAGGTTTGTAAATGTGATTTGTGTACTTTGCAAGTCAGTTTTATAAAATGAGATTGGGATGTGTGCCAACTCTGCAATTTCTGCATTTGAACACTTTCTTTCCCAGCTCTTACCATGCAGTAAAACAGCTTCACCCCTTAAGCAATATGTGATCTTGGGCATCTCATTTAATCTTGTATTGCCTAACCTCTCAGTGTTGCCAGTTTCCTTCTCAGGGTATGATCTTCATAAAAAGCCTCACTCATGGTTTCACTGGCTATAGGGTTGCTTCCACTATAATTGTGAGCATTGATACCACAGGCCCTTGTTCCCTTGATCTCTAATGGCAATGCTATTTGAAAACCATGTCCCACTTCTAATCTCAGTCTGTCTGGATAGAGGCACCTTCCTGGTAGCTTCTAATCTGCCTCCACTATCCATGCTATGGCATGTGTAGCTTTCTCCTTCCTATCAATTGGTCTACTCTATCCATGATTGAACACTTTTGCATTCTCTGAGGCAGCTACATTGAGCTCTCTGCCTATTCTGGGTTACATGTACTGTTTAAATACAGTCCTGCATTAATACTACAGGCTGCATACCTTCCCGGATGCTATTGATAAAAAGTATCCTGTTTATATACTAGAACAGAAATAACCTCTTGTAGATTGCTAATGTTGGCCTTCAAATGCTACTTGTTTATCAATCTGATTAGAGTAAGAATGAAGAGGGTAGTGGGACTCAAAGGGAGTAAACATGCTTATTTTTAATGCTGCGGGGCGGGGTTTTGCTCACGGTGGGGGGGGGCAGGGCCACCAGATATACTTGATCACTTAATTCCTTTGGTTTGATTGAGGGGGGCCCCAAAGATGTCCATGCCCAGGGCCCCAAAAAAGCTTAAGATGGCCCTGCCTTGCGGGGTGCGGTCTCCCTCAGTCGCTCCGCTATGAGATAGGCACGCCGGGACCACAGCTGGGCAATCCTCCCTTTGGCTGCGTTATCTCTGCACTCCGCTGGCCGTCCCCTCTCACGCCCGCTGTCTTGATGTTCCATCTGAGCCTCCGTCTCGGTGGGGAGTCCCGTCCTCATCGACGTAGTGCACCCAGCATTTTGTGCCTGGCGCTGTGGCCGCTCTGGCCCTCCTACTGTCGTCGGCTCTCTCCAATTTTGTTCGCTCTTCAGGCTGTGTGCTCCGCAGGTCTTACAACTGCCGTCCTGTGTTTTTCCTTGTGAAATTCGTTGGTTTTACACCAGTTTGGTGGATCTATAAGTCAGATCTTCAGGTATAAAACCTTTGTATAATGACATTTGGATGTGAATGCGTGAACTATTTATTGATGTTCGCCAGATTGCCCTACTTTATTTCATGTGGATAATAAAGTAGTACTTTGCCCTATTCTTTGAGTCTGTCCGGTTATTTGGATCCAAGATCATTATTGGTAACTCCATCCAGCACATGAGATGCTTCAAGGTTCTAGAGCACACTTTACTATCCAAACAGACCACAGGCCTCTTAGACAGTTAATGGGCATGCAAGGGGAGAACCCTAAGGTTTTGCACTAGGCCATATCCCTACAGGGATTAGATATGGACATCCAGCACAAGCCAGGCTCCCCACATGGAAATGCAGAAGGCCCAAGCCAGTACTTTTACCTAGATGATGAAGCAGACACTCAAAAGGGTGGCGGTTCAAATGTTGAGGCTGGTGAGCATGTGAGTAATTCGACCATCTGCATGGTGGGCATGCGCTCACCTGGGCTTTTGGAAATGTTGAATTAAATGGAATGATGGTAGACCAACAGGCTAATCCACACATATTTTCCTATATCACACCACGACAAACGCATAGAGCTGTGTACTCTGGGTGGACACAGCCTACACGCACAGTTTGCCCTGTCATACTTAGTTAGACTGTGACAGCCAGGAGTACACTATGTCATCTCCAGAAAGGGGGAGGACTACGCTTCCCCCTGCCATGACTAGCCTGATTAACTAACAAAGGCTCCATGGATCCACATTGCTCTTTTATTAGGCCCTGCAGCTGGTGGAAGTGATTAATATACCAATTAGAGGCTACTTCGCACAGGCCCACATGGGGCCTGGCTGCAGAGGTTAACAAAGGAGACGTGAAACCCAACAATCTTTCATATGTAACTGTGCCAACCGGAAATCTGCTCCTGCCCTCAGTATCAATGACAGTAAGATGTCATATCTCGCACTGTGTGTTTACAGTAGGCCACCCCGGTAGGGGGACCCAATTCATAAGGTACTAGAATGTGGTTTGGAGGAGCCAGAGAGTCTGGTCTCACTGCGGCTTCAAGGGAGACCTGCCGCTTTAATCAGGAACCACAGAGAGATCCATTAACCAGAGAGTCCTTTTGATCAAAAACAGACAGGAAGAGGGGTGGGACTTACTATCACATGTTTTCACCCCTTTATCTTTCCTGTTGCAAAGCTCTTTGGCTATGACCTCCTGCATACAGTAGATTGTTGTTATGGACCCCAAGATTGGTTAACTAATGTAGGCCTAGCCTACACCAATCACTGCGGATCACTTGGCTTTAAAAGAGGGCTGAGCCCCTCTTTCGGCAGATTATCTGACAACTTCACCAGAAGTACCAAGGAAAAACTGAACTTTGCACCCTGGCTGAAGGTACAGTCTGCCTTGCATCTTCTGCCAATAAAAGAAGGCCACGATTTCCAAAGAGGAAATCAAGGTCCCTCCTCTAAACATCTCCCAGGGAACAGAGGGAGATCCAGAACTCAGAGGCCCCTTTAGCCACTGCAGAACCAGTACCCAGCCAGCACACAGTGTGCCCTGCTTGGCTCTACAGCAGGATTCCTAGTTAGGAAGTGTCAGATGATCTCTGAACCTACCACAAAGGACAAGGCAGCTGCCTGCAACATACTCCACAGCTGGGAGACGTGCCTCGACAAGCATCTACCGCTGTCTGCCTTAAAGGACGTTTTCAAGCCTGTCGAGTTCCTCAAGCTGCGACTGACTGCAACATTGACCATTGTCAAGCCGCAGTCACTTAAGGACATCGAGAAGTCTCAACCAGTGCTTCAGAACCACTGATCAGCACTGAGACAATGATTCCTTACCCCAAGTCGCTGTGTAGCCCAGTCTTCAGTGGTTCGTCCAGCTTTGCTTGTCGAACCATCTTGCCCCCTGATACCCATAAATTCCATCTTGAACTCACTCACAGAGCGTGTAAAGCGCTCTGAAGCCGGCTTGACCCTGTCGAGCACCAAGAACATGTACAGCACAAGAAACATTGTGGTTCTGTCCCCATGGTCAATCCCGGAAGGCCCTTAGAGACATATTAAGACCCATTGCTCCTTTTGTGCTGAAGCCAAGTAACCTTAAAGTATTGTGGTTATTAACTATACTGACTACCCTCCTGTCAGTATCCAGAGTGCATCCCGTATACATCTTTGAAACTCTCTGTCCTCTACATTCCTTTACAGGGTGGGTTGTATTTCATAGTGTTGCTAGAAATGTCTGTTGTGATACAAGTAAAGTATATATTTTTGATACAACCTTGACTGGACAGTCCCTTTTATCATTCGGTAATAATTGTATTTTCTCTGTGTGCAACTAACCAACGATTCACAACATTTTGGCGATAAGCTGCAAGTCTCACTCTGCAGGACACACTTTGGATGTTCTCATCTCCTCTGACCTCCCCCTCTCTAACCCGCTCACTGCTCCTCTCTCTTGGACTGATCACTTTCTCCTCTCCTCCCATCTCTCCCTCTCTACCCAGCAGGCCAAGCCTATTCCGACACTGCCACCTACCTTCTCGGTCATCTGGCCCATGAAGCATGTGTCAGTTGAGGTTTTCGCTACCACTTTCTCTCCCCTCCTCCACCTGTGGCTGACTCCCATCCTGACAATGCCCTGTCCAAGCTTCACTCTACTGTCTCTGATACGCTTGATGTTCTTGCCCCTGTCATGAGGATCCACTTGAAGCCCAAAGCCAAGTGCAACTCTTGTTACAACTCTGACCTAGTTACCCTTAAACACAAGTGTAGGGTAGCTGAGAGGAAATGGCGGGCTTCTTGTGCACCCTTTGACAAACTGGCCTGCTGCCTGCTCCAAAGGCAATACCGGCGCTCTGTCCGCACTAAGAAGAGAGCCCATATTCAAGCCTGTGTCTCTGCAGCATCCAACAACTCAGCTGAACTCTTTAAAATCTGCAATGAGCTATCCAATCCTGCTGCAGTCTCTACCTCTCCTTTCCCCTCCCAGGCCCTCTGCACAGCCATGGCCTCTCATTTCATCTCTAAAACCCAGGATATCCTGTCCACCCTCTCGTCCTCTCCCCCTCTTCCCTCCTCTCTCTCCTCTACCTTGGGCCCCCCTGCAGCCACCCCTCCTCCCTCCTTCTCTTCCTTTCCTCTGTTCTCCCCCGATGAGATTTCAAGAGAAGTCTGATCTATGAATGTCTCATCAAAACAGGTTCTCCCCTGCTCGTCCAAAACCATCAAGGACCATATTGACACCCTTGCTCCTGCCCTAGACGAATTCTGCAACCAATCCTTCACCTCTGGACCCTTCCCCTCCCTGCTAAAGCACTCTCTTGTGCACCCTCTTCTCAAGAAACCAACAGCCGACCCCTCCTGCCCGGCTAACTATCGGCCAATCTCTATCACTTCTTTACTGGGCAAGCTCCTAGAAAAGCTGTCCATCTCCCAGCTTAATCTTCACACGGATTCTCTTGGTTGTCTCCACAACCATCAGTCTGACTCTTTAGAGCAGCCAGAAGCATGGAAACTGCTCTCATGAACATCCGTGAAGACCTGCTCTCCAACCTTGACTCCAACATCCCATCTGTCCTTATCCTACTCGATCTCTCTTCTGCCTTTGACACGGTCAACAATGTTATCCTACTCAAACGCCTCTGTGATAACTTGGGTATCACTGATCAGGCCCTGGCCTGGTTGATCTCCTTCCTCTCCAACCGACCCTCTGAGGTCCAATTTGGGTCTTTCCTTTCGCCTATCTCACTCTCTACTTGTGGTGTTCCCCAGGGGTCTAACCTCTCTCCCTGGCTTTTCAACAAATACCTGGAACCTCTCGCCCTCCTAATTGCTGCTATCTGCTCTAATTTTCAGTGCTATGCGGATGACACTCAGCTCGTTTTCAGGCTCCCCTATGCAACCTCTTCCCCTTTCTCATCTCTGACTGTCTGTCTGCAATCCAGGAGTGGTGTGCCACCAACGGCCTCTGCCTTAATGCCAGTAAGACAGAGATCCTTCACATTGACTCACCTGCACCTTCTTTTCCTGTCACTCTATGGCCAGCCTCCCTTTGCCTCTTCCCTGCTCCCACCTGTGTGGCTAAGAGGCTAAGAACCTCAGGGTCGTTTCGACTAGTTTTCCTTTTCTCCACACATCTCGGCCGTCTCGAAGAAGTCAAACTATCAACTGTACCTCCTCAGAGGTATTCTGCCTTTCCTCCCACCAGAGGATCACTGTCTCTAGAGCTCTGGTTCTCTTTAGCTGGACTATTGCAACCACCTATTTCTAAATATGCCTACAACTACTCTCCACCCTCTGCAGCTCATCCAGAACAGGACTGTGAGACTTGTCCTTGGCCTCAAGCCCAGGGATTTTATCTCTCCAGCCCTGAAATATCTTCACTGGCTCCCAGTGGCTGCAGGGATTAAATTCAAGACCCTTTGCATTATCCACAAGGCCTTCTGGGGTCTGGGTCCGCAATATCTTCAACTCTCCCTTCGGAAATACCTTCCTACTCAAGCTCTTCACTCCTCCACCTCCAACTCCCTCAGGGTCAGCCGCTTCTCCAAGCAACAAGTTGGGGGTAGATCTCTTTCTTCAGCTGGGGCCTCCGTCTGGAACAGCCTCCCTGCCTCTCTGAAACTTGAGGAGAACCATCTTCGTTCCGGAAGCACCTCAAGACCTTCCTCTTTGCTTCTGCCTTTGCTCTTCCTCTCCCCTGCTGATCTCTGTCTGCTTTGGCATTGAGCACCTGGCTACCCTCTGATTTTCGGCCCAGATACCTGCCCACCCAGCCACATACCTGCACTGCCTCTTGGCAAACCTTGCACTTGGGTCTGCATCTGCAACCTTACAGTCCCCTTCCTGCACTCATTAGACTCCTGTTGTCTGCTCCTTATTCTTGCACTTACTACCTGCTGGCCGAACTACCTGTTTTTTGTTTGATCTCGTGTTCAGCACTTCCCATGTCTCCCCTGTGCCTTGCACTCGCCTCTCCGCTCTCCCCTGCACTTGCACGTTTTCAATGTCCCAGGGCCTAGTAAGATCATTGTTTTGACATCCCTTGTTCCCCTCCCTTGCTTTGTAGTGCTCTGAAAGACTTGACTATGGGCGCAATATAAATAAAATATCATATCATACCATAAGCCTGCCTTTCGGTCCACGTTACCAAAATTGGACAAGGAGGTTTATAATTTGCTTGTTATTCCAATCTGTTCAGATCACTTCTGGTGTGTCAGGTTTGGAGCTAATTGATGGTTTAGAAACCAATGTTCACCCCTGCACCACTGGTACACCGGAAGTTGATTTGTCACAGCACCCCTGAATTGGTAGAAACATTAGTGCACTCTCATTTGTGCTTAGAACAAATGTACAATATCTTGCATTGTTTACATGTGCGCCTTCATTTTTGGTAAATAGCTCATCAACTTCAGCTCCATCCCTTCCTTATACGCCTAGCATTTGTGCTTATTGGGAAAGTGCAGCTATGTGCTCCTATTTTTAGCATCTACATTACACTATAAAATATTGCAGCCCTGAAGCATAATTTGCCACCATATGAGGTTTGCAATATTAAACCCTTTAGCCCACTATTTTGTGATAGAACCCTCCAAAATTCACTTAACCCTTTGTGTGATCCCCAACCTTTTTTTCTCGGGCAAATAAAGGGGTGCACATCTGGCACATCGAGTAATTTGCACCAGGAGATATTATGCCCACATGACAATGAGCGCATCAATGTATGTGTCAGGAATAAGCACATTCCAGGGGCCTTCTTTCCACGGTGCAGAATTGCGCGATTTCAGTTTTAAACTTTTTTTTACAGTGAAAATCCCTTTACGAGTGCATGGTGTGAAAAGTGCACCCAACACTCACTTCGGTTGGACCCGATACCAGTGCATGCAAGATGGTTGGCCAGCAAATCATTTGCACTGACCCGTCAGCCCCGAGAAATGCACAGGTCACCTTTGTGAATAAGGTGACCTGCGCATTTCTTTGGGTCATGAAAGCAAAGATACCACATCCCCTGCGGTCATTTGAAAGCATGGTTATTTAGCAGGATTGCGCCCCCTGAATATACAGTTCCTGCAAGTCCTTCTTGCCTCGGCTGGCTCCCTTCCCCCATGTGGTCCAGGTGATCTTGGGGCACGCGTGTCGGTTCCTGGCTTATCGCTAGGCGTGAGCTCATCTTGTATTTTTAGTTTTGCTTCCCGCTTTCTCTCTTCACGCAACCTGGCCGGCGCACGCAGGAGGCTGTCACTGCCTGAGGGATTCTCACGCGCATACTTGTGTTGACATAGTCCCTGCGCGCAGTGCGCGAGGAGCCGGAATGCCACATGCTTAAGAACTACTGGATTCAAACCTGGTTTCCTTTGCTGGAAATCTCGGAGCATCCGTTCGGCTGCCGGGTCTTTTCTTCCTGTTTTTTTTTTTTTTACGTTCATGGAAAACAGCCGAACACCGTGGGTTCGTTCACCCGCAACGCAGGTACAGAGAGGACAGCCCCATGCTGACACGTTCTTGGTTGGTCATTTGACAACTTGTTTCCTTGCTTGTATATGCTGTACCTTGTCTGAACGTTTTCCACACGTAGCTGCCTATGTGTCCACAGGGGTTACCAACAAATAATGTTCGTGATGCGGCGCGTGTTGCAATCTAAGAAAAACTCGAAGTCTTATTTAGAAGAAGTTTTCCTCTGAAATGCGATGTTTCCTGCGTAGAAATGCTGCTGTGTGCGCGTGTCGGTTGGTTTGAATGAACGCCGCATTAAGGACTTTTCCCTCTGTAGAGCGAGCCTTCATTGCCTGCAGCTGAAAGGAAACCTTGTTAATTTACTTCAGAATTGAACATGTAGATTGTGTATTCGAACAATGCAAATGTGCCCCTTGTCTAGATTAACGGCCTATGGGTTTTTTTTAGTTGCTTAAACGGGGTTTGGTGGGCAGTGGCTGCAATGTCTTATTGGTGCGCAACAGAAAGTGGCAAATTAAAAAAACAAGATATATCGAAGTGGTGTTATTTTGCCTGAGCTGACCAAGTGAACACACACATGTCAGCTAAAAGGGTGGGGCTGTCTTAATCTGTGAAAACATTTCAATTTTATATGCATTTCATAAACGACAGAATGCACAAAATCGCATAATCAGAAAAAAAGTAAATGTCAAGTCTAGTTTCCAATTTACCTTTATGGACATAAAAGGAAATTGCCATGGGCGATCAGAACATATCCATGAAATGTGTTTTTTTATTTCGTCGAACATTGTTTTCCCCTTTAAATAATTAGAGAGTAACATTAATTGTAAGAAGCCGGGTAAATCACGTGGCAGCTTCTTCACGATGATGTCAGTTTCCTGCCTTACTTTTTTCCATGTGTCACAGAAGCATGTTCTATACTGCTTGGTTACACGAACGTGTAAAACGTGTATCTTTGACTTTTTTCAAAAATAGTGTTGTGACTTCCAATTGAAAATCACGCTTCATCATTTCTCGCATTAATTATTGGAATGCACGTTGAGATTGTGTTTTAAAATAAGTGTTATTTTTTTCGAATGTTTTACATTGCCATTCTTTTGCATGCAAAACAAATACTTTGGATATTAATGATTGTATTGGTAAATGACTTAAAGTATAACACAAGTTGTGCCCAGAGAGGTGGGGGTCTCACTGATTTTGCAAAAGCTGGAACCTGTCCTGTTATGGCACAGATGAGCCAACATTATGTCATTGCTGTCACAGAGAATTTTCAATTGTTTTTAATCATTAGGTCAACCATTTAAGTACATTTTTGTTCCAAAATGACTTAATTTACAAAGGTAGTTGGTAATATGATGACAACAGTACCCAAACATTTTTTTCCATACCATCATAAAACAGAAATTCCAGTTTCAGGGCGCTTGTGTTGCTAATTACCAGCATTATCACTCACATGTGTGGCACTCAGTTTATTACCCAGGAAGGATTACGTCATGAGTTAGCCACTGTCGAGCATTAGCTTTTCATCACCAGAAATGGGTAGAGAAAATATTGCGCTATCCTGTCTCCCCCAAGTTAATCAAATTGAAAATATTAGAGACTTTGACATTCTCTTTTACGTGATGTCCAAGGCATGTGAGTTCTATCATTTAATTATTTTCCTATATTAAGTTAAATGGAGGGTTTCAGATAGGTGGCATTCCCATCCTACACCGCATACTTCTGATATCAGCTTCACTTAGCAATAACTATAAAGGATTCTCTGCTAGTAACAATTTTTCATTGGTATGCCTGGTTCGGGAAGCCTATGGAATGGAAGAAAGACCCCCTCAAAGAGTGCAATCTCTTTTCTTGACCTTTCTGAAGGTATATTGGTCAAAATCCTACTACCTTTCAGCCTAAGGAAGTTAAGTCTTCTCATGTAATGGAATGCTGGCGACTCTTTAATTAACAATCAACTCTGTAATAGGTTTCTGAGATGTACTTGCCTTGTCTCTTTCTTTATATGTCTCTATATATTGGCCAGTTTCTGGGGAAAAGGCTACACAGTTTTCAGAGTATTCTGCCTTCATTTAACCATTTAACTTCTATATGACACAATGATACTATTTATAAGTCTGTGATAAGTGAGGTCTCTATTTTTGATGAAGACTGCCAGTTTTTGAGGATGATTGTAGAATCTCAGAAAAACCTAAACAAAATACATTGTTTGAAGGTTTTCTTTGGAAGAAGTGCCTTCTCTAAACACTGAAAGTTTAGAGACACAATTGTCAGATCAAAATGTCACCCTGTTTGGGTGTTCTCTTATTTATGGTCAACGTATTAGTTCATTACTTTTTAAAGTTCATCAATGAATTGAAATGCATGTTGCCTATATATTCGATTAAGTCTGGGCTCCCTAGTTAATTGTAGTCCCCAAAGCATTAAATAACAATACATGCACCAACGTCCATCTAATGAACTGAAGGAAAGTTGTCAATTGGAGTGTTTCGACATTGTGAATATTTATATCTATCCAAGGGATTTTCTCTTATGTAAAATTTGCTATTTATTTTATTCCAAAGAACTTGGGTAGGTGTGGTGACTTGCAAATGCTTTCCCGCCGTTTGACATGTAGCATAGAATGTTATGAGTGCCTTGATATTTAGTGTTGTGAGAAATTTGTGAGTAGTGTGTTCCGGGAGTATCAGTTGGAGTGAGACTGGACTGCGAGAGAGGGTGCCGGTGGATGACTCCTTATGTGGTTGTCCTACTTCTGTCCCTAGTGTACCCATGGCTAGCTGCATGTAACTAGTAACTGAGTAAAGAGTTACATCACCTACCAGTGGCTCCTGTCTCAGCTGTGCCGGGAGGTCCCATCTTATAAGTAGGCCTATTACAAAATAAAGTTTATTAAATCATAATGTGCAGTAAAAGAACTGAAACCCAATGGGTTTTCTTGGGGCATGATGGAAGTCAATATAAAAGCAAAAACGATATGATACTCCATCTCAAAAGTATATTTTATTATGGCCCGGGGCTAACCGCAATAGTTCTTTGGTCAGCAATTTCCTACATTGGTATACTGGGGGTGTGGGGTTGTGGGGGTGGTTAAAGTCTAATACAGGTCTAATACAAACAGTATTTGTGTTAAGTGTTGGGTCACATCATTGAACGTAATAGCAACATCTAGTCTGGTTTTCAAAATGAGCACCAGATATGCTAATTAGAAACTCAACTACGATTCATTGTCTTGTCCATATTAATTTCTCGAAAGCCTGCCTGGGATTTTACTATTTGATAAACAGACAAAGGAAGTTCTAATTCAAAAGATCTTTATCTTGAACACATTGCGTCTTCCCCTTTTCTCTTCCAATGATGACTTACTTAGAGCTAGGCTGTTCAGAAATTGAAGCAAAGACTCCATTTATGCCAAATTACGTATTGGTTCAAGTTGTGGAGCAACTTACAATTAGTTATTTTTAAAGAAGCAGTGTTGGACCTCCTGCATTTGGGGGGTTATGAGGGTCTTCAGTGGTTTAGTAGTGCAAGGAATGGTTTGAGGTTATTAGATTCATCTCTATATTGGGAACATCCAGACACTATTAACACATGCTCTCCCCAAATTGTCGAAGAGTTGTTTACCCTGCTTCAGCTGAAATCATTATTAGACACCAAAATCGGCAGTACACTGGTAGCAAATTATTTAATATCCCAAACTTGTTTTGCTTATGAAACATACTTGAGCACAATTTCAAACCATACAAATAGAATCTTGTATATTAAAATCGGTTTGGCATATTATACATCGCTACTGTTTGTAAAAGCTGGAATTCAGGTGTATCAGACATTTGACCTAAATAGACCAGTAAGCACCTCATCATTTTTTTATTTCTCTGGCCTTCTTTTTAGGAATTGGCCTTCTTCCTGATTACGAAGAAATGGCCTAAGGACCTACATGACTAACTCTGGCATCCATGAATGTTTAAGAGATTACAGCTATACAGGTCTACCTTTTTGTTTTGACGTGTTACCCGAAGTATCTAAAGTACTATAAAAGAATGTAGCTGATGAAACCATTAGATATAACTGTTACATACTCTGCTGGTATTGTATATCACACAAGCACTTTTAAAGATGTCAGGTAACATAGTAATTGACTTTGGTTATGTGCCCTTTGTTATCACATAACCAATGGTCATGTTGTATCTTTCCAATGTAATATTGGTTTAGTCAACATGTTGCAAGCAAGCCCTTGAATCAATAAGCCTTATCCCCAGATAATCGAATCTTATAACTGTATTAACCGTATGCACTTGTTTACTACTACGATCTGTTTGTCATGCTATGTGGACATTTTAAGCAATTTTTTACTCAGTTTACCTATGAATTGATTATGAATAGCTACCAGGAATTACAGATTTCTTTTATCGGAACACATGCTTTTTGACAATGTTGTTCTTTATTCATGGTTTTATTAATTTACTTCGTCATTATAATGCATATTATTAGGTGAATTCATAGTTTTAAGCAATGCCTTATACAATGTGTTGGTAAGTTCTGATATTGATATTTATAGTTATGAAATGTTGAAATGTTGTTGTGATGCATTTATGTTTATATATTGAAAAGTAATTATAAAAAGTCCATTAAATGTTTGCTTGACCAATTGGAGATAGCACTAAGGTTTGATGAGATGCAAAGAAGGCAAACTAATTTGGCTAAATGGCTGATCGAGGTATGAGCCGTAGGGTGGAGATCAATGAGATCTTCAGATTTGTTTTCAATCAGGATGACAAGTTCCAGTGAATAGTGCTGTGCCACTTCTGAATTGCAGGGAGCCATACTGGGTAAGTAATATGGAACAGCAACCACTGATGAGATCATCATGATTTGCTCTCTTCGCTCCCATTCCCGCCACTTCGGGGCCAGATTTGGAGTTTATTCCCTACTGGACTTTCCTTCCGGACCTTATGGGACAGTGCTGTGGTGAATTGGGAATGCTACATCCTCATTTTCCAAGTTCCTTCCCTTCCGGATACATTCCAGGTTTCTGGTAGCCAGTATGCTGTTTTAATCAAAAGACTATGCTTCCTAGAATGCCTGGCCCACTGATTCATCTCTGTTCTTGCAGGACAAGGTTGGGTGGAGGTTAAGCAGCACCTGTGGCTGGCAGGTGCAGCAAGCAGCACACGTATGGCTTGTGCTCCTTAGAAAGCTTTAAAAGCCTCTTTTTGCTTCAGTCCAGTGCTGGTCATTGATGCAGTGTTCCTGTTTGTGACCGGTCCCTTGTTCCTGGTTCTTAGCTCAGTGTCTAGTTCCTAGTTTGTATCTTCTTGTTCCCTTTTCTCTGGATTTCGAATTTAGTGTGCTTATTATTAATTTGTGCTTCCTGGATTCCCTTTCTGTCTTCCTCTGTTCTGCAGTCGGCACTTCCCAGTGCTTTCCTTTTTCTGTGGAACCCAGTTTGTCTGTGTTCTTAATTCCTTTGACTTTTCTCTATTCTGCAGTGAAACCATGATCACTTCTCATTTGATGTAGTATTTTGTCCCATTTTGCCTCTCCGTCCCTGGGTGGGGTGGGAGGAGGGGTTTCCCTTGTAATTTAGTTTTCACTGCTCCTGTCCTTTACTTTGTCTTGGAGTCTGTTCCAGTTTTTCTCTTGCACTTCTCCATTTGTTCCCTATTGATTATTAGGTGTGGTGTGCTGTGTTACCCAGCTCCTGTGTGAATGCCTATGTTTCCCTCACTATTCTGTAATCACTGTCCCTACTTGTCCCTTGTCAGGGGTGTTATGTATTAAGTTATCCTCCCTTTGCTTTAACAGTCTTTCTGGGTCCCTGTTTGATGAAAGGGATTTGTGGGCTTCGCTGACATTTCAGGTGGTATCTCTCATCCTCGTGAATAGTGTCTTTAAGTTACCTTATACAATACCATCAAGGGTTTTACCTTTTAACAGTAATTGTGGTGTAAGGAGCTTTCCAACTTTCTTTTTAATCATAAGTAGCTTCTAAGTGCTTACCCCACATCCCTTTTCACTGATTTGTATTCTTATCTCACTCTTCTTGCACATCCTGGGTTTTAGTGTACATATGTCTTGGTTCCTGAGTGCATGGTGCAAAGCTATTCACTGTGGGATCTTGTGCACATTTCCCTTGCCATATTCACTGCCTTTGTCATCTCATGACAGAGATACAGGGCATTCATGGGACATGGTACACCCACAGCTCTTGCCACTGTGATGCATGCCCCTTTAAAACAGAAATTGTATTGGCAGATTAAGTAAAAAAATATCCTTATTCCGAATCTTCATTTTGACCAATACGCCATAAACCGAACCATTGTAGAAGTCAAATAAATGCCTCTATGCTTAAATTGATTACAAACACCTACAGTTTCTTTTTAAAATCCATTCAAACATTAAACTCTACAACTGTATAACTGTCCACAGAGTGATTACCACTGTAGAAGAGAAAGATGAGACTTGTCTCGAGCAAGATCCCCCTCTTTGCATACTCCACCTGGCACACCCTGGTGCAATCACTGTAACACATTTTTGGGCCCCTTTGGTCGCCAGCAGTAATGCCTAAATCCAGAAATTGTTCAGGCACAAAGGCTCACAACTAAGTCATCTGCTTGTCCTCAAGCAAGGCTTTAGTAGCCCCAACTGGAATAAAAACAATTATTTGTAAATTGTGTCTGCAAAGCCTTTTTTCAAATTTTCCTTTGTTTTGTATATATGTGTAACGTTGCTAGAGGCAATTTGCACTTTTACATCATGACCCCCATTGTGTAACTTCGGCAATGAACTCCAACTCCTCAGATATATGCTTCAGCAATGGCTCTCCAACATCTGCAAAGTCAGCTTTAACATGCAAACAGTATACCTTCCACAGAGACTCATGCTTTGGTGAGACTGGTCACCAACGAAATTGAAAAGGTTTAAATGATCAGACAGTGTCACTGGCCTGGCTCCAATCTATCCCACATGTTGTTGGAGGGATAGAAACTTATATTGTGGCAGTCCCCTGTTAGTGTTTGCAGACACCTACTTCCATGTGTACAAATAAAGCTTTCAAAAGATATTGTTATTTTTAGTGACTTTCCAATTGTCCCAATACTAAATATCTCTCTAATATTGTTCTGTTGAAGGACTCATGATACCAAAATCACGAACTCTCAAGTTCTGGACATCTCTTTCTGTTTCAAAACTAAACGGCTGGTATGTGTCGGCAGACACAACAGGAAAGAGTCTTGTACACGGTGCACTGTGAAGAAGTAATAATTCAGTGTATGAAGGGAATAGACAACCCTAACTTCATTACGCCATTGTGGCAGTATCTTAATTTATTGCACTGTACATGCTGGTTAAAAAGACTGAATCCCAAAATACCAAACAAGGGGAGTGAGAGTTGCAGGAGTGTTCTCCCGCTCCCCTAGTTCTCTATTATGGGCTTCGGGTGTCACAGGGCTGTCCCCCGCATACATTACAAGCTTGCGGGGGACAAAAAAAAGCAAACCAAAAAGATTGAGCTACAAAATGCGAACAAGTGGGTTCACTATTTTGTAATTTGATCTTTTGGGACTTGATCTTTCGACGTACATCAGCCCTAACTCCCTTTTAGCTCACTCACACTTCATGCATTGAGTTTCTTTGACTCCTATAAACATTTCATGGAATCAAGTGTATTGCTACATGTGGTGAGCAAAGATACTTTAAATGTCATGTCCTGGATATTCATGACAAATAGAATAGCCTCTTTCAACCACAGTTCCAATGCGTGTATAAAACAAACTGCACCAGGCACTTCTCCTCATCCCACATGAATGGTCTCCCATTCCTTTCCCTGTCTCTTCCATGCCCTCACTTTTCCTATTCGACGGCACCTCCCTTGTTCTTCTTCCTAAAGCCATATCCCAGTCCCTCTTGCCTGTCCTGTAACACCAGACTGATTTCCATGTCCGCGCTGCTTTTGTAAAGATAGGACACGTTCCATTTATTTCTCTACATTTTGGAATATGAATGTAAAATGAGCGGAGTGCTGTACCCAGTTGTCTATTTCGTTTGATTGTTAGGTCCGTTGCCCCACTTCAGTTGGCCATGAAGCCCTTCATTCGCCTGCTCAGTCTGTAAAGTACTCCTTTCTTCTGGTTGGCTGGCTCGATACAGCTGCCGCGGCTTAAATAAGCTACATCGTTGCAGTGTAGTGCAGTGTGGTGCAAATCTCCCGCTTAAGTAATCATAGTTCATGGTGAGTATAACTTTCAATCACAATATTATTCATTTACCATCAATAGTATATATCACTGATTTAATAACATTCCATTAAGTGGTGAGGTGTGGGGGCAGTCAGGTGGCCAGGTTGTCATGTTTAATGTATGTTTTAGTGATGCGGCACTCAGCAGAGTAGCATTTCATGCACTCTTGGATATGACATTTGGCAGTGACTTGGAATATGTACATGTGTTTATATTTTGAGGAGAATGTCTCTTTTCTTCGTTGACACAGAAGTGCTTTTTACTTGATGTGCACTTTTTGACATCATTCTATAAACCACAAACTGTTTATGGTGATCTAGTTCAGGTAAGGTAGGGAACCAGAAGACAGATTTAGTGACTCATGCAGTCTTTTGCACAGAAAGTAGAAAACCAAATCTATGATTGAATGCTCTCTGTATATGGAATAAAATACCCCACTGTACTTATATTCATGGTATCAGAAGGTGACGAGGAGATATCTCACTATACAAAGCCAAAACATTACCTGAATAAGGACTCTAACCACAGAGTGGTTTGTGGAATGCTGATGCCCTGACCAGGGTGTTGAAGTGAGGGGGGGGGGACTATTAGCACAGTTCTGCTGGTCCTTTCATATCAGAAGTGGGCATTCTATGCCACCAGCATGGTGAGGACGCTGTCGACTGATCCTCTGGTCTCACCTTGGTCATGGGGAGTCCTCCAGGACTGTCTGGGCTGGGCAGAGGGTAGCTAGAGGGCCCAGCAGTTGAACAAGGAGCTGGACTCGAGGGAAGAACAGGGACATCATCTGATGTAACATTGAGGGTAGAAAAGACAAGTGACAGGGATAAGTGGTGTGGCCCAGGAACAAGTGGAGGATGTGTACTGTTTGAGTGCACCTATCTCGTGGTCTAGTGGGTATTTTGGGATTTTGATGATATGGGGAAATCAGATAAGGGGTAGTTATCATTAATTTAGGGAGCACGCATGAGAATGGCAGAGACTCATCTCAATGAATGAAAAATGTAGGATACCACGCCAAATTGGAGGTAACAAAGACTATTGGAGAGATGTGTGGTGAAGTAAAAGCTGACATCAATGAAATCATCATTAAGTTAGTTGGGCTGGCATGCAAATGGAAACTTTTTCAATCACGTCTGGATCTACATGGTTCACGGATCAGAGAAAGGCTGCAAAAGTTGACAAGGCATGGATGGCTAACATTCTGAAAGTTATCAAAGACACAATAGAAGAATGAAGGGCTTTCAAGGCTCAATAATATTTGTTTATTGGGTGTCTCAGAGTCATCAAATATCACCAGCATGGAAATAACCTGGGGAGTTGATTCCAATACTATATTACATACTCGGCTGGAGTGAGAAACCAACGGTGCCCAGGTTTGTCCAGATCATAATGAAAACATATCCAGGTCATTGAGTTATATGGTTTGGTGGAAGGTTGATTTGTAAGCCACACACACTCCGGAGAGTGTACATTTTATTATTTGGTTCATAACTTGGCTTCTATAATTGCTTTCTTTTTAATTGCGCAAGTGGAAGCTTGATGGGTAATTCATACTATCATTTTAACTTGTACTCTATCAGATCACTCCCAGGGTGTGTTAAGTTTGGTTTACCTGCCACTTGTAGCAGAGCCAGATGGTGGCAAATAAAATCTGAAGCCTTATCAAATGCAACACTCAGGTTGGTTGTACATAGGGAAGCAGTGGTCTTCTTTAAAATAAGAAGGGGTCAGAAGTGTCTGTAGCTACTCTAAGGGAAGCCTTTAAATGCTTCATAAGTGGCATATATATATCCAGAGAGGCTCGGATTGTGTGCACCATCACATCTGGACAACTTAAGTATGACTAGAAGCTGAGAAATGTGAACTGTGGTACCAGAAAGAAGGAAATGTCGCAATGCTTGGGATCATGAAAAATACATTGCAGCAACTTAGAGGAAAAGCAGACCGAGAACTTGTATTATTGCAATGGAAGATGGCTATGTGGCAGTTTGGGGAAGGAGAGTGGCCTGGCTATATATTAGCTTGGTTGTTGAATATAGAACAGGCCATGGTAAGAGAGGAATTGATTGACGAGGATGGGGTGTTGTATCACTATCATCCTACAACTGTAGGGTTAATGTAGAAATGTATAGGACAGTGTATACATCCCAACTAATATGGAATGATCACCAAATTGGCTCCTAAGTGGATCAGGTAGGACTGTACTGTGTTGATGAGGAATTAAGAGAGTATCTAATACTTCCATCCCTATTATTGAGGTCAAGACTGCTATAGGAAGTTGGGTGGCAGAAGGCTTCGGGTTCATATTGCTTGTCCATAGAATTTGATAAGGCTTTTGGGAACCTTTTGGCTTCTTATCTTCTTAAAGTTTATCAAGAGGCCACCTTGTCTGGGGAGCAGCCCATGAAAATGCAATAGGCAATTATAGCACTGTTCGTGAAGTCTGATGAGTCCTCCCACTGAACTAGTGTTTTTCATATAGGCCTTGATGACAAAATCCTAGCCAACATTCTTTCATATTGTCTCCTCCCACTGAGGCCATAATGCGTGATATCAGATCAAGCAGAATGTATTCCAGGTAGAACAACCTTGTATAATCTCAGGCACATTTTAGACTTTTACATTTATTAAAGGAGAATCTCCAGGCGGTGGAGGTTTTATGGCATGTGGAAATGCCTTTGACTGTGTCAAATGGTCTTTTTATTCCGAAGGTGTGGCAGAGAATATGTGTGGGGCCTATATTACCTTCCATGATTTGTTTATTGTACACAAGGCCTACAGCAATGATAAATGATAAAGGCACTCTATCAAATGTGGTACATATGAGCAGAGGCTCATGGCAGGGCTTTTCCCTTTCTCCGTTATTGTTCTCCCTTGCTATGGAGCTTTGGCTGTGCTGCTTAGGTAGGCTCACTTGTACAGAGGGTTACAACTGTACTCATATACATTTGTTGAATCGCTATACGCTGATGTTATGGTGCTGTTTGTGGAAAACCTGCATACAAATATTCTGCCAATAACGGATGATGTTGTAAGAGTTGGTAGATGGTCTGGGTTAAAGATTACCTTTTTCCAAATTACTCATGGTCCTTCTTACTAAACGTGTTACTAGACATGACGACCCTTTATGTTTTAAGGTTCAGTTACATATCTGGGGGTTTGGATTTCAGATGATTTAAATCCCCTTTTTCACAAATATTTTGAGAGGGCCATAATTCGGCCATCTCAAGGCGGAGAAACCACCTCTCGCTATTTGGGAGGATATCACTCATCAAAAAGCAAATTCTTCCTAAACCCCCTCATTTGGTCATTAACATCCTGATTATTTTGCCTAAATCCTTTTTCAAGGTACTCAGGAGTGCTCTATTGGATCTGACTTGGGCCGGAAAGCCAGCCAGGATCGTCTTGGTCTAAGCATATAGTGCCACTGGAAATGGGCTGCTAATAATGTCTGATTTTAAAAGTTATTATTTAGTGGCTCAAGTTCCTTTTCTATCATTTTGGTACCCCCCAGTCACAGGCAGACCACATGTCCAAGTAGAAAGGGTGATTGCCGCTCTGCACTACTAAGAACTGTTGCTCTTGGGGATATGGCACACCAACATGTGGAAATTAATACTTTGTTGCTTGCACCCATCGAGCTTAGGCTATACTGGCTGGTAGGAAGGGATCAGGGATATTTTCTGATGCTAATGGAGACCGGCATGCCAGGCGTAGGGATATTTTCTGAGAAGGTATTTATAGATACCATGGCTAAATTAAGTATACTCATCTATTGTGACCTTTTTCCTGATGGTAATTGGGGGGAACATGCCCTTCAGAAATGTTCATATATTTTAGGATTTTAGGGTAAAAATGCTATGAAAGGTTTATTTCCACCTTTCGCGGCACAGCCCTAGACTTTTCAACTATTACATGATGCTATTGTGATGCAGGGGGAGGGGAAGTTGGATTATGCCCTATATAAGAAGGTCATTAAAGAGATGGTACCCCACAATAGTTATTCGTACAAAATGGGACACATGGCTTCAAGCATCAGTAACAAACAGGCAATGGAAATATATGTGCACAATTTAAGAAAGTGTAATTTAGTGATCCGTTAAGTTGATACAACTTTAGTTTTTTCATCAGATGTGTTTTGCACCAGTAAGAATGCAAAAATGTGAACGTGTATGACGAATCCCGAGATGTCGTCACTTCTTCCTGATGGGGGGCCCCCTTCCCATGAGGCCAGGGTGCTGAGGCCGCTAGCCAATAGTCCCCATAGGGGTGGTAGTCAGCAGGAGGATCTCATGGGGACAAAGAAGAACAATATCTTGGGAGAACGGGGTATGACAACCCTTCACCCACACCGTGTACACCTTTCGATCCCATTTTACCCAACTCCCTATCCCATCTGTGGACAAAGTTCTGCACAATGGAATTGCCTGGTTGCAATTGGAGAGGTGGCAAGCTCGCAGTGTCTGGTGCAGCACTGTCATCTTCTTCTGTTCTCCTCAGTGCAATCTGTCAAGACAACAATTTGATGGTTTTGGTTAACTGGGACAAAAAAGTTTAAAACTCATCCACTAGAATGGACGCAGCCGTGTGAGCATCAGAAGCAAAACAAATAGGTGAAAGTGGCGTGTGTGCATGCAACGCCCTGTCACTATTTCGTGATGGGTGAGATGATGGTCTATGCAGGGGTGGGTCCACAAGCTAAATAGGGCCAAGGGCACACAGTGGACACAATTCTTTTTCAGGGTAACGCACATTTTTGATAATTTTGCCTTTTGGAGGCCATTTATCTGCTCAGCAATGCTGCTGGCTTGAGGATGGTAACCTGAGCACATCTTCTGCTTTATTGCTAAGAGGGCTGTTATTTCATTAAAGCAGTGGGTACCATTATCAGATTTAAGTACTTCGCACACTGCCAGGTGGGGAAATACTTCTCATACTAAAGATTTGACTACTGACTTAGCAATTGGATGTGCACAAGGTCCAGCCTCAACTCAACGGGAGAAGGGGCACAAAACAACAATTAAGTATTGGTACATGTTACACCATTCTCCCATGCCGGCACAGCCTATTTGTAATTCAAGGAATGGTCTGCTGGGGCGTGGTTGTGTGCCTTTCTGTGTCTGCAATATTAGTCCAGTATTATATGCCTGACAAATGGTACAGTTAGAAATACACACCATCAGCAATTCCTAGGGGTTTGGCATGTAACAATCCTTCTGTATGTCTGCATCAATATACTGCTTCAATACATGCAAAGGGTAATGCAGCTGCTCGAAGGCCACCCTCACCAATTCCTGAGGCATTACCACCTTACCTGTGATCAATGTTCCCTCTAATTATTTTTCTCTATGTGCGGAACCGGTTGGCTGTTGTGCGCACATTATTTTCCATGTGCGCAACTGACTAATGAGGTAAGCCACTTTGTGAGCTACCGTCGCAGAAGATATGGTAGGTTATTTATAATGCGCTTAATACCCAGAGGTTTCTAAGCATGGACCCGGGGATAGAACCTGTGGTGCTCTGTGTCGTCTTGCTTCCAAGGCGAGCACATTACTCCTGAGCTATCCTCCCGAGACTTTGGAAAGGAATTTCCTCATCCCAGCCACTGCAATTCCTTACAAATCTTACAACACTTTTTGCAAACACACAGGCTAAAATAAAATGTCATATGGGATTATACAGAAAACTCAACAACCAGTCCAGGACTTCAATATCTGCCACAATACTTTGCAAACGTACTTCTGCGCAAAGTAAAATGTTGTCCTCATTACGAGTTTGTCAGTAAGTGGTAAAGTTGGCTGTAACTCTATTACAACCAACTTCACAACTACGCAAATTAAATTTTCGGGCCTGGAGTGGAGTATTTGCCTCCAGGAAAATCCTGGAGGTAAATCCCCCAACTCAACGCCGAACTCGTCGGAATTTCCACTCCAGTAATTCCGCAAAAAAAACCAAATTGAGTCCAATCGACTCAATATGAACTCAATATTAACGGGGAATTACCCCACCACCACCGGTTGTGATTCAGTGGACATTTCTCCGGACCAAGTGGTGGTAACAGTAATTCGTTTGGGCAGTATTCTGGTGGATTTACGCCGGCATACGGCCCCAAGTCTTAATGAGGCCATGTATGTTTTATGCCACTGGAAAATCACTCATTTGTATTACAAAGCACAAATATCTCTTGTCATAACTGATGTGGCTGTCAAGAAACTCAGACAGAATCCATTTACCGATGGATTAATGGCAATAAAAAGCAATGTGTCAAAAACATGCTGAAGTGTCACTTTAATTAAGTAATTCAAGGACCAGAAGAGCATGCTTCTAATAATCTGTGTAATGGTCATAATTGCATCAGAATAATTGCACCTTAGAATATGATGTTATGTGTGTGATGTCTAAGAGACACATGCACCACCCATTTTTACTCAATAAAAAAGAAAAATGCGCCTAACAAAAATGAGAAACAATGAACATATCATTGCTTCATCCCACAAAGCTCGACTGATATTTTTCAAATTAGTGACCAGTAGAGCAGTGGCATGGGAAGGAAGGAACTCTAATAATATTAATCCCCGATCTAAAAGGGATTTTATGGGGAAAGAACATCTTTTAATAAGCAGAAAGTATCCCTATTGGCAAAGCTACTTACTTTTTTACTCCCTGAAAACTCATTTGACTCCAAGTTGGGAGCACAATCTGATTAGAGCCCTGCTTGTAACCCTGACATAGGGAGTGAAATGACAGGGCACATAATAAAGTGTATAGTGTGTCCCACCCTTCCACACCACAACCTAGATAACATGAAATATGAGTCTTACTGAGGTTTATTATGGAGCCCTGTTGAAGAAAATCCCACATATAATTTAATTGCATAAATTCTTCAGAGATACAACTGATTGAGTGCCTTCTTCTGTAACTATGGATCCCTCTTCTGTAATTCTTTGTGATCAGTTAAATAAGATGCTTGGAGATGCTAGAGACTGAACACATGGACCACGTGGTTATATTGAAAAGCCGTTAGCAGTTGAGCATAGAAAGAAAATGAAGGTGCTGTTGTCTAGATGTGTACTAGAATTGTCTATCCTTTAGCAAACATGCAACACATTTCCTTCAGTGTACTGCCGAAATGTCTGCCTTGGTTTTTAAATGTGCTGCTTTGTTCATCACCCGCAAGGAGCGATGCTTCCACCTATACCCTTCCCCAGCCCTTGTGCTTGCCTCCAATACCATTTGATAGAGTAAAAAGTGTGGGATTGTAGCAGTAAACACTCACTGGGATATTTGCATGCCCACAATGCTTGGCACGCAGGGCATATTTAAATGCCTCAACATATGATGTGCATTGTAAGAATGTATTGATTCTGCATGTATACAATACTTTTGCAGTGCATACAAAATTGTTTGCAACATATGGACGAGTAATCCCAGGCATAGTCCATACCCATTATCCCTTGTAGGATAAGTAAATTATATTGCAATGTTGCTTCCTACCTATAGGGTAATGTTAGTAATGCTAATGTAGGAGATGATGAGCATCACATTTGTCTTTTCAAAATCTTTAGAGTCAAATTAATATTTGAGTTTTATAATGCTTTAACTTACAAGAGGGCCACTTCAAATCACTTGGTGACATATGTAAAAAGAAGAGGAAGTATGGGATAAGGTTACACATCCAGGTAGCCTGCTTACTTACAGTCAGTATCCAATATTTCAGCTGGTATTTCGATTGCATAGTGTGGGTGAAGCCTTTGGTATGGCACAATGAGTAACAGAAATTCTGGTGCACAAACGTTATTCATGTTACAACAAACATAAAACAAGTGGATGTAGGTACACGTCTGCTAACCTTTCACAGAGCCAAGAGAGGAAGAGTCAAGGTTGTCCGGTAGTATCTTAATGTACTCTGGGGCAGAAGTTAGAGTCATAAGGTAAAAGTGTGGTAGAGTCAGGTTTAGGAGTCATGGTGGGGAGGTAAAATCTTTGGTAATGTGTGCAGGCATATCTTGGTTAGATTCTTCTGTTAATGGAGCCAGTTTTTCATATTAGTTTTTAACCTCTTGTGTTGTATTTTGCAGTTAGGGATTTTAGGTGCATAGTAGTGTAATGCAAATTAGAAGAATATCAAAACTAGTTGCTTATGTTAAGAGAAAGAAAATGTCAGGTAATTGCTGTGGTTTGTGCTTTATTAAATCTTTTTGAATAGGTGAGAATTGTCTGTGTGCGCAGCTAAAAATCTTCTCAGCGGCACCCAGAAGAAAGCTGGGCAAGCGTACGTGCGCACAGCTTAGGGGGAACACTGCCTGTGATAACCTGCCTCCATATGAGATCAGTGGGCGATTGTTCACACCCCCTTTTCTGCCATCACAACTTTTCATCCTGAGCTGCTTGCCCTTGTAACTCTATTATCTGGGTGAGTGGCACCACAGTATAGGGAACTTCCCATTGTAGATGCATGCTAACTATTTGTGGCCACTCTGAGATATCTGGTACTGGGAGGTAGACAGCTAACTTGGCTGCCTGGTCTGCTGCCTCACTAACAAGAGAGATTGGGTTCATGTTGTTAGTATGGACAGCACACTTGATGACTGTGACAAGTGTAGGCCTCAAGACGGCATATATTAGTCTTTCTAACAGAGTGGTAACCATCTGCTTTCTGGAAAACCCTCCTCTGCCATTGTGACAACCCTGAGTGAACTATAGTGGTAACATATGCCAAATCAGAGTAAATGTTAACTCAACACCCTTGGAATTCTTCTAACGCTTCGATCAGAGAAATAAGCTCTGCAGCCTGGGCAGAGAAGTGCATAAGTAATCTTTTCTTCACCAGTTCGAAATACTCCCCATCCACTAGACGGACAACTGCTGCAGCTGTGTGCCTTTTATCTGTCTCCTGGTCGATAGTTCCTGAACCATCAACAAAGAAAACCGCACCATCCTCAAGAGCAGAGTCCCTCGCTTTTGGTATGTCATTGTCAGGGCCTTCATACGTCATGCATGTCATCAGCGTCAGTGTTCGGTTCAGCTATGAATGTGGCTGGGTCCACTGTCTTTCACTGTACAATATGAATGGACAGTTTTACTTCGTATATAGATGCCCTCTCTATCATCAGTGTGGATTTGGACCTTTCTTGGATAGCAAATACTGTGTGCTCTACATACAGTGTCACTGAGCATACTGGATTTCATCATAATACAGGCAAACCTATTAATGGCATAGGCTGCTGCAGCTAGAGCATGTTCACAAGGAAACTGTCCCTGCATCACTTAGTCGAACATGCCACTATAATATGCTAAGGGTTTATGGCCCAGAGTGCTCTTCTGTTTCAAGACAGCTGTCATCATTTGCCCGTCTGAGTGTGAAAAGAGATAAAACTCTATTGTAAAGAAAGGTGTTGCCAACACTGGGGCAGTAGCAATTACGTCCTTGAGTTCTCGGAAACTAGTGATCATCCCTTCTATCCATGCAAAGATACTCTGAGTCTTTTGGGCCTCTTTCAGTGCTTGCAGTAATGGTTGTGTGTATGTTGTGTAATCAAATATCCAGGCCCTACAGTAATTCAAAATCCCAGAAAATGTTGCATGTCTTTAAATGTTACTGGTCGGGTGTGCTACGTACTGCTGCAGCACGTTCTGGGGTTACCTTTTTGCCATTAACCGAAATGAGTTGGCCTGAATATAGAACTTCTTTTTGACAATACTGCAGCTTTGCTCTGTCTACCCTTTGTCGGCCAGTAATCTCAACAACGTAATGGAGTCCTCCCTACATTGCTGCTCGTTGACGCTTCACACTAGCAAATCATAGACATACTGAATAATGGTATTCAGAACATATATGTTGCCCAAATCCTCATGCAAAACCCTCTTAAAAATACTGGGGGACTCGCTGTACCTTTGTAGGAGCCTTGTGTGCTGGAACCACCTCCTGCCATATGTAAATGATGTGAGGTATTGAGAACCAGGGTGCAATGGGACAGAGAAGAAAGGTCTTTAAATCAGTTACCATGAAATGGGTCGCTGTGTTGGGTATGTTACACAATAAGGTTGCTGGGTTGAGCACAACGGGACACTCATCCTGTACTATAATGTTTAGAGGACGCAGATCCTGGATCATCCTCCAACTTAATCCCTTGGATTTCTTTCCAGGGTATATAGCCTTACTACAGAAAGAATGTGACAGCACAATAATGCCTTGGTGTAAGAGGGCTGTGATGGTGTTGCATATCCCTTCCTCAGCTTCTTTGGACAAGGGGTACTGTTTAACTCTGGGTAATACCGCACCTGGTTAAAGTGTAATGTGTATTGCGGCAACACTACATAAGAGTACCACATTGTGGGGATTACTCATTCACAAATTGTCCCGTACTTGTGCTAGATCTATTTAGGCAAACGGTGGGACACTGCCTTCTAACAGCATGGGATGTGCAGGTATTGCACCATTATCTCACAGGAGGCACAAATTTCCAATATTATTTACCCATCATTGTCCATATCCTCAAACAAATCATTGGGCCTCATTCTAACTATGCTGGTCCAGTAACAACGGTGCCGTTAAGTTTACTGGCACCATTGTTACCGGACTGGCACAGCACGATGCTGCGGGCGGGTGCCATCCCACCCGCTAGGGTCAAACCTGGCGGGTGGAACGGCACCTGCCTTCAGAGCTTCACAGAAGCACCGGCACCATTATTAATGGTGCCGGTGCTTCTGTTTTCCCCATTCCCATTGATTGGGAAGCGCGATTTACAATTACCGGCACCCGACTTCCCGGAACGCTGGGGTTGCAATGCCATGGTGTTTCCGGCAAGCCAGGCGCCGGTAAAATGTGCATGTCTGGCAGCAACCTGCTGGTTTTACCAGCATGGTTACCGCCTGACTTGTGATGATGCCCATTGTCTGAATTCCTCTCAAAGGACTGTGCGCCATTCGTCTCCCTCTGTATATGTCCCTATCAGGATAACCTTCCTTTTGACATTATCACCCCTTCTAGATCGAGCATTAGGATGGTTGACGCAACATGTTCCTGGGGCTGAGCTGATCTGAACAAAAACACATATGGTACTTTCCAAGACTGGTTGTCTGCAGTCGGTTCTGCATTCAGCAATACTGTAACCCTGTACATTATCCGGTCTGGGTGCACTGGTATCCCCTTAGTTGCTGCTTCATTCTCCAGTGCGTCTATGATGATCATTACCCTTACATAACATATGTCTGGGGTGGCACATACCACCCCTCAATCAATAAACAATATGGTCATATTCAATTTACTGAACAGGTCCCTCCCCAACTGATTGATAGGCGATGTCGCTGAGAACAATAATGGTGCTCGTACCACCCTGTCCTCTACCTTGATAGGCAGAACTTCTGTAAACAGAACTGATTTTATTGCCCCAGTTAACCTCTGCTTATCTATTACCTCGCCTGACAGACAAGAATGCCCCTCCCTGATATACAATTTTGTGGCACCAGTGTTTATCATAAGGATGAATGGTGTTTTACCTATCCCCATGCCCACCAATGGTTCCTCTTCTGGTCCGGCAGTGGCTGATAGGACTGGGCACGCTAGAGTTCTCTGTGGGCTGTCCTAATCTGGATAAGTGTTTGTCCCTGGAAAGGCTAAAGGATTTCCTCTGACCACACTGGCCCCTTGATAGTGTGTCACCATGACATAAGGCACTTCATTATTGTTGGGCACTTGAGGGGCCTGTGGCTGCACCGGATGTACTGCATAGGCTGGTGTGCCACGAGGTGCCGGTGCCTGCAGCTGCGGAAATTGTGTTGGGTGAGCAGGTGGGGCCATGGATGGCGGTGTACCATACAGACCACTTGGGGGTGCTTGGGCATAGGGCTGGGGGTACTGGGTGGGAGCGCTTTGCATGTATGGGGGCATTAGCTGATTGTATGCAGCTGCTTTTCTGCACCTACACTCCCGTGAGAAATGACCCATTCCCCCACATGTCCAACATTGAATCATGTCCTCCCTCATCCCCCTTGGGCCCATTCCTCCGAAACCCCTCTTTCTTGCTGGGGGCCTACAAACCCCCCTCTCCATCTCGGATGTCCCCTTCATATTGTAGCTGATACCCACCATTCCAACCTTTTCCACCCCCCATGTGGGGGCTTCCCGCACCTCACCCACGATTACCCTCCATTCTGCCTGTCCTTCCTGGTGCACGCGTACTACTGACCATTCTACTGACACCTTCACTAACCGCTTTTGTACTAGCCGAGCTTCCTCCATCTGGATCCTCTGTGCCACCTCCTCTTCTTTATCTTTCAACTACTTGCAATTGTGCACAATTGTAGAATGTATCTCCACCCAAATCTTCGCTTCTATCCCCACTATTTTATCCTGTGCCTTCTGCACCTCTTTGGGGAGTCTTTCCTTGACCACAAAATAGAAAAAAACAATTGACCGATGCCACGGTTCACCTGTTTCTGGCCTCCACATCGCCTGTATTTGTAAAATGTACTGTGCTGGGTCCTCATTGTCCCGCATTGTATGCTGCATTATGGACTGGGGATCTGGTGTATTGGTGTATACGTGCTGCAGAGCTTCCCACACCTGGGCCCAATATCATTGAAATGGGCACCATCATGAAGATCATTCCCTAATCTTACCCCAAATGGTGTACGCCTGATCTAAGCACCTTACAAAATAAAATAAAATCTCCCAAAAGTGCGATGAACACACTCTTCATGTCGCCCACAGCCAGGGTAACACCTGCTGTCTTCTTTTCAAATGTGTATATTCACTTTCCTACCCCAGCTGTGGGGTACGGTAGTGTTTGTTTAGATTATTTGTATCCATGTGTGGCCATGCTATATACTGTGCCCTTCCTGGTCCTTTGTGCAACAGTGGAAGCTGCGCCCAAACCGCCTTTGTTAGCTTTTTTTCCCACCCTGCTTTCCTTTCACAACTACTACACATCCATGTGGTTCCTCAACCTATTTCCTCACAAGCTCTCCACCTGTGGTGTTCTCCTTGGCTGGCCTCTTCGACTGAAAAACTCCTTGCCTGATCCCTCTCCTCGCCTTCCTTCTCAATAAACACATCCTTAATCAATGTACTGACAATCCTGAACAGAATGTCTCCCATTCTCCACTCATCCGTACCTGTGATAGGATGCTGCATATTCTGCCGTCCTTAATGTCTCTTCTTACTCTTTCTGTTTCTTACACACTAAATCCTTCTGCTCTTTAGCTCAAGCGGCTGCAGACGCTATAGGGTTTAGGAGATTGGGGTACTGGGCAGACTATGGGGTAGAGGGGAGCGGTGCGAGTAGTAGGATCTAAATGGGATTTGTGTACTCTGATGGTGCACGTGATGAGTAGTACCCTAATGGGGAGGCTGATTTGCTTGAGTTGAGACTGACGGGTGAGTGATTTCTTAAGCATCAGAGCAGTAGGCATAACTGGGTTCAGAGCATATGACAGCGGTGGTCTGCCCACTGTCTTCTTGGGTACAGGGGAGGCATCTTGTAAATTCTCTACCATCCTTCATAACTCCAACACTTCCATTCTGCTCTGTAATTTTCTTCCCATATGTTTTACTGCTAGAAATGTATACTTATGACCCAGGATGTCTTTATTATTTGGTCCCTCTTCTGGCCATGTTTTAGACAGGTCCCTTTTCATCTCGGCGACCCATTCCCTTAGATAATTCCTAATCTTCTCCTGATATAACGGGAAATCCGTACACATGTAGTCCAATGGGGTTGCCGACTCCATTTAAGCTGCCTCTGTTCAAATGTTATGCAATATTTTACTTCAGGCTCTGATCCAGCAGTGCCTTTTCGTCCCGTTACCCCACCCTTTTCCTGTTACCGATACCCCATCCTTCCACTTCGTCAACCTCCCCATGCAAACACACGCATGCCTCACTCTGCTCTCACACCACTACTTTCCATTCACACTCAAGCACACACACCTTCTCTTCACTCCACTTTACGATATACACACAACAAAACCAGACCTCTCCTTCGTACACACAATAAAAACAAAAATAGAAACACAAAAATACTACTTGTTCATTCCCACGCCTCCTTTAAATCAGGCAGGGAGGTTGCAGGCCCACACAGAGCCTGTAGCCAGACAAACCTTTCCTTCTCACATCCCCTTTACATTGGGTGGATAGATCCCAGGCCAACTCAATATATGGAGCCTCTTCCTTTATTCCTCTTAAATAATACAGAACTGTCTTCTTCACTCAATCAGGAAGGATCCTGTTCCTCTTTAATCTATATAATAATTAAAAGAAAGAAAAGTAAAAAAACAAGATGCACGTGGTCTTTACGCTAGGCAGTCGCAGCACAGTCACCACACCAACACTGACTCTTCCCCCACCGTGTTGTTTTTGTTTTCACCCACAAACGTGCACTTACATCTACATGTTCTCCCGAGTTCCTCCATCATGGGGTCCCATCAACGGCCTAAACAACCTCTCCGATTTGTGCACAAGGGACTGGTCGCTGCAGGTGGATTTGGCCCCACTGAGTATGCGGCCAGTAATCCTCCATCTCTCCAGAGAGGCTGGGATCACATCGGGGTCACCAATTTTTTAAGCCAGACCTTCTGCCAACCAGACCAGAGAAAAAACAATCTCCAAAGGAAAAAATCTTGGCGCCCCTCTTTGCAAGTAAAACAAATTTATTCTATATACCGAAAGGAAAAAGGTGACGGAGGGTGCCCTAGAACCCAACTGCCACAACGCTCACTGAGTTAATTCAATCAATGTAGACAGTTAAGTAGCAAATAATCATCACTCTTGACATAAACAGTATACAATGTTATCCCACCACCCTCATTGACTACCACCTGCATACATACTATGAGGCTCCTATATTCTCTTGACTGATTGGCCACATCTAAAACTACCCCTGCCCTCTAACAGGTGATTTCTACTCCATCACCTTGGTTCCCTGCTACCTGATTGGATGGTTACTTGATTCATTTCCCTCCCTACGTGCATAGTCACATGCATGCACCTGGCCATTAACATGAGCTCAGCGGATACTCTCGAGGTCAGATTGGCCTGTTAGAATAAATAAGAGCTTCTCTTGATCCTAGATGCATGGGCGCCCCCATCGTGCCTCCCCAATGCAGGACTACATTTGTTGGCCTTGCCTCGCACGCCTCATAGTACAAATCACAGGATGTTTCACTCCTAGTTCCTCCCTTGTTGGCTACCTCTCCTGGGAGTTCCTCCTGGGCCTCTTGAAGACCCCACTAATCAGCCACATTCTGAACCGGACCATTGGCATCTTGAAACCTCTGCCCCAGCTCCCATGGGCTAGTCCTTCGGGGACAGTGCAGCCCTGTCCATGTGCAAGGCCATTCACATTCCTTTCGAGTTTCAATGCCTGCAAACACGAGACAACTGTGTTTTAAGTGTCCGGCCCGTCTGCCTCTACGTGTGGTTTCTCTGCTGGGGTTTGGAATGGGAAAGTGATTGGAAACTCATTGTCATGTCACACTGCTACTTTTTGCATGGCCTGCAGTGAACTAGGACTCGCTTTCAATATGGCGATACCTTCGTTTTTGTTGTTGCGGTGGGGAGCAGGACCTACATTTGCCTGGTTATAGACTACATTTCATCTACTATACTTTAATATCACCCATGCCCTATACTGGAGCCTACCTACATGTCCATGTCTATTTAAAAGCACTACATTTGTTATTCTCGTGTTACGTGCCCCATTCCCTTCAGTCGTGCACATGCGCTTCCTTGCGTGCTATCATAATTTCCTCAATCTTAATCGTTTGGGTGGGCATGGGACCTGAACATGTATCCCAACACAAGCTATAACAGCAGCCATGATTTGCATCCCCAGTACCTATTACTGTGATGCAATAGTTTCCCTTTTCCATGCCTAGCGCATTTCCTTGTTAATACATTAAGCATTACGAAAAGGATTTAAATGGGTCATTCTTTTTAGAAAATTCAATTTGAGGGTTTGCAAGACATATTCTACCAAGCTTATACATTTAACATTTAATCAAATCACTCAATTTAATTGGTTTAATTGTCTTTTTATAGTGCGCCTAATACCATACCTGTGTTCAGTTTCTAAGCGTGGATCTGGGATTCAAACCTCTGTTACTCTGTGTGGTCTTGTTTCCAAGACCAGCTCGTTGCCCCTCTGCTATCCTCCGTTCACAATGTACAACTATGGGAAGAATATGTGACCACAGCTTTGTTTATTAGCATCCCTGGTTGGTCAGAACTTAAATCAGACATGTACGCTGAACTTGGTCTGCAGATGTCCGTCATTTCTACTGCAATACAAAGTTCTCCTGAAGTTCTTCATTTGAATAGCTGCATGTTTTTAATATGCCTGCTGCATTATAGTGTGGTGCAGGTTTAGCTAATCTAAAAACTACTGAACAATAGTTTATTACAGCTCTAGCTATCTTTTAGCCAGCATGTTGCTTATATTCTCTCCAAACTCTGAGAGTTCTGTGTGCAGAGTTTTAAGAGCCTACAGTACTGAAAGACCTCAGACTTGCCTGTTTTTTTCCAGTGGATGTGATTGACAGGAAGAAGCATCCACTGTAGCACACTTTTAACCTGTGCTGGTAAGTGGTGCCCAAGCTCTGACTACTTGACTACTTTGGAACGTGTGGTCAATACTTGAAAGGTGATCTTCTGGGTGATCAGCATCCAAAATAGCTCAAGTAGACCTTACTTTAGCCAGTAATTAATCTGGTTTTCTGATTGTTAGTGCAGTGTGGCACTTTGTGCTTTCCTTACAAAATGGTGCCCTTCAGTACACAAATATAGACTACAGGATTATAATGATTGTTTATTTGTATGTAACAAGTTTTAAACCTTCAATATAGTACCACAATTATCATACCAGATCCTTTATCATCATTGTAATGGAATGCCATCTGTGAGGGTGAAACATCTTGATCTTTATTTACATTTCTAATTATAAAATTATGCCGGTAACTCTGTTTCTGAAAGCAGTATCTGCTGATCATCGTCTGCGTTCAAAATGCTCCCCTACAAAATCATAGTGCCCCCATGTACCATTGCTCAGCTGTGTGAAGTGGCAACAGGGCAAGTTAAAGGTCCGGTGTGCATACCTGAAAACAGCTGCTGGAATCCAAAGTTCCAACAGATAGAGGGAGTAGTTTAACTGTAGGCACCACTGGTTAAAGATATCATGTTTGTGTACCTCAGACGCCTGGTGGTAGTTCTTAAAACCAAAGTATAAGCCATGTCTGGTTTTGGCATTGCTGCTTCTGAAATTACACAATTATACAGCCACAAACATATTACATCATTGTATTGTCAGCTTGTTGGACAGTGAATAGGCTTGCTCTGGACCAATCTGATGTCCCCAACTCAACACTGCCTGCCTGGTTACCAGCTTTTCGAGTCATTGCTATCGTACCATGATGACATGTTGAGCCTGTGAAGACTGTGCACCTCTGAAGACAAGTCTCTGCTTCTCTGCACCCAAGGCTGTTTAGAACACCATCGACCTGACACCACCTGCTATTCCCAGTGTCCTCACCCTGCAAACCTGAGCCACTGCCGAACAGCACTACATCAATGGAATCCATTGGTGCTGTCCCCTGACTAGACGCCAGCTCGTTGGGTTCCACCTAGTGAGACTTCTCTTTCACCCCCACAGAAGGATTATTTCTTCCACCAGGGAACAGGAATGCTCAACGGAAGCAGATGCACAGTTCAACTTTGAAAAGTCTGGCTATATGCTGTTGTACCCTGAAAGACAAGAACAATTGGTCTTTGGAGTGGACATGTGCCCCTGGTACGCCTTAGATGACACTAGGGACTTTTAAGCCCCATTGCTACCTTTTGACAGACTTATTGTCATGTGAAGACGAAGGCAGTGAATATGGCAAGGGAAATGTGCACAAGATCACACAGTGAATAGATTTGAGTCAAATAACATACACTCAGACCCATGTACACTAAAACCGAGGATGTGCAAGTAGAGCATGATAATACAAATATATAAAAAGGGATGTGGGGTAACCACTTAGAAGCTTCTTATGATTACAAAGAATGTTATCAAGCTCCTCACCCACAATTGCTGTCACAGGTACTGCTAATGCTAAGCCCATATGTAGGACTAGCAATGGCAGGATTTGTAAGCTAACACCCTTGATGGTATTTAATAAGGTAACTTAAAAGACAATACTCACAAGGATGAGCAATACCACCTGCAATGTCAGCGAAGCCCATTAACCCTGCTGATCAAACAGGAAACCAGAAAGGTTCTAACAGTACAGGGAGGATAATTTAATACATAAGAGACCTGACAAGGGACACTTAGGAATAGTGATTACCAAATGATTAGGAAAACGTAGGCATTCACACAGGAGCTGGATAGAACAGCACACTACATCTAACAATCAATATGGAACAAAGGGAGAAGTGCAAGGGAAAACCAGGAACAAACTCCGAGATAAGGTAAAGCAACAGGAGCAGGGAAAGCGAAATTACAAGTTTAAAGCCTCCCTACCCAGGGACGGAAAATGGGACAACATGGAATTTATAAATGTGGAGAATCTAAGGATCAAGGTAGAACTGCTAAAGAACACAGACAAACTGAGCTACATAGAAAAAGGAAAGCACTGGGAAGTGCTGACTGCTAAACCGAAGAAGACAAAAAGGGAATCCAGGAAGCAGAAAATATGAATATGATTATGATGGGTTATTTATAACGCACTTAATACCCAGAGGTTTCTAAGCACAGACCCGGGTATCAAACCTCTGTTGCTCCACGTCATCTTGCTTCCAAGGCGAGGGCGTTGCCACTGAGCTATCCTTCTGAGACTCTAAATTCGAAATCGAGGGAAAAGGAAACAAGAATTAAGAAACTAGGTACTAGATGCTAAGCTCAGAACCAGGAGTAAGGGACTGGTCACAAACAGGTGAACTGCATCAATGACCAGTGCTGGACTGAAGCAAACTGATGCTTTCAAAGCTGACTAACGAGCACACACTTCAGGTGTGCTGTTTGCTATCACCTGTCAGCCACATGTGCTGCTTATTCTCCACCTAACATTATTCTGCAAGGGTGGAGATGAAGCAGTGGGCCAGGCAGTCTGGGAAGCATAGTCTTTTGATTAAAGCAGCATACAGGCTGGAATAGATCCGGAAGGGAGGTGACATGGAAAATAAGGATTCAGCGCTCCCAAATCACCACAGCATTGTCTTATAAGGTTTGAAAGGAATTTCCAATAGAGAATAAACCCCAAATCAGGCCCCCTGGTGGCAGGAAAAAGAGTGAAGGGAGCAAATTGTGACACACATTAATTAAATTTGAAATATTTGCCACTGAAATCTTTGCCTGAGCACCTCTCTTAACAAATAGTGTGCCCCTTTAGTTTAAAGTCTGCATTCTCTGTGTCTTCCCTTACAGAGGTGGACCAGTAGTTCTGTGTGCATTTCTGTTAGTTTCATTAAAGATCCTCTTTTTTATAGTACCTTGGTTGGATATTCCTTTATTTTGGTACCCCCGTGCTATTATTGACCCTGTACTTTGTTGATTCTGTACCAACGAGCACCGATCCTGAAGTCTATAGCCTGCCCTCAGCCTGCTCTCCCCTACACAGCAAAGCAGGTATATCTGTCAGGCTGTGCCTGTTTCACCTTTATGACTGTGATCCCTGCTGTTTTAGTAGTAGTGAAGGACTCTTTAGATCCCGCTGTGTTTGTACAAACAGTTTCAGGTGCATTTTTAGTGCAATAACCTGTGCTTTCCTCTATGTGAGCTGCACTGCTAGAGTGACTATGTGCATTTATCTTTGAAGAGAAGGGTACTTACATGACTGCAATGCGTGTGCGAAAAATTAGCTAAAAAACGTGCCATTTGGATATTCATATCCAAAACCGCAATGGAAGTCTACGTTTCTGTGAGCTCAGTCAGCATACATGGCTGCCACAGTTGCGATGTGTATATTTGGAAGCAGATGAGCTCATTATGGAGGATAGCTGGCGTATTGTTTGATCAAGGATGCACCAAGAAGGTAGTCAGAGTTGTGCAGGTTCGGTGATGAGGGGTGCTGAGAACAAGCGCGAGGGAGAGAAGCTGGGTTTTTCCACTTCAAACTGGATTTTTCCACTCTTTCCTCCCCATGCTTGCTGTCTGTCCTTCGGGGCAGTTGGTAACCGTGAAGGGTGGGGATCTGCTCCCCATAAAGAGGAGAGGTATTCCTAATGAAAGATCAGAGGATTGGAACCCCGGGTGATGAAGTCTCGCTGAGAGGGAGGATGCTCCACTCCAGATCCCGTTAGTATGTGTGATCTCTCTGCCCACCTGCCTTGGGACTGGGTGGTGTTGTATTGGCTGAGATGACGTCTTCTTCTTCCACTGCACAATCTACTTTTCATTCATGTGTTTGTGTACTTGTGTATGTATAACCAAATCTATTAATTGTATAACTGAATCTATTAATTTTCAGAGCTGTTACTATGTTTTCTATTTGGTTTGACTAAAGGGCCTGTAAATAGCCAATTATATTCCAACTATTGGTCTAAGTGTGTGTGCTCCCTGAGTCCAAGAACTTTTGGTCCGTGTAATAAGGTGAGTGGTTGTGAATCCCTTGCATGTGACAGAAAAAGCAAAAAATGACAAAGTCATGGACCAACGAAGTGTTGTGATTTAGATGGTAGGGCTTTAAAAATGAAGTTCATTAAGATCGCCTTGTTATTATTCCATAGGCATATCCAATCGATCACAGGTTCCGGAGAAAGATTGCCTTCAATTCAGTTATGCATGCCAACATTCGATGAAGACCATGGGAAGCCTTAACGTTTCTTTAAAAAGTATTCTCTGTCATTTGTAAGCATGCAAGTCCTGAAATGTCAGAGAGAATGGAACTATTTTCTGCTACAGGCATAAAACATAGACATAACATCTGAAAAATGTCACTGTGTTCTATATTTTTGAGTCTGAGAAAAATGAAACCGAAACCATTTGAATACCATAAGTGCTACTAAAACAAAGAAACTTCTGTTTTAAAACAGTATGACACATTATAACAAGACTAGTGCAAAAGCCTGTGTACATGGGCTAATGTGCATAAAGGAAGTCATTTTGAGAGTGTAAATATATTATTTGGTGAATTTTAACTTAATTTATGTTAATAGAAAAACATGTTTGTAAAGGATCTTGCTTATTTTACAAGGAGGAGTAGTAACCTCAAACAAAATCACACAGAATCAGGTGAAAGTGCAACATATCACATACAGCCAATTGTTGTATCTTGCTTCTCATTGTCTTGGATTCTACTTGCAGGTTTTGGACTCAAATATATAATATTGAGGGATTTCAGAGTAATACAATTCATGTCCAGCATGATTCGAAGTAGAGATGAATCATAAAATAAAGTACATTGAAGTCATAAAGTTTAAAACATTCATTAATAATATTATTGATATAATACATACCAAGAAATATTACAATGAAAATTACATAATACATAAGCACATTAAAAGAAAAAGTTATTTTATTTTATTAGGGAAATAGTGCTTAATCAAATGATTTTCTGTTCATATTTTATATGTATATCATTTCCTAGTGTATGCTTGATGTATGCTGTTAAAGTGGTATCTCTGTATTCGGCCTTTTCTGCAGCTAATTGTATGTTATCATTGTTGAACTACACATTATGTTCACCTGGAAGATGAACTTGAAGTCTTATTGTTGTATGCGTAAGGCAACAGCTCCTCTAACAGTGATAACAGGCGAGGTGGGCAGGACGGCTTCAGACAAACATACATCTGGTCTTTTATTATATAGTATGATGGCTGTTTAAGCTAAATCCTTCAACTTGATTGGATCACAAGCCAGTAGTGGGCAATGACTAAACATGTGTTAATATTCGAACCACCAGACAATCAAGCCAAAAATCCTTTTCTGCTATTACGTGATGATATGAACAGAGGTATGTAAAATGTACTTTCTCCGCTATCCAAGCACTAAACATGAAACTATTACATCTTTAGTTTGGGCTATTGGGTGGCACTTTAGCACCACATATAAATCAATACAATTGCATTAGAATAATGATAGGGAGAAATGGCATATGAGGAGGGACATAAAGCTTGACAGTATTGTTTGGTTATTTGCCCGCCCATTGACAACCCATGGCTATGATAATTCCTATGGCCATTGCAACCCAGTTCCTGCACCTCCCCACCCCAAACACTTCCTCATGGGAACTCTTTAAGCCTTATTTAATCAATGCTTGCCATCAAACTTTGCAGTCGAAGGGCCTGCCAGTGTATTCTCAAAGCTGTCTACTTTGAGTCAATGACTTAATTGGAGCTGTAATTAGAGAGGGATGATGTAATGAAACGTGGAGATGCACTCCTTTTGTTTTTTAAATCCTTGTACTTAAGTGATGTTGTCAAATAATACTTAGTGTTCATGTAAACCTATCATCGACTACTTCTGGTGCAATGGGGTATTGTCTCCTGGACCTTAGTGACCAAACTTGAACAAAATACTCACACGGCCCGTTGTTGCCAACAGGTAACCCCCTATGCACTCCAACGGGGCTTAGAACCTCCTAAATTTTAGTAAATTGAATTTAATACATCCCAACCAACAAGAAACCTTGAAGGTCATTCTTTTAGGTAACAATTGTAGAAAGAAGGTGTGAGAGATAAACATTTTGGAATTCAGATTAACAGTAGATATTGCCATTGATTGCAGATAATCAGAAATACAGAGTAAACAGAATGATAGCAACAATTGAACATCAGTGTTGAACAGGCCTTGAAGAAGGATTTGATATCCGAAACTCTGACAAAGACCCAAATGGGTCACATAACTGTATCAAGGAAAGATACATGCTGGTTTAATGTACCAAAATAAGCAAATATCGGTTTAATGAGAAATTATTGGGTCATACAAATTTGGTTATAAGGTTGGTCATGGTGAAATTGGAAATATGACAACTGAATGTAATGCTTTATTACATGCCTTTTTACATGTGTTTTTGAATTTTAAATTTGTGGGAAAGACAGACGTGGAAGAAAAGTGTTTAACACAATCATTTGTGTAAGTGTGTGTAGAGTGATTGTAGGTATTATTAAAATGTAGTAACATTTAGGATGTTCTAAACCCCGTTGGAGTTCATAGGGGTTAATTGGAGCTGTAAACATGCTACTGGTCTAATAAAAATGCCTTAACCAGGTCTACCTTCAGCCACTCGATTTATAAGCACTATGCATTTCCTTCAATGAAGTCCTGTTAAAAAACAAGCTTTGGCAAAGAGCAACAGATTTGACTTGTGTATAAGTATTAGGTATTTGCTATGCACTGCTATTAGATGCTCAGGTGCTCGCACCATTTTGAACCTGGTACCATCAATAGCCAGTTAACACCACTACGGCAGTGCCTGGCAAGTCTTTCCCATGCCTACACAAAAGCCCAAACTGATGGAATTGCCAATGCTTCTTCATTTCATTTCACATGGTTGAGCACATAAATAACAGTTCCGGTTGTTGCAAGCACTGCTATGCTAGGCAGAAAGACTCAAGTTCAACCGTAAGTAAATATACCGCTGATCAAGGCAAGGTGTATTCATTAAGCATTCTTGCATATATCGTCACAAGGGGAGGACCTTCATAAACACATTTTCTTTGCGGGCAGTTTCACAGGAGCTACAACCAGTTTCAAAAGGAAAAGCCCTCACTGTGTTTTTAATCTCTTCTTTACATCTCCAGTGCGATTGCACCTTCCTCGAATGCTGTGTCGTTCAGTAGACAAGGGTTGTGAGTGAGGTGATTTAGAGCCTGGTGGATCTATGAGTCTCGAAAGAGATGTGCTAAGCGATGTACATCCTGCAGTGCACCGTCAAGTTTTGTGTAAATTGAAAGGGATGTGCCCATAAATGTATGGCTCAGCTCACTGTCAAAATCCCATGTTCAGACATAGATCCTTTTTCCAATTGGTAGAGTCATGCACTCTCACACTGGAACATTTTGCAAATGTCTCGGGAGGATAGCTCAGGGGTAACATGCTCATCTTGGAAGCAAGACGACGTGGAGCAACACAGCTTTGATCCCTGGGTCCGCGCTTAGGAACCTCTGTGTATTAAGTGCGTTATTAAAAAAATAACCAATTACAATGAACAATGTCCACTTGCACTATGGCAGCGTGCGTGATGCTTGCAGCCGTAGATTCTTAGCTGGCAATATTATTCAATTTTTCTTGAAAAATAATGATTTTTAAGTTTTAATGAATGTTAACGGTTCATATTCCACGCACTGCCTGTGTGGTTTCTTGGCGCTCCAGCGGATCTGTAAAGCAGAGGGGAGTGTTGGTTTGTAGGAGTGAATGAAGAAAAGAGCAAGAGAGCTGAGATGTGTTGTAGGTGTCTTTTTCAGTTGGAATCTGCCATGTGCTGTTGGGCGAGACTATGGGCTTCATTACGACCCTGGCGTTAAGGGTTTAACGGCGCCGTAAAAGGTGTCAGCGCCGTTAAACCCTTAACGCCTGATTACGAGGTCCCTTTGCGGGACCCGACCTTAACGGCTGGTTTTTCCAGCCGTTAAAGTAGGGTGCCGCAAAGGGACCTTGGTGCTAAGTACGGTGCCGCAATTTGCGGCACCGTACTTAGCGCCTGCCCCATTCCCCTTGAGCTCTATGGGGCAAAAATGGGAATGGGGAAGGGCCCATGGTGAATGGGGAATTACCGCCCCGTCAACCTTGGAATGGGGCGGTAATTCCGCCATTCACTATGGCGGACCCCGGCATGGACCATGGTGCTAATAGCACCATGGTTTAGCGCCGGGGTCGTAATGAGGCCCCATGTATGGTTTGTTTTCATTGTTGTGGTGGTGTAGTGAAGTGCATGCTGTTTGTTGTGCAGTAGAGGTCTGTTCAGTTCAGGGTTTGAGAGGTGTATGCAGAATGGTTTTTAGTAGGGTTGGTTAGTAGCAGTGTCCTGTCCCCTCTTTTTTCACTGACTGTGGTCCATAGCCCTCCCCATTGCACATTTTGATGTGTTACAATTATCGCTCCTATGTTGTGTGCAGAAGTGTGGGTCCTCCATAGGTCTATTCAGTGATAGTACCTTTTCTGTGCAGAGTTTAAGATTATGTGCTGCCCATATCCCTTCCCTATTGTCTAATATGGTGTGTAGCAGTCACCCCCCCATGCGTTCCTCCAGGGCGGACATGTTCCCTGCACCCAGTGGTCCATCATTTTGAGTTCGGGACATCTCTCTTTCCTCTAATGCTATCCGCCAGGGGACCAATTATGTCAGACCCCTCTCTCTCACCTGTTTACTGTTTGAGCTTCGATAGGGATGATACGTCTAGGTCTTCCTCCCATTCAGACGCCACTCTTTCCCTGAATGCCACTCTATTTTTCCAGCCTACTTCCTCGTCCTTCTCAGTTTGTGCTCCTTTTCATGGTGCTTGTCTGTTGTTCATTCGTTTTTGTCCCGTTTGGAGTTGAATAGCCAGGTTTCTAGATGTTTTCTAAATTTGTAATTGTCCTTCATAGATCGTATTACTCTGGGGAGGGAGTTCCAAAGTTTTACAGCTAGGAAAGAGAATGCTGATCCGCCAGGTCTTTTCCTTGTGCATGGTTTTGGCTCAAGGCAGATGTTTTCGCTGAATATGAGTATTCTAGGTGACTGGTTTTCTTTTGTATGAATTCCGCTCCTAGGCCGTAGATGGCTCTGTGTGTTTTGCACATTGTTTTGAAGGTTATTCGTTTTTGACTGGGAGCCAATGTAGCATCCTTAGTGCTGGAGTGATGTGGTCACTTTGTGAGAGTTTGAGAATAAGTCTGGCAGCTGCATTTTGTATATGTTGCAGTTTCTTCAGTAAATAGTCCAGCATTCTGAGGTATAAGCTGTTGGCGTAGTCTATCCTGGACATGATGAGAGAGATGATGGCCAGTGTGTTGTGCGAGTGAAGGAGAGGAATGGTAGAATCTTTTTGATCATCTATAGAAGGAAGAAGCATTCATTGATTATCGTGTTTACTTGCCGTTCCAGGATTAGCTCGTTGTCCATCAGGATTCCAAGGTTTTTTACTACTTTGCATGACGTGGGTGCTGTTCCCAGTTCTGAGGGCCATGGGATGTACTGGTTGCTTCCTTGGATGTTGGATGTAATCATGATTTCTGTCTTGCCCGGGTTGATTTTGAGGTTGTTAGTGTTCATCCATTGGTAGAGTTCTTTGAGACAGTCTGTTAGCGTTGCTTTCTCCTGTTGTTGCACAAACATAGTTCCTTGGCACACACCTCCATGTGTTCCTCCTACTAGAACCTACAATTATTTCTTCACCCAGAATTTCAAATTTCCAAATCCACTACTCATTCGTGCACACCATGCCCTACTGCAACTCAATGGAACGAAAACAATTTCAAGATTTAAATAATTCTATGTGTAAAGAAGTATTAGATGAAGTCATCTGGAATTGTCTGACTCCAAAGAATATGTTATCTTTCATAAGCATTTTACATTCAAGACATCTGAATAAAATTGAAAATTAAAACACATGATGATTAAGTTTGATCATGGGAAAGAATAACTTTTCAGTACATTCTATCATCTATTCTAATTTCTTTGGGGAATTGACTATAACATGGATTTTGTATTAATCATAGTTGTGTCTGAAGTTACAACTTTATTATGAAAAAAAAGTCTACAAAATAAGCATTTCAAATTATTTCAGGAATAAACTAACATAATTTCATTTGTTTTTTAATCCTTACAAATTAAATTCTCTTGTTTTTGCATTTTAGGAACAAGAACAGTTTCCTTGCTATGACGAGGTATTAACTGATACTAGTTGCCTGGGACGGATTTTCAAGGAAAAGGAGAAAATAATTGTGTAATCCAGCATGTAAGAGAGACCCACATGATGAAACGCAACAGATTTCCGCCTCTGAGCATGGGTGCATAAATGCTTCTCAAATGGAAACGTATTCCAGTGAACAGGAGAATCAGTCGGATGATTCGGGCCATGTCCAGCATGCAGCGACTGTGTCAGAAGGCACTGATCGATTGAGCCAATCCTCAAGTGATGATCGTACATCAAACACTGAGGAGTGTCACATTGCATCTCATCCTCATTGTACAAGGACAGGATCTGAATCATCGCTGCATGATAAACAGTTGGCCTTTTGGTTGAGACATGGGATAGCAACTCTTTCTTCTAATGGTCCTCTTGATAAAATTCATCTCTCTGGAGATTTGCTGTGTTCTTTGGGATACAAAGACGATAGCAGCCGATCTTTCTGTCCATTGCACATGGAATGCCAAGGTTTAGACTGCCAAGGTTTACCTCGTTCTCGAGGGGGCTCCTGGGACAAAGACGAAAGGTGGCCTGACATTCGAGTCATCAAACACAAACCAAGCGCTATCAACTTCCCTGATTTCCCGCATTCATCTCAGAGCAGTAGCTCGGATGCCCCTGTCTGCGAAGTGTCAGGTACTGAGACCTCTTCGTCTGAGGGAGAAGATGACGACAATGATGACGTTTTTACAGATCTGCCACAGTATCACACATATTTCAATGGTGCGTATAGAAAAGGAAGCACGCAAAGAACAAGGTACAGAGAGGAAGTGGCCTCTCCGCAGGATCTCGCTCATGGAGAGAACTTCACTGCCAGGTCCGAGAAGAAGGCAAATGAGCACGGGATGGAAAAGAAGCAAAAGGGGGTAAGGAAACTAACTTCTTCTCAATAGCGTCAAGGTAAATTGTACACAGTGTTACTGAGCAGTGTTGTGTTGTTCTGAGGATTTGGCAGACCATTATTTTTTTAGAGTAAAGTGGCCCTGAAGAAACACGTAAAGTGTGGATGGAGGACCTTTCGGTCTAAGGTAAAGGCACACCTGTGTTGAGCCTTGAATGAGTTCACATGAAAGAACTGGTGATAATAAAATGGATTTTTTTTTATTCTTAAACTTAATTTTTTAATTTTTATATTTTGTGAAGCAACCTTTTGTGTTTCTTCCATCAAACTTAAAGATCTCTGCACAACCTTAACTGGTCCCCGGAGTCAACAACGTCCATGATTGTCATGACATGGCATGTTTTATTGTTCATTTAATTTCTGTTTCGTGAAGCACCACATGACGGTGTGGTGGGTGTTAGGTGCTTGTGTACAATTAAGTGCTGATTGATTTAGTTAATGTATAGCATGATACTCCTGTAGTAAATTCAGCTGGGATGTAAGGCTCACTGTCATGTTACAGGTGTCATTCAGTTCAAAGAATGCTGGTGAGAGAGAATTTACAGGATGTTTCAGAGCTTTAGATGATATTGTTAGTTGCTGGTTTCAGATTCCGCTGGCTAGCACCGTCTCGTCATTTAATCTGTAACAACAGAAGGTGCATTTGAATGGCCTCTAGAAGCTCAGCAAAGTTTGTGGGACCGCAGTGCTTTCATTGGCCAGTCTTGTTGGAGGAGCACCAGGAATTAAAACGGCCCACCCCTTTGATCCATAATGCAAGTTTGTTTTCACCAATTATGCTTTGAGGCCTAAGATTACTCTCGCCTCTCCATCGTGTACTAGCCAGGGTTGCTTAAGCAGTTCATTGAGACACACAATTGATACTGAATCTCAGTGTTCCAGTGAGAGAGGTCCAACAGCACAAACTGTAAAGATGTATTTGAGAGAAAAGAGTCAAATGCCATCCTTGGGTTTTGGCCTTATTGATTGTAAAAGGTGTTTGACCTTGCATGTTGGGCCAGGTGTATTGTGTGGAAGATCTTGTGAATAATACCAGTGTTTTAGATCACTTTTAACAGAGGCTGCCATTCTGTAGCTTTGTTGGATGTTAGTACATCAGTCTGAGATGTTGGTTGGACTGGAGGAGGACCTTGAGCCATCGCCAGTTTGAATTAATTTGAGTGCACACAGTCTCGCCACAGCAAAGACACTTGAGGGTGCTCTGTCCACAAGAAAATTAAAGGCTCAGAAAAAAGAATAAAATAGCAGTACCATATTACATTTTCAGAATACTGAAATGTTGATATAAGCGCAGCAGAGGTGGACTTTACTTCTCTGCAATATTTTAAGAGGTGTCTTTCGAGATTTAAGAGCTATCCAAGCAAGAGAATTCTGCAGTAAATACCATTGCAAGTGTGAGCATCTACCGGCAGAATTGTTACTTCTCAGGGAAAAAGGGACGTGATTTGTTTAGTGCTGTCCAGGAGGATAGCTCTCGAGTTAAGCGATTGCCTCAGTCATTGGGGCGGCCCACACTTGTCAAATTTAATATTCAGTAGGGACCTTCATCCCTGCTACACTGGGCACCATGAAATTGGGTAACAATAACGGCTTTCATTAAAGCGCTTAGTATCTAGAGGAATGTAGCACGAAACGCTATATAACTGAGATTCTTATTACATTATTGTAGTGAACCAAAGTGAAACAAATCACTGATATCGATACAGCAATCTTGTAATGTATCTGGGAGGTAGAACGTTGTTGGAGATTCATCTGCCTTGCACAGAATAAGCTGAACAGACACTCAAAACCCACCAAACCCATTTGCTTTGTCCAATTGGGAAATATGACACTTTTACTCCTGGTTGTGGACTGTGTGAAAAAAGGCAGCCTCTTTCTTCAAATATTGTACTCCATATTTTAGTGGCCCTGTGTCTGGCCCATTACTAGCATTTGTTTGTAGGGCATGCTGGCCTGTTTAGCAAAATACACGCAGGCAGTAGAGTCAAATTAAATACACAAGTTAGATAGTTAACAGTTTTACTATAAATGTTGAACATTCTAATTTGACCAATTTTAGTGCTTTTACAACGTGGCCCTTTCTGCAGTCAGGCAGAGTATGACTTTCAAGCAGGCTTGTACTTGACTATAGGGCAATAGGCCCATGGCCGAAAGTAAATTGCAAAATGCTTGTGTGGGACAGTTTTTTTTGGTCAATGTGGGCCACTTTTCTGGGCAATGTGGGCCAGTTTGATGTGGCTAGTAGATTTGACCAGTGTTGCTGAATATACATTCTTTAAAATGCACATTTTGCATCACATTTTATCAAAATAACTCCCCCTTTTGTACTATTCGAACAGTGTCACAAAGGAATAAATAGCCATTTGCAACTTTGGGCCACTTTTATATTGCTACACTACCCGAGACAATTTTATGGCCCAGTCCGACCCTGCTTTCATGCCCTGGTGGAGGAGGGGGGCCAGACATGGCGGGTTATGGCCTGCCAGCCCCAGCCATGGTCGGCCCAAGCGAACCAAACAGTCGAGCTTTCTATTTAAACATCTGGATTCCGTTAGTACTGATTTGTAACTACTGCAGCCTGTGGATAAACCGTTTTTTTCTACTGGGATTAAGACTTTCAACGATACCCATACAGTTCTCACAGTATGCATCTATTCCTCCTGCTCCCTGCACCCCAGGCCTTCTTTGCCCCCCTACCTGAAATCCTTGTGCCTAGCTTTTTTCCTTCTCAGTTCTCCTCCAATGACCACGCCTTCTTTGACCTCAACCTAGCTCCAAGACCCCCATTTGAGAAACACTATCCTGCTTGTATCTTTACTCCCAAGATTTTCAAGTACAAGACCAATGTGCAAATTCACCTTTGCTGATCGGACAAATCCTGCACCCCTCCACTTATTACTGTGCAGGGCCCTGTTAGCACTTGCAATGCATCTTGGTATTACCGAGTCCAACTACTTCACCTACCTTTTTTCCTCTGATCACTCGGATGCAAACAAAAGCACACTCACCGGCAAACAATGCTGTCCAAGCCCTCAGGATGTGTCCTCCTACCTATCGGGTAATGCCTTTGCAACAACATCTGCTTTTGCAATTCTGCACATGCTCCTATTTAAAAAGGAAACTCTTACCTATTGGTGAACCAAAAAGTGCCCTGTAAATAAAGCTTATTAAACCTCTGTGCACATTTCAAAAGGAAAAGTACTTTTGTGTTTTTCTTGGTAAATAATGTAGAATGACCTGACCAAGATGAAATGTTTGAAAGCATGCATAATTTAGAATTTGTGCTGGTTAATCATTATTTGAGTATTTTTATGAGAGCCCCCACTATCAGACTGTTCTTTCACTCACTGACAAGCCTGCCATATTTAGTAGACCCGGTGTGACCACAGTTTGAACAGTAAACTTTTAAATGTCGGATGCCCTTCTACATTTTTCTGTAAGAATTATTTTTACCCATAGCTTCAAATTGCTGTCTGCTCATATCCTCAATGTGACCAGTGCTGCTTTGTGGAAAGCTGCTCCACTCAAACCTTTAGATTTCAAGAGAACACACCACTGTGTTCTTTCCTTATTGTCTGTGTTATTTACAGTAGTGAAACTGCTCATTCTTTTTTTTAAATTATTTTTACAAAATCATTTAAAACATTTATTTGAGTAAAATGCTCCAACTGTTAAAGCTTTCCACAGCATCAAATAGAGGTTTGGTTTGCTTAAGAACAGAAACTGAAATTAAATTCCATAATATTTAAAAAATAAAACAAATTTGAAATTCAATCATATCAATGATGCAATTCTTACTTCGTCCAAACAGTAAATCCTTTTTTATTGCTAAATGATTGGTATTCTTCTTCATTCACATCTCATAAGTGTGAACAGATTCGGTCTATCCCAAAGCAGAACAATTCCATCTCAGAGGGGCTCATGTTCAATGGGAGTGTAAGGTTAATGGAAAGCATGCAATTCTTGTGTAAGGCTATGTGCCTTGCATTAACGTTAGCCCCAATTTCAAGCATCTGTGTTGGATAGAGATGGGGCTGAACGCAGCTTGCGTTTCCGCCATCTCCTTCCTCACCGCCATTCAAATGCTCCAGCATTTGCGCCGGCATGGATTCTTATGCCGGCACAAATGCTGGAGATCCCAGTGGGGTCCACTAGCTTTATGCACTAGCATAAAACAGGTGGACCCTACAGGAATCCATTGCAAACATCATGGAAGGCTGCGTTTACCATTACAAATAATTCACGTGCATGGTAAGGCAAATACCATAGTGTTTTCATTCCCATCATGGTTCCTCATCACACTCACTAGTTCCCAGAAACCTCTCACCCTTCCTCGTGAGTTTCCTCATGCAAAAGGTTTTGCTCGAAAGACCTTTGATGAACTTTGCATAATATTCAGTGAGATCAAGAAAAGATGCAACATCCATCTTTGACAGACATGTCAACTATGGCTTTGACAGTACTGATCTTTGGTTTGACTTCTCCTGCAGACAATGTAAACCCATGACAATCCACTTCTGACTTGCAAAATGTGCACTTTCGCAAGGTCAGAGTAAGACCATCTTCTCCTAGCTTAATCGAAACTAGACTTAATATCTGATGCTGCTCAGATTGATCAACCCCTGCAATCAAAATATCATCCTGATAAAATGTTACACCAGTGATTGCCCGAAGAATACTGTGCATTTTTTATTTTAATACACTAGCAGCCGAGATCAAACTCAATGGCATACTTACACACTTGAAGCTTTCAATATGTGTAATGAATGTTGTGACCTCAGACAACTCCGGATGTAACATCATTTGATGGTATACAGATTTGAGGTCAAGTAGGGAAAATTACTGTGGCTCCAGATTAATCTGTAATGTGTTTATCAATGTGCGCTAATGGGAACCTTTCAGCAACTACACATTTGTTTACTTCCCTCAGGTCTATGCACATTCTAACAGCCATTGGCCTTCATTACAATAACTATGGGGCTGGCCCCCTCCAAGGCATCTGTGGGTACTATTACCCCTTCAAATAGCATGATATTGAGTTCTGCTCTACCTCTTTCTTAAGTGCTAAATGTGCTGTTCTAACCTTTGCTGCAAATGGAATAAGCTCTTTCTTGAGTTTGATTTTGTGCACAAAACCATTTAAACATCCAATCTTGTCTTTAAAGACTTCAGGCACACATGTCTCTATATCATTATTTATGGAAAACAATGGGTTGTGGGCACCACCCTTGCTTACAAAGTTAATTATTTATGTTCAATTTAGAGTAGCTTATGTGGTCCTGTTGCCAAAAGTGGCCCCTCTTGCAGAAAGGGCAAAGTACGAGATGTGCAGGTTCCTTGATTTATTGATCAAGGAGAATAGAAGGACCTCCTTCGCAAATGCACACAAAAGTTCTAGTATGGTATACACAAACAAATCACTCCAAGCACTCCAGGTGTCAGCACCCCACAACACGCCTGTGCAAGTGAACCACACATAACAACTCCAACAACTCCAATGCAGCAAGCTAAACACGACCACAACTCATCCATGATCACTCGCACCAGATAACAGCTGAACAAATTATTCTAGACTATTTCACAGTTCACAAAGCACAGTAAAACATCTATGACTCCTCTAATAGAGCATTGACATTGCACTTTAAAAAGTTCAAACCCTAAACTGTGTTATCATGAAGTCCAACCTGAAAAACCAAGGTTAAACACAAAATATTTGAGATATCCAACCCTACCATTCTTAGAAAGTTCATGTACTTACTAACATTATTATTTTTTTTTAAAATCCAACCTTCAAAATAAAGTGTTAAAACACACTAAAACCACAGTAGAATATTACCAAATATACTTTAATTCAAACTAAACAGAGGCCACGACTTCCAGGAACACAAGTACACCAGCTGCAGCCCTAACAAGCAAGCAGTCAATCCTCACTGTTGCCAAAGAGCACACAAGCAGTTAACACAAACAGTTAAAGAAAATCCACAATCCTTGAATTCTAAAACGAAATCACTGATACATATATATCCTCAAATATAACCTCAAATAAAATCACTTCTATCTACATATCTAAACTTGTAATTTACTTTTGAGTTCCAGCATTTCATCCCGATAGCAGCATTGTGTCCATTGAAAATGTGAAACCGAACATGTCACCATGCGTCCTTCAGCTTGGTCCCATCTCCATTTGCCTTCCTTGGCGAACCGCACCACAGACTCAGGCGGCTCCACATCCCCATGAATGGGGATCCGCACCGCGCCAGGACACCAACTCGCTGGCACATAGGAAAAAAACACTTCTTCGACCAATGGCCTCCAGGGCTCTCACGCCACGCAATAATGTTTTGACGTTATCAAAACATTGCTAGGTTCTTTCCTCAGCCCACAGCTCTTCTCCCGAAGAGATGCTCAGAACTTTGGATGAAATGACCCTCACAGAATGATCCAGCCAATCACCAACACCTAAGGAGCCCTGTATGACATCACCAGTGTTAGTGAGATACAGCGCAGGGCAGAGCTCTCTGCCACAATGACTCCTACCACCCCAACGGTTACATATGCCTCCTCTCGCAGCACCACCCACCTCTGCTGCCACGCTAAGACCAATTGATAAATGCAACTTCACCCGATGGTTGCTCGCCCCTGCTGGCTTCTTACCGCACACCACGTTATGTTGTTTGTCAGACCTGGAGGTCTCTCCTTAGTTGGGCTGCCCCTTGCAGCACTACTCTGTCTGCAGCACCCTCTTCTCACATCATTGGGAACTTTCAGACACTAGCAGTCATCTTGCCCTCTGCCCCTTGCAGACTTGATGGGCCCCTAGGCCTGCAAAGTCTCTGTCTGGCCCTTGCAGATCCGATAGGCCCCAGGACATGGTGCAGTCCCAATGTCATATCAATGGCTGACCCTCACTGGCCCCACTGCAGCCCACAGCACTCCTTCCTCGAGAGAGGATCTTCTCTTGGCTTGGGGAGTGATGGATGACCCTCTCCTGCTGCTGCCCCCCCAGCATAGCCAGCATCCACATTGCCATTGTTAAGTTGGGTTCCTGGCCAAACATGACACTGAGACTGGTGTAGGAACAGGAAACATCTTTACTGAGTCCCAGCTCCAGGTACAGGGCATAAGAATACATTTAGGCCACATCCGGTAAGCTACAAGGGCAGAAATCCATCAGCATCCTCTCTGTCAACCCATCTTCTCAACTGACATTCACAGAACCATTCAGGACGTAACATTCTCACACACACCATTTGTTGTCAGTCACTCTTACCATTGCATGCATACAGGGCAGGGTACAGGGAAAGAACAGACAGAACAGTCATTATCACTTGCTCCTTGTTCCTGAACTAAATTTGTTAATCTAAACAAAAAATCTGCAGCCCTATGTCTTACCCCTGGTAAATATTCCACTTCCCAAGTGTAATCCTGTAGAGTTGAAACCCATTTTAATCCCAGAGAAAACTTTGTCCAACCCCTTAGTGGTTAAAATCTCTCTAAGTGGTGAATGTTCAGACCTAACAATGAACTTCACACCCCACAAAAAAGAATGAAAAGTATCTATTGCCTATTTAACAGCAAGTAACTCTTTGTTAATAGTGAAGCCTTTTTTGTTGTTGCCTCCTTTTACACTCTAGATGCAAAAGAAATGGTATATTTCTTCCCATCACACTTTTGGGATAAAACCGCCCCCAATCCATGATCACTGGCTTCAGTAGTCACAACCTATCTACTCGGATCATAACTATGTAAGGTCAGCGCTTTGATTAAAGCCGACTTAATGTTGAGAAATTCAACTTCACACATACTATTCCATTAGAATTGCATTTGTTTCTTTATCAGCTTCCTCATGTTAACAAAATTAGTTGATAGCCACAGAATATATTTAGAGTAATACTCAGCCATTCCAAGAAATTACACCACTTGTGCTTTGTCACCAGGGCTAGGAAAGTTAAGAATATTATTTACCAACTCTATGCTGGGTCTAATGCCCTGCTCAGATATTTCATGACACAGATATTGTACTACAGTTCTGTGAAATGTACGTCTTTATATGCTAAACGTTAAACCAGCCTCCATAAACATATCTAATACTTTCCTCAACCTCATATCATGTTCTGCTACCATTTTCCCATACACTTAACACATCATCTTGAAAGCAAAGGACTCTTTCAACATCACCATGAAAAAGCTGATACATGACACTTTGAAATATTGCTGCAGCAGACACCAAACCAAAGGGCATGCATTTACATTAGAATAAGCCCTCCGGAGTAATACATGCAGTGATATTTCTGGAGTCAGGATGTAATAATATTTGCTGATATGGAAATCTTAAATCCAGAGTACTCATAATTTTTGCCTCACTAATGGTTGCTAACATATCTGAAATATTAGGTAGAGGATGTCTGTCTCATATAATGCACAGTTTTACAGACCTTAAATCACTACAAAGCATCAACTTGCCATTTGGCTTGTGTGCAATCACAAGAGGAGAAACCCATTCAGAAGAAGTGGTTCTTTCTATAACTTCATTCCTTTGCATCTCCTTAAGTTCTTTTGTATAGCAGCCCTGAGATTCATAGGTACAGACCTTACTTTCTGCACCACTGGAACAGAATCACATTTCATCCTTATCTTGCGTGTGTAATATTAAAGACACTCTAACTCTTCACCAGCTCATTCAATGCATCTCTTTTTGTCCCATAAACAGAACTCACTCTCTCGTCAGAATTGGGGTCAAGTTTGATACTCAACCTCTTCTGATGAGACCAGTTCAGTTCAAAAGAGGATAACTCCCTTTATCAGTAACATACACTTTGCCTTTAGCGTATGCTCCGGGCAATTTCCACTCCTCTTTCTTTCCGTCAAGTATCGTCAAGTATTGAAAATGTATATTTTTTAAACTGTCTTTCCTCTTCTTTTCTGAATAGCAACAATATGCCTTTTGGTGAATGTTGTGCTCTGTAAGTTCCGCTAACATAACATGACATTACATAACCTACCTTTAAATTGCATTGTGGTCCAGAACCATCCTACTAATACAATACGTCTGCCTCCATATGCTACAGGTCTGATTTATACTTCATTCAATTTACACGTCTTTTGTAAAGTAGTTTAAAAACCTTCTTGGCCATCAACATATATTTGGCCCCTGAATCTATGGCCATTTCAACATCCTTCCCTTCAGTCTTAATGGTGGCCATTGGCTTTTCAACATCAGCATCCTCATCCTCATCCACGTTGATGCCAATATTATCTATTACATCTTCATCTATAATATAAGTACACTCCTCTGAATCATCACATAACTCATCAATACAATCAGCAGAGTCATTCCTTGATCTACAACAGTTATTGAAATGACCTCTCTTGTTGCACCTTTTGCATAAAGCTTTAACTCTGGTGTTATTGTTTGGTGTACCATGTCATTCTGGAGCTCCCCACTGGGATTTGAGAATGACACAGAAGAGCGGTTTGAGTGAAGGTTGATGTGGGACCACCAAGGAGTGTGTGTCAGCTCAGTGATCTGAGGTGACGGCCGCTGTAATCGGGTACTAGGCAGGAATGCCACAGCTTAGCTGGCAATCAAATAGAGGTGCCGGGCCCTTTCCAGGCAAGTGCAGGCCACTCTTGAATTGGGGAGAGGAGGCACGGCGGTTGGGGACAACCTTGCACAACGCACACTATGCTAAGGAGAGACTGGTGGTGCTAGTAAGGCACCTTGCGCAGTCGCGCAATGTGCGGCCGTCACCTTTATGCTTGTTTGGCCGCCCTAGCAACGTGCACTGCAGTGACGATGAGCAGATTGTTCATGCACTGAGCTTCTTCGTCCCAGTACTTTTGGGTCTGAAGCTCATATTTCACCTCACAAATGAAGGGAAACAAAGCTGCACCATGCACTACCTGATAAAAAGGGACAGTTAAAAAAACTCAACACAGAACAAAATATATAGAAAACAAATATAAAGAAGGATAGAGCATTTATTTAACTTCCAAAATGCAGAATGTACCCGCTACATGCCCTTTCCTTGCTAACCCAGGCAATCCCTCTACAACATGGGAACAATGGATAGACTTATTCAAAGTATATTTAAGAGCAATTGGGTGTGCACAGTTCAATGATGACCTTACAGAGGCTACCTTACTGAACTGTATTGGGGAAGATGAATTGAGAATTTTTTGAAACTCCACTCACTGTACTTGCATGAATTTACAGCAAATTGACCACAAATTTACTGCAAAATTATTATGAGAATGACTTGCATCGATGAAAAATATGGAGGAGTTTCATGTCCAAAGAATCCTCCGCTGCGGCAGTGCACCATGGTAGATATGTGAAAGTGTTTTTGGGCTGGGGAACCCACTTCTGTGTCAAAAACGACAGCACAGATTTACACCATACCAAATAAAACCAAAAGGAATATCTTTGTTCCCAAATAGATTCTTATTTGGTGCAAATCCATCCAATAATTTTCCCTCTCAGTGTGTTTAAAGATGCACCTTTTTTCTATGGAAAAAATGAATGGAGTAGGCTGAAAACAGATCTTTGTTCAATTCTTAAGAACTTTTGAACAAGTAGTCGAATTTGCCCGAAAAATCTCTAAATCCCTTATGAAGGGGCCCGTGCCAGACATTATGATTGTGTACGAGCGTGATACAAATAAAATATAATATCATATCATATCATACAAATTTAAGCCAGATACGTCCAGCAAGTCACACGTTATTAGCAATAGAATATTTCAGATAAATCAATGCAAAATGGTTTTACCTTGACTACAGGGAAGCAACAGACGCTGAGAAGCAAGGAAATGAAAAAGAAGTATGAGTGTCATCAGCAAAATTGTGATAGTGAAAGTCAAAGGATGAGAAGTCTTTTTAGGGCAGAGGTATTGAGGGTGAAGAGCAGAGGTCCAAGGACTGATCCTTAGAGGACGCCGAGAGGGGCTGGTTTCAGAGGTTTGAGAATTCCAAGAGGTTTTAAAGAATCAACCTTCCAGGTAGGAGGTGACCCAGGCAAGAGCAGATTCGTGAAACCCAAGGTCCTGGAGAGTGAGGAGTAGGGAGGTGTGGTCGACAATGTTGAAAGCAACAGAAATGTACAAAAGAATGTGCACAGAAGAGAGTTTTGCAGTGGTGAGCGTTAGGGAGAAAGTTGGGGACATTCATGCACTCATGAATGTCCCCAACTTTCTCCCTAAAGCAGTGTAGGAGGAGTGTTTACTAGGGAAGCCAGATTGAAGTGGATTTCCAAGGCCATTATCCTCAAGGTACTTAGTGATCCAGTCGAAGAACACACACTCAAGGACGTTTGAATAATGGGGAAGGAGAGAAAATACCCATATTTGATGAATGTACTGTCTGAAAAGCATCTCTAGTGAAACATGGAATTATCACATCGCACAAGGTATTCTAAAACCCTTGCTAGCTATCGACAGTCTTTGAAGCATTTCCTAGAATGCAAAGCCAGAGCTCAGGTAAACCAATCGAAAGATTGGCCACAGGGCCTCCTCATGTAATGCTCTCCAAGGGGTGAGCATAGATAGGCACTTAAGGCATTAATTCTCAAAACAGAATGGGTTGGAAAAAATAAAATGGGAACATATATCAGCACACAATAGGAAATTGTCCAGTCTGTATAGATATGAAAACATACTCTTTCATAAATGCTTTACCCAATGTCCTTCCCTGCAGCTCCTTCCCTGCGACGTGAGTTCTGCCTCCCCATTGAGGGGTGGAACTTCTGCTGCATGGTCGTTTTTTTGGTGGTTTTTGTTTGGGACACCCCTGCAACCCCAGAATTCCCATAACGTTGATCAAGGGGTGCGGGGGACACCCCCGCACCTCTTGTTCTACATTATCATAATTCATCATTTTTTAAAATGCTGAATGCACATAAAACGCGTATTCAGCATTTTTATTTCTAGATTTCCATCCGAAACATAATCTTCTATGTTATGTTAGTTGAAAGAGTGTTTTCAGATCTCTGTTGCCCAAGATTTGGATAAGGCATTGTGTTCTACAGTTAAGTGCACTAAAGGTAATTGTTACATCTAATTGTCTACTTTCGGTTAGGTCCGAAAACAAGATTTTAGCGAAAGCGATAAGAACCTAATCGGTCTGCCAACTGGGCACAAGTGAGAGAGGGTTGGAACGAGAAATTCTGGTTTCAATGCTAATATCTGGTTTCTCTCACAAATTGCCTGCTTTCATTCTGAGAAGCGCCTAGACTGGTCTGTAATATTATTGCAACATAACTAAATTTCAACATCCAGTCTTGTCAATTGATGATATTTACATATGAAATATATGCAAGTGGTACAGGAACATCTTATAAAAATGTTCAATAAAAAGAACTCAACCCCCTTCTCATGGTTAAAGCTCTGGTTTTAGCCAGGGCAAAATGGCAAGTAGTCGGTGTACCTCTTTAAACACTTTCTTGGCAACCTTTTTATGGACTTTGTTCCCGGCGAATTCCTTCTTTTTTGCTTTTTATAATGTTTGTAGGGTTTTGTCAGCTGTGGTATTGCATCAATACCATGATTGCCACTGGTAGAGTTAAGTCATTTATCAAATTCTATGCATTTCCACTTGCGACTTCCCTTTGCATATTATCCATGAGTGCCAAATAATTGTCTCCACACTTGATTGTTCTTTCAAAAATCCTTTATATTTTATTTCTTTTTTACATTTTTTTCTTTTTTTCTTCAAATATAATTTTGCCTCTCTACACGTGTTTCACCTTTGTTTAAATCACAAAGGATCTTCAGGAGAGATGTGGTAATAGTTTTATCTTTTAAAAAAAAACAAAAACATATATATTTAGTAAATCATAATTCGCCAAAGAAAAATCAGTTGTTTAGAAAACATCTTTTTCACTTATTTTTCATTCTGCCATTTTCAACCTTTTTGTTTAAAAAGCAAATCATTGAAAAAATATATCACCATGGAAATGACACTCACCAAGTATATTTTTGCCTCAATTCTTTTTGTATTTCCTGAAAGTTTTACTATTCAATCTTCTTGGGGTGTTTTTTTTTACCCTATTACAATAAGAGAGCATACATTAGTTTAATTTAAGGTTTCTAATGGAATTAAATTACATTGTTTAAGAGTTTACATTTCAGTATTCTGACAAGGTTTTAAGCAAGAGAGGGAATTCGGGGTTTTCCTAGCTTACTTTGTGTACTGCAGTGATCCGCTTGTCACTCTGGCTCCTATTCTCGCGCTCTGTTTACTAGTGAATCGCGCGTTATATTCTATTTACGTGTGATGTCATCACGCACATTTTTTACGTGTGTGCGGTGACGTCATCACGCATTCGGTGTACCTCCATTTCCTTGGGCTGGAACGCCATTAAAATATGGCAAAGTCACAATTGAAGTTTGTAAACTCTGCCTAGGCATAAACACCTTAGTAGAGTAAAGACAGTTGAAGAAAGTTCTTGTAATCGTTGACTGTGCATTCTCAAAGTGGAGTAATAGATGAGGGCGACCCTGAACATTCATGTGTGGGAAGCAATAGCATTCCTCATAGCTGCAAAATGGATGCACCTTTTTTAACAAATGATGTGGTACATATCATTGCTTTTTGTCCAATTGTTCAAAATACCCAACACTCCAAGAGTAAAATTGAGCAATGGATTGGGCATTCCAGCACAAAATTGCCTTTGCAGGTGTGGTTTCGACTATAGGTCTTGCCAGCTTGCCTTTATAGTAATTTAAAATGTTAGTTAACTCCAATGAGTTGTACTGTACAATACAAATTAACAACTCATTGTACTCCCTACCCACCAAAAAGGCAGAACCCTTGATTGGGTAGCAACTCACAATTGCAATACAACCTCCAAAGACCCCCAACCTCTGGCATGGACCGATCACCACATGATCCCCTTGAGGTCAACACCAATCAGGTACTGCCCAATAAGCACCCCAAGGCACCAGCATGTCCCACCAGGAATAAACGCAACATTACTGCTGAAGCCCTACTACCACTGGCCTTACCTACCCTCAATGCTCTCCCAGCCAACACTGACTTAAACCTGCTGATCGACACCTTCAATGATTCCATGGCCAGAGCAATGGACACCGTTGCCCCCTTGAAAATACGCAAAGTTAAACCCAAAGCTCATCTGAACTCGTGGTACACCCCTGAGCTCAAACTACTCAGGAAAGAGAAAGCTAAAGCTCATCACACCTGGAAGACTAGCCCCACCGCAGAAAACAAATCCAACCTCACTAACTTATCCTCACTTTACAAAAGCGAGATAATCCGGACCAAAAAAGATGCATACAACACCAGGATCACTCAGGCAGGATCCTCCACTAAAGAATTATTTAAAATTCTGAAGGAACTAGAAAACCCTATCTCACCTCCAGAAACCTGCCTGAAAGACAAATCCTGGTGCACCAACATCCAGAACGCCCTCAACAATAACATTTTAGGACTCCAAACTAAAATCGAAGACAAACAGCAACAACTCTTCAACAATAAGGTCACCAACCTTAACCTACCCACACCCAACAACACTAGTGCAGGCTTCGCGTTAAAAAAAGTCACCATCCCGGAAGTTCAAAAAATCATCACCTCCCTGAAACCCTCTAACTGTAAAGGAGACAGCTGCCCGGCACAGATCATAAAAGATGCAGCCAGAGAGCACTCCCCCTTCATTACCAAACTCATCAACCTATCCTTCACCAATAACTCTATCCCCAGCAACTTAAAACAATCATGGGTTCTCCCACTCCTGAAAAAACAATCCCTCAACCCGGCCATACCCACCAACTACAGGCCCATCACCACAGTCCCCTTCCTACTGAAAATCCAGGACAGAGTTGCCTACATCCAAATTCAGGAATACCTGGAATCCAACCAACTGCTAGGAATACGTCAATCTGGCTTCAGACCTCAACACGGAACTGAAACCGCCCTTGTTGATCTCAAAAGCCAGATTGATGAAATTAAAGACAAAGGCAATGCCGCAATCCTACTCCTACTAGACCTCTCAGCGGCCTTTGACCTGGTCAGCCATGAAGTCCTCTGTAATCACCTTGCCACCGCAGCCCACTTCTCCTCCTCTGCCATCACATGGATACAATCCTTCCTGGCAAAGAGAACCATGCAAGTCTTTTCCACTACAGCTGCAGCAGACCCCATCACATGCGGGGTCCCACAAGGATCCTGTGTATCCCCCACTTTGTACAACATATTTACAAAGCCTCTATTTGACCAACTGGACCGTCTGGGTATCACCTACACAAACTACGCAGATGACATCCAGATACTCCTCACCATCTCTCGTAATTACCAAGAAGACTCCGCCCGGATCAACAAAATATTCTCCATCATTCAGGCATGGATGGCCTCCCATGGTCTCTGCCTGAATGATGAGAAGACAGAGCTCCTAATCGTCGGCTCCCCAACACTCTAACTAAACTTGACCCTAGCTATAACAACATCACCATCGATGGCCATGCCATCCCCATAGCCAAAAGCGTAAAAACCCTTGGTTTCTATCTAGATGCCAACACCAACCTTAGCAAACACACCAATATGACCGCCTCAGCCGCTGCCTATACCGGCAAGCTCATTAGGGCCAGCAGACCTTTCCTATCACCCAACAGCTGCCTCACCCTTGCCAGGGCCCTAATACAATCCAAACTGGATTACTGTAACAGCCTGTACCTAGGTGCTAATCAATGCGTACTCAACAAGCTGCAGGTAATACAAAAAAACGCCATGCGCGCAGCCCTCAACATTCCTAGACAAGAGCATATCTCCGCTACTAGGAAAGCCTGCAAATGGCTATCCATACACCAAAATATTGATCTAAAAACCATCTGCCTCACGTACAAATCCCTCAATCACCTAGCACCACCATATCTAGCTAATAAATTCACCCTGGAACCTGCCACCAGATCCACCAGATCTTCCATCACTCTTTGCTTATTAGTGCCCAGGTTCCACCTAAAAAGAGCTGGAGGGGTAAGCTTCACAGTGCTTGCCCCCCCAACTCTGGAACTCCCTACCGCTTAACATCAAAACTGTCGAATCCTACCAGATCTTTAGGAAGCAGGTCATCAGCTGGCTGCTAAACAAAGAATAACGCCATCAACACCAGACCCGTGCGGTAACTGGCTTAGACACTGTATTTATACTGAAAATTGTATAGTGTACGTACTGCATATGCTCTGTTTATTGATCACTGTATATATATGTATATATTATAAACGTGTACGAAGTATGCAACACAAAGATACTTCTCAACGCTGTAACCAAATTCTTAAGCGCCCTTCTACCTCTGGGTTTGGAGCGCCATACAAAATAAAACAAACAAACAAGCAAACATAATAACATTTTGACATTGTGGGTATAGATATAGATGTCCTGCTGTCGTTTGAAGTACTGTTTCACAGTATAAGTCCTACCTTGTATTTAAATTATAATGAATTTATAATGAATGTACAGATTACTTATAAATATCAGTTATGCAGTGTGCAACATATACAGCAGTTGGTTCTCCTGGTAGTACTGAGCGTGCAGCAGAATGCCATAAAAGACACATGATAAACCCAGCAGGGATGCCGTTTGCCTGCTTAGCATTGAGCAGCTTCTGTAAAGATGGCTGAATGGATACCAAAAAGAAAAAGGACTAAATGAAAACAAAAGGAAAACCCAACCATTGCCAAGAGTACAGCAGGACAAGACAAATCGAAGGCAACATACACAATAATACTTGGAAAGTTACTTCCAAGAACGACTAGAAGCAAAGTGGAAACCAATGTGATTGTTACCCTTGGCTTAGGCTGGGCAGGAATCAAATTAAAGCAAACGTTTGTATTTTTTACTGAATGCTTAATAAAAAAATAAAAATATCTTTATGGGACACCTTTACAGCTGTGAAACAGTGTGTACCTTTGGCACACAGTTTTTGTTCTCATCCTTCTATGGCTTTGGGTATCCTTTCATAGGTTTCTTGATGCACTTGAGCATTCAGATTTACTCTTCGCCATTTTAACTTCTCTATGATCTATTTCATGCTTACACCTTTTGGGCGGCCACAGACATCTGAAATGTGGGGTCGGGGAGGGAAAGACACCTGTGGGAACTCTGTGCTTCACTTAAGCATAGACATTCGTTTAATATTGTAAAATTGTGCAAACCCCTCATTTTTGCAACAGTTTAAAAAAAGCATGTTGTGTATTTGAATATAAAAGTGATTGCCTCACACAGTGTATGTATTTATTGATTATAAAGAACTCAAATGAATATGTGAAGTGGCACCATTAAAACCAATGCAGTTTTGGCTGTTTTGCATATTAAAGAGCATTTTGGGAAGATAAGAATGACTAAAGAGCTTTATATCTGTCATATGCCTGTGACAGTTGTATGACTGAATCACTAAATACCTAAAGCACGCTGTGTTTTTCCTTTTTTTTCCTTTTTACAACAAAAGTCACCCTTTTGTAAATTTCAAGCATATATCCAAGTTTGGCCAACAAAAACTTTAGCTGTCAGAGTGGAATGACTGCTAACAGCTCATACTTGTGGATCAGCCAGACTTGGAGAAACATAGTTGGCTTTATATTTAAAAAATGACAACCAGGAAATTAAAAATAAACTGCAATAAAATGCAGCTCCTCTGGCAATCTGCCTCCCTAGGCCTGGGCCTCGTCAGCCTTGTTGTAAATATGTCTATGCAGGATGCCACAGGTGAGCACCTCCTTAGGATAGTTTCTTTAGTGATACTGACTTCACTCAAAGTTACTGATAGTTCACACAAGTACTTTATGACTCCGTTTTGTAGTGCCTTTAGTTCAAGAAATTAGAACATGTCAAAGTGTCAATGTTAATTCCATGGATACATCTACAAGAAAGCTGATGGTTATCATGAAATTGAGATGTCAACCTGTAGGCATTGCCAGCACACGTCTTGTGTGAGGTGCACTATTTTGTCATGCTGGCCAACTTTCAGTGATGTAGTGATGGTTTTCTGTGTGATGTGCACTGATATCCACCTTGCATGTACGCTGTTGACTGGCCTATGTGAGATGCTCTTGTTCCAGTCCCACAGAGGGGGTCCCCCTTTAAGAATTGAAGTCATGGTGCTGTAAGTCCTGCAATATGAATAAAACATTGCAGTGAAGGTGACCAGGGCATGGTGCTTGTGAAGCAGTCGTGAATTCAGGTTCTCCCTTTAATATTGTATTGTATGTAGGTGTCCTTTGTGAGGCTCAGTTAATTTAGTCCTGTAGGGATTGTCACATCTGATTATTTTATTGGTGGTGTTGTCTTGCCTTGTGTCAGGGACACTCATCTCAGTGCTGCTTCGAGTGTCACCTTGCAGTATAGTTGTAATTTCGTGTGTGGGATGCACGTGTTACTTTTCTGATGCAACTTTAGAGGTGCATGTCATTATGATGAAATGGTGCGCCCCAATCTACACTCGGAACACCTGGCGTATTACCATTATGTACGTCTGGGCCCCAAAGGACAAGTGTGTGTGCATAAATATAAAAAAACACAGAAACACGCCTTGTTTTAAAAAATCGGTGTACAATTGAGAAAATAGACATAGCTCAGATTGTTCAAGCACGTTGCCTAGAAGCTGCCTCTTGCTCACCTTAACTATAAAATGCATGGCCCTGATATAAAATTAGTTTTTGAACTATTTCTACAAAACAAAAACCCAGGATCATGGGGAAACTTGCATATGAAATGAATGCAAATAAGGACCCATCAAAAAGTATCAAATAGTAAGCTGCTGTCTTGTCGGATAGGGCCACTAGGGGAGCAGACTTCATACATTCACAAATTATAGCGACTTCTTTGGGACTGCCAATGTGAGTCTTGCCAACTACTGACGTTTTTTTCTTCTGCTGAAGGTGGTTAGTACTCTTGCACAAATTGCTTAACTGATTTTGATTTGAATATAAAAACCTGATGTACATTCTGTGAATACAACCACTGTACATTGAATCAGGCTTCCATAGTAAACACTCAACCAAGAGGGCACTCATGAATGCCTCTTACTTTCTCCCTAGTGCTCTCCCCTCCAAACTCCCTTCTATAGTCCTCCTTTTGGACCTTTCTGCTGGTTTTGACATTGTCGGCCACCCCTCTCTCCTTCTCAATCTCGGTTCAATGTAGTGTGCTTTGTGTTTGTAAAGTACCATTATATATTACACAGTTACTCTTTCAGGGACCTTAACATATGATTAACATACGAAAATTACAATTGAATAACAACAATAAAAAACATTTAGACAGATAGTGTGTGTGGCAGGGGAGCGGAAGCAGTGGCGTGTGTGCGTCTAGATTGAGTCCCTGTGTATTGGGTACTATTTCCCCATTCCTGCAGATGCAGTGACAGCCTTTCATGAATGATAGTCCAGTGTTGATGCTAACTGAATCTAGCAGCACAGCTGTAAAACCATTCCACGAGATGGGTGTAAATTAACACCTCAACTTCATTCTGTAACTTTCCCATAATTTGTTTAGATTAATTAGAATAATGTCCTTTAGTCTTAAGCCCCCCTTTTCTGATTTACCCTCCCTTCTCTTGCCATCTTCCAAGACCACTCCCTTCCCGCCCTCCAATCCTGCACCATCTCTTGTTACTGTTCCCTTTCTGCTCTCAACACTTTCCTCCTGTGTTGCTTAACTCTCTTGTTATCTGTAAATATGGTTGAGGTTGGTTGGAGCAATCTTCTAATTCTCAGAATGTATATAGGTGCTGTGATTTCCCTTCGGGGTCAACTAATATTTTTGCATGGCTTTAGATATTCCAATGCAGGACACAAGGCTGTGTCAGCGCCCCGTAGACTGAGGGGGTGGGGTGAGTGGGTGGTGAGGCATTTTAGAAGGGGGGCTCCAACGAGTGGAGAAAAGAGAGGACATTTTCCATTCATAGCTATTCATGAAGCCACAGACCTGAAAATCTGGAAACCATAGATATCTATCATGTATAAGCTGCATACAATTTACAAAACATATAAAGGACATAGGTATTCTGAAGCATCCCAAATTCAAACAGAGCTGGACATTTTGTGACATTATGAAAGGTGTTGTTTTTTTTTTAATTCTGATTCTTGGATTGTCTGGAATGAGGAGTGGTGGTCACTACTAGTTCATAATGTGCATAATTACTTGTACACATTTGGCACCCATTTTGTAATGTATGTGCTAAGTATATCGGTTATGGAAGTATTTTTAAGTGGCACAGCTGATCGTCTTGGCTATTTCCTTAGAATGGAAATGACTTTAGAATGTCAAAGATGCTATCATGGATTTGGGACATGTCGTCCAATCACCTTTTAGAAAGGAACATGCACAAGAAGATGCAATGAGCAATAGAGGTCTTTGGTAAGCTTGGTGTTCTGGAAAGGCATCATAGAAGAGGAACTCTGAGGGACTCATCTCCATATTATGGCCATTTCAGAAACTGTGAGCCATTCACAAATTGAAGTAACTATGGGCTGCCCATGTTGCTGTCAAGGAAGATATTAAACAGTAACATGATTCATTTTCTTATTAAAGTCTAAATCTTGCATATCTTGTGAAGGAAGGTGGAGATGGGTTATGAGTTATGACATGGTCACAACAGAAAATGGGTTTAAATGGACATTTGCCAAATCAGCTATAATCACATTGGATCCATTTTAGGACATCAACACTTCTCCCCTTGACTCCTACTCCTTACTCCTCATTTGTCCTTCTCATTACTCTGTCTTCATCCTCACTCATTGTTACTCACTCTTCCCTCCTTCTTTCACACCTCATTCATCCTCCTTAACCCTCCTCCTCACTCACACACACTGCACATTTTAGGGCATTGTCATTCGCCCTCCTCACGTGTCATTCTTGGTTCCTCATTCCTCATCCTCAGTCCTCAGTTGCTGGTTTCACACCTCATACATTTATGCTCCTCTTCACAATTAATGTATCAGTTGTCAATACTCCTCTTTAGTTATCATTCCACCTCCTCAGTCACCATTCCTTCTGCTCAGTCAACATTCTCTTTGCTCAGTCATCATTCCTCTGACTCAGTCATCATTCAAACTGCCCAATCATCATCCCATCCTCATCAATTGTCGTCCTCATACCTTAACGCTCCTCTTCACAGCTATCGCAAGGCTTCCCATGTGATAGAGCACCAAAGACATTTCAATCTCTGAAAGTACTGTGAACAATAAACACTAATTTAACTGGCTACCATAAGATTAAGCACACTTCATAGTATTAATGTGAAGCACATTTACTGGCTCTCCTCTTCTACCCAACCTGCATTTACTGTACACATATATGCATGCACATACTGTGATGAATCCAATGGAGACATCATGGCTTCCCCGTCGGTAACCTCCTCCCATGTGGCCAAGGGATGGCAGCTGCTAACTGATCCTGACCCTGGGGCCGGCTGTATGAGGATGGATCACATGGGAGGAGACAGCCTCCTGGCAGATGTCATGGCTACATTGGATGAGACATAGTATCCCCTCATTTGCCCATGAAGAAAGCCCCTTGATACGCAACACCCTAGTGGCCTATTGCCATGCATCTATACCCCCTTTTAGGGAAAATAAAGAAACCTTTTCCCAAAACCCTTTAGGCCAAACTTCCATCCCTGGACTAAAGGGTAAAAGCTACAAGATTGCCTCTTCCAGTTCTAATTATCATCCATGTAGAACTGGCTCATCATTTGGAACCATTGCAAATAATTTCCCAAGTGATCTATATCTGTTTACATCAATGGACTCCATCTCCCACAATTACCCAAGTATTGGAATGAGGAGGAAGAAGGGACCGACGCACAGTTGAAAGAGCCTCAAACTCAATGAATGTGCTAGCTGTTTTCAGAATGCACCTGTGTGCAGGACATTTAAAGATTGAAAACCAACTACAAGAGGCTGCTGTTGCTTTCTGGGAGAATTTGTTACACCGCTCCGTGAAGTTTGTGGAACTTGGAAGCATGAACTGGTGTAGCGGAGCCGAGGGGCTCTCCAACAGAGAGGCAGGGGAATGCTGTGCGAGCAGGACATGTCGCAGACATGCCAAGCACCAAGGTAAGATTCCTGGGTGTTCGGCAATGCCAAAAGCCAGTGTATCAACCTACTGGGACCTGAATCAAGACAGGCGTGCTGGAGCGAAGCAGCTAGAGAAGCAGGAATGATGTGAAAGCATTCCAGATTGGAAATCGGGCAGCAAAGCTTTGGCACGTAAGTGTGAATGGGACCAAAAATGCCACACACAGCCGGTAAATCAACTCAAGCAAAGTGGGGACCCCGGAGCATTTCGGTGAGTGTGCCATATACAAACTGTGAACATTAAAGCTACAGAAACAAAGACATTAAAGAGAATGATTGTAAATTAAGGAAACCTACTATGAATACAGACCCCAGCCATATATGTGTGTATGGAATGCAAATATGGGGGGAACCTGAAGGGAGTGTTGAAGCAATCAGATGTAAAATATCCAAGAATATATTTGCAATTGTGGAAGGGAAAGAGGAACTGTTATCTGTGAATATAAGAAGCCCTGGCAGGCGAGTGAACCTGGCAGTTTCAAGTGCTTAAGAAGTCGTGAAGGGGAGTATACCAGCCAATCACGAGTGCATAAGAAGTCCTGGCACGGGAGTATACCAGGCAATCACAAGTGCTTAAGACGTCCTGGCAGGGGAGTATACCAGGTATTTGCAAATCTACAGGAAGTCCCAAGAAAGGATACAAAACTGTGTTTGCTGATTGAGGAGGAGCTTTTGAAAGAAGGAACTACAAAGCTGAGTATCTTTGCAACTAACAGCATTGTTGTGAGTGATTCCTCTTGGAGCAGGGTCAGAGAGGCCTTTTCCCAACCATCTTTGTGTTAAAGTCTTTAACCACAAACATGATAACCTTGTGTCTGACCCTCATTTCTGACTCCTGACAATACATTTCACTTGCACACATACATAGATCTACACACATAACCATGTCCATACACACATATACACACTCACCCAACAGAGACTGTTTTTATGTACTAACAGAAACTGTTTTGTATGTGCTAAACTTCTTGTCAATGTCCTTAATCTTCCGACTCCCACTCACACAGCATCTCTGGTTGATCTGTCCATGCACCCTGAGGGAGGAAAAAGGAAGCAGGGGGAGATGTCAGTAAAACACCTCTCAAGTTAAGCACTCTGTCACCTATACTGGATGAGACGCCACTATCTTCAAGTCTTCTTTGATTACATCTCAAGATTCTCAACACCCCAATGATTGACCGACAGATTTTGATAACAACCTTCATGGATACTCAATCAATCATAAAACGTATTAAGATTACTCCAATAAACATATTAGAAAATAGACATACAAATCATACAAACATTAAAATATTATAAATGCTATATCATATCATATATTTGAAATCCATTATGTGGCAGTGTAAAACATTTCAGAACCCACAAATTATTGTGATAATCTCACAGTAGCAAAGCTTCTCTAACAAAATAAAGTGTTTCATTTACCTATGTGTGTTCTTCATTCAAAGGTAACTCTAAAGTGAGAGAAAGTTTGTGTTATACTTGGAAAAACAATGGTCACAACTGCTTCCTCCTTAAATGTGAGACATCATCCATGCACCCAAAACAACAGTTGCATCACCCATCATCTTTGGCATCTGTCCAGCTTCTAGTCCTTGTACCCAATCTTAATACATTTGAACCTGCAGCCATTACTAGTTTTCTTAGTAGAGGATAGCTCATGATGCTTAGGTTTTGATGTATTTTAAAAGGGCGTTTTATGTGCATAGTAACTAATTATGGAGGCCTTTTCCCAGTTGTTAAGCTGCTACTCATGATCAGTTTCAGAAATAATCTTCCTCTTAAATTCCCTGCAAGCTGTCTACCCCGTTAACAGATTGAGGCTAGGGAGATGCCATTGGCTAGCAGTTTCTCTCAGAAATGTGCTCTGGGTAAAACCCATTACCTTTCTTATCTGAGACCTCATCATGGGTATTTGCGATATTTAAATTAACCTTGTCACCTGCAAAGTTTTCATAGGTGGAATCTAAACTTGTAACTTTGCCCTCCACACAGTTTGGCAACCCCTGGTTGGTTTCCAGCTGTGAGCCCCAGATTGACCTACATTTTGGGACCCATAAAACTGTGTGAAAGGAATGTATCCTCCAGTACTTAAAAAGCTTACAGTTTTGTGTTCCAAACATCTGCCCATATAATATGGCAGATGTCACTTTATTTGCATAGACCCCATGCACTTTAATGGTATCAGGTTCCATATTTGACATAATATTGCTATAGACACTTATACACTGTTGCCTCGCTACTGTATTTATCACGTTGTGCTTGTCATGCCCCATTTCTTTGAAAAGGTGATATGCCCAGATAATCATACATTTCTTTTAGCAACCCCACCACTGCACTTATACATTTGCAGATGTGCCCCTACATTTTTCAACACATATTGAGTGTTATGATGACTGTACTGTTGCCCCTGTAGAGGTGCAATCAGACATCCTCACTCAAAGCTCCGCTCCTATACTGCCTATATGCTGGGAGCCAGAGAGGACGACATGTGCAGTCCCAGTAAGAGTGCCAATATCACAGAAGACATTCGAGGCAAGATACCCATTGAGGAAGCTGTACTTAAATACCCACAGACATAGGGCCTCATTATGATGAGGGCGGTAATGTGTTAACAGCGCCGGTAAAGGTGCCAGAGCGGTTACCCCCTTACTGCCCCATTACGAGGTCCGCTCGCGGGACCTGCTCAGGACACCTGGTTTTACCAGATGTCCTGAGCGGGTCCCACGAGCGGCCCAGTTGTTATCATGCTCCCCATTCCCATTGAGCGCTCTGGGGGCTCAAATGGGAATGGGGATGGACTGGGTCCCGGTTCACTGAATGGGGAAATACCGGGCCCTCCAAGGTCGGAATGGCCCGGTATTTCCCCATTCAGGGAAACCGGACACGGGTTTGGGGGTAGCCATGCCCTTATTAAGGGTATGGCTACCTCCAAACTCGTATTGAGGCCGATCGTATTCTTTTGGATGAAGTACCAGAAGAAATGTGTATCTGAACAAAAAAACAAGCCCTGATGACGTCATAAGAAATAAGGAGCTGATGTGTCCAGAGGACGAATGGAGAATAGTGATGTACATATTCTCTGAAAACTAAAGAACAGAAGGAAAAGATGAGTAACATCTCAGGCTCGAGTTGCAGCTGCTCATGCTACAGAAACATTGAAGAATACATAAGTCTGTTTACACGTGCACAGATGCTGGAAATGCAAGTAGGGAAAAGTATTCATAAAGGCTTGCTACGTAGTGAATAGATTGCGGCGATGCGCCAATGTATATACATAGGAATAGATGAACTTGAATGATCCTGTAAACACACTTTAGCAGGCTAGTGAACCTTTAGAAGCAAGAAAATGCTTTCAGATTGCATGGCAATAGCTGGGAATAACTAATGGTGAGGCAGGTTGTAGGAGATTGAGTTGGCCTAGAGTCAAGAAGATATGACCACAATGGAATGGAAGCCTGTTAAAAAAGCTGCAACAAATGTAAGAAGAGAACATGCTTCTGTTTGAAGCAATATGAAAAAACACTAAATGCTTCTAAAGTTCGCCATTGAATAGAGTTCAATACAACAAAAAGCTAAAAAAGTGTGGTCTCCAAGTCACGTGGGTGAGATTGAAATAGCCTGAGTTGAGCTGTACCGAAACTGGAAGGTACAGAGAAGCTGTTCTCCCTTCAGTTCCCAGACGGAGTCCCTGGCTCCAAGGCCAAGTTCAAAAGCTAATTGCCTGACACATCATGGAAGTGATGATAGATAGGGGGTTAAGTAAAGGGAAGACATGATCATGCCGAACTTTCATGCACCTGGGATGGTAGCCTGCTTGCCGTTAGTGTGAGGAAAATTCTAGAAGGGTACAAGAGTGCCAAACCAATCATAGAGGGTCGTATAATGAGGAACCCTATAATTTAAGGAACCAATTAATCATTGTGTATTTAGTGACGATGGTTATGACAAGTTATTAATTGATGGGCTTAGATGCCCAGCTGACTTAGATGCCCAATCATAAACTTTGGATATATAGAACATATACTTAGACGTTCACTGAGAGCCAATCACGGGTGGTCAAACATTTTAGTAGTTTGCCACGTAGGATGACTTCATGTATGCCGAATTTTTAAGAATGTTGTTTTTTACGAAATGTGTTGAGATCGAGCTGACTGGCGTCAGTTGAGTATTTTTCCAAATCCTTGAGTCATTCTGATTATTGATGTTTGAGTAATTGTCACATCCCCATCAGCCTCTGAGTATTGCTACCTGGTCTTAAAGGGCTCTTAGGAGTAAGAGTTCACACCATAGTGTATAAAATAGAATCTTAACTTTAAGAAGTACAAATGTGCTGCCCTTGTGAGGATGCAAGTGTTAAGGGTATTAGGTGTGTGATAATTTTCTTGTAATCATGCCTGCACAAAAACACAAGCTAGCACTCAGTGCTCCAGATAAGATTTATAAGTGGGAGTATTTTACTCCCTATTTTTAAAGGTTGGGAGTAAAAAAATGTTTAGGGAGTAAAAATGTAAATCCAATTCCCAATGAGAGTACTTTATAAGCGAGTAATAATGTAACAGACTTATTTTGTAATATTTATTTCTTTGCACCTAGCTATTCATGTGCATTAAAAGATACATATTTACTTCCTACAATCAGTCAGTTAAAATAGTAGTATCGTCCTGTAGTACTACATGCACTACTGGTCCAAACATATCCAATGAGCTGTGAGGGAGAAAGCAGGGGCACAATATTCTACATGTCTTTTTCCTATTTTTTGTTGGGAGTATTTTTACTCCCTATTTTTTTGGGGGGGTAGTATTTGCCAATTTATTGGGAGTAAAAGTGCCCGATACACCCCTTATCTGTAGCGCTGCTAGCACTGCAGTCTTCTGAAAGATTCAGGACAGCTTGGCGGAACCGTTGTCAGTGAGCAAATGGAGAAAGGAGCTGTGGTTTTGCTGAACAGTGCTGGAGATGTAACATGATACTCCTGCCATTCAGAGCAGCCATAATTCCTGATAAAACAGCAATTTATGTATCAATCCCTTGCTGCCACTTCAGGAGATTATCTCAAATAAAGAGCAGATTATGTTTGATTACTAAATGATTCTGTCAGCATGCATCAGTCATGAATTAAATGAGGTAAGCACTTGTAAAGATGAAGCTAGAAGGCGTATATTCACAGAAGATTTAGAAGGTTGAATTCATGAATTAAACAATAGGCTTGTATTACACAGTCTTCAACAATAAAATTATATTTTGTTGATTTCCCACTTGAGTAAGCAGCAACTCTCTCAACTTCAGAAAAGAGCGATATCGTTTTTCTTGCACAATGGTAAATGGTCAGTCTTTCCATTCGGAGTTTACCAGGACTTTGCTGCATAGTCAGGGAGTTGTCCTTTGTGTTTGGGGCATGTAGTACAGACTTTATTTGGACGAGCACACAGTGCATCGCATCCGTGTAAGGAGTGCTTTCCGTGGATGCATTTATCGGTGCGGCAGAGGGACCTGGCAATTACCTGGGATTTTACTTGGATGACCATGGAAGTATTTCCTTGTCAAGGTGCTGTATTCGCAAGGCATCCATTCGTTGGTCAATCTGACTATTTCTTTCTTCAAAACCTTTGAGGTAGAAGATTTGCCTATCCAAACTGTACATAAACGAGCTAAGTTTAAATCCCTCTCTGTTGGTCACTTGGAAAGTATTGTAGGCCGGTTATGAACACAGCTAAGCAGAATATTGACTGAAGCAGTTGTAGGTGGCGGATAAAATGACTGCAGGAAGTTTATTTCAGCCCATTTTTCCCATTTTCTTGTTGCAGAAGATGAAAACAAAAGTGCCAGTATGAAGATCCGAGCTCAGGCACGACTGATAACAGCCCCTTGCATTAGCATCAACAAGCTGGCCAAGAAGTAGTATGATACGAAGCCAATTTATGCTGACTGCCATGCTACAAAGAGATGCAAGGGTTTATTGCTCAATTATGTCAATGTTTTACCTCTGATTCTACTTGTTACAATTTAGGAGTAGCGTAGTTATATGTTTCACAACCCGTTATATTGCGTAATCTAGACAATGTTGCGCAATATTTTATATTACAAGCCAATTAATGCAGGAATGTTTGTATGAAAAGGTAATTTGTAACTTGTCCCAAAGCTAGGAATGTGCAAATTATTTATTTGAAATACATGTTTATAGGAGAGGGTTTCAGAGAATGCTACAAAAAGTCAAATTAGACCCAAAGAGGGAACATTAGATGCATCCCATTTCAATTCCAAAAAATACAATTAAAATAAGCCATGCTATTCCATGCAATGGATGATATAAGCCCAGACAGCATAACTAACAATGGTTAATATACAAAGAAAAAGAGAAGAGAAAGTTTAACCAGAACCGATAAATTACAAAAAAAGTAGAAACTCATTAAAAATGTTACCTATATTCATTAGGGGATATATATCCATGCCTAGAACTTTAAAATTAATAATCTCAAATCTCCCCAGTGCTCAACCAACTCTCAAAAACCCTTATTCTGCCATATTCTGAATGGATTTGGCTGCCACAATCATTCACACATTTTATGGACTTAAAAAAAGACAATTGCATCTTCTGAATAAAACATCAGTACACCAGCTAGATCTAGCAAGCTGCAAATAAACATCAATCTAACATGCTTTGTCATGCTCGTTGAGGAGGATCCCTTAGAGCAAATCTGGGAGTTCACCGGGATGCGGTGCCTTCACAGCTCAGTTGAGTGCATTGCCATCTTGCAAAGAGTAAGAACAATGCTGGTGTCCCTGATTTTAAATTTAATTTAAGGGACATTTCAGTGGTTTAAGCTCACTGGTCTTATAAAATGTATCAGTGAACACAGCACCACCATTGTGTCTTGATTTTGGTGGATTGAACGTGTGGTGCCGCGTTAGCTAACGTCTTTCCTATTTTACCCAAGAACTCTGATTCACGGGGTAATTCTTGCTTACTAGCCACACAAACTCTCTTCCATTGACATCTCTTCTCCATTGCATTTCTCATTCACATTTTGGTTTAACTCCATACATGTCAGTGATACACAGCACACGCAATATTCAAGAACCAGGGCTGGTCATGTCACCAGGCTTGTTTACCTCTTGCATTCCAGTTCATCAGTTCTTGAATGTGTGACAATTGTGTGAAATTAAATAAATTACAAACTGTGGTTGTATTCTTCGATGATTGAGCTCTGCTGTGGTCCAACCACCTCTGGCCACTGTGAGACAGGCATGGTATCAAGAGATTACACAGACAACAGAATATGGATCCTTCCCTCCGACTATAGGAGGCGTTAAAATCTCAAGACTTCTGTATGCGTATGATTTGATCTTGGTTGATCAGACATTGATTGGACTCCAACGCCAGCTGAACAGCTGACTTTGCAGCTTGTATCAAAACCAATAACTTCAACACGGAAAAAACTAAATTCATGACTATAGAAAAAACGAAAAAAAGATGGAGAAACCACAACTCTTCCTAAAAGGTTCTTTGATACAACATATGAAGGACTTCAAATATTTGGGGATTATCCTAAACAATAGCATTGTGGAATCCCCAATGCATCTATCAATATTTGAGAAGGTAAAGAAATTAACCGCACAAACAAGTTTTGTGGACAGAAGGTTTGGACGATTTTCTGGCATCCCAGTTGTCGACTTCTACAAGGCCAAAGTCATTCCGGCCCTAACGTATGGAGTCGAAGCAATGCGAATGATGCCAGGAAAGGTATGGCCAAAACTGGAAGGTTATTTTTGGCACTGTGTGTGTGGGGGCTTTCAACTTCAGTGCCCATAGCCTTAATTCGTCAAGAACTATCTCTATGTTCATTAAAAGCAGTGGTGGATCGAAACACCTTGATGCTCTACAGGAAGTTACTCCTCCAAAATAAACCAGAGATATTTGTCATTATCAACACCGAATTAAAAAAAGGAAATGACGGTCAACTGAAGACTTGGTCCGATCGAAGCATATCAGCTCTTGCTCAGATTGGCTCCTCAGAGGACGATCTTGTATTAAATCCAACAAGAATCAAAAAAAAGTTGGAAGCACAAGACTGGATCAACACAATCGAAGTAGCAAGGAGCTACACATTGACAACCGGCTGGCCAGCAAATTTAAAGAGACTGAACCAGTTGCCTGAATACATGAAGAAGTTTCCCAGTCACTTCCACAGAACAACTTACTTGAGAGCTTGTTTAAACCTACTCGCTACGAATGAAATAATTGCCATCAGAGGAAAGACAACACTAAATAAATGCCGATACTGTGACAATTTGCGACCAAGTAGAAACTCTAAGGCACATTTTATTGACATGCCGAGGCATAACGCAAAAAAGAACTACTTACCTGAGCCATCTGTTTGCTGGCCAGCGGCTACTTGATGAAGAGACATGATGGAACTGCCTAATGTCTGGAGAGAAAACCTCAGATCCCGATGATTATAGTTTCTATATTGAAAAAATAATATTTTTGATAGGACTGTACCGAAGGAACTTTTGTTAATGATTTAATATCTTTTATAAACTGTTAACCATTCGAATCAAGTAAATACAAAAATAAAACATGTATTCAATGACTATATACCTATGGTGGGGATTTTCCTACCTAAGGAAACTAGGGAACGTTTGTGTCTGTAAGTAACCTATGCTTGCCCTCACATCTCGTAGAGAAATGTAGTGTAGGGTTATTCTAACTAAATAGTGTTCAACACAAGGTCTGGAGCAATCTCTAGCTCCCCTTCCCAAGTTCAGGATACAGTTCCAACAATTATGGGTTTCAAATGTTCTGTCAGGACCTAAGAGTGTCTTCCCCAAAGCACACTTGGTTTCAGTATACACAGTTCAGAAGGAGCTTAGAGTTCCCTTCCCCAAGCTTAAAGTACTGATTCACAAAGCCATGTTCCAAAAGATCTCGGGGTTCCCTACCCCAAGCTTCAAGTACGGTTTCACAAAATACTGTTCCAAAGGAGCTCAGGGTTCCCTTCCCCAAGCTTCAAGCACTGGTTCACAAATACAATGTTCCAATGTTCAACTTTATGTTGTTTCAGGGTTGCTTTCACCCTCCTACTCGATGTGTTGGTGCTTCCTGGTCAAGACACAGTTGACAGGCCGCACAGCCCACCTATTGCAGGTCACAAAACCAGTTGGCCTTCCCCAGCTTCCTGCCATCTTGGTGATTCACAAAGACTCAGAAGTTCATAGATTAAGGATTTGCCTTTCTTGACACTTCTTTGGCTCTCTTTTCTATAATGCACTTATTGTGGCCTTTATTTACAGCCTTCATTCCGCGTATTCAACGTAGTTTTGCCCATTCGACATTGTGCTCGCACTTCACTTGTTCCCCTTTTTGCTTCAGCTTCACTGGCACCCCTGGGCTGCTCATCCACAGCTTTCAGCCTTTTATTCACAGAATTCTCATTTTGGTTTGCTTTCTAAATGTTCGTAATTAATCTGAGACTTTTGAACACGTGTTGCTTCAATGTGACCACTCTGATATAGTGTTTCCACAAAATTCCTTTCCAAACATTGCATTTGTGTCATTTCATTCTTCTGCTACACTCAGAGGATTTCGAGAACGTGCCGATGACACCCACCCACTCTGTTACAATGTAATTAGTTACATTTCATATGCGCATCAGGTTACCTCGCATTCCTTTGAAACTTCCTGGTCGCAGCGTTTCTTTCTTCGTTACAATGCTTTCTGGGATTCTCAGACACCCCTGGTTGGCTCTTCCATTCAGGGAAACTTGCAATTTCCGGCCACAGTGAAGGAACCGACAAGTACCACGGCTTCCTTCTCCTGCCTCTTCTGGCTCCCTGGAGACACAGCTCCCTTGCCACGCAATGATACTCTGTTTCACCATGCAGTTCTTTGGCGTCTCAGCATCCCCTTCTCTTCTGGCTTCTCGCGGGCTGTGATGGCCTTCCTCCTGCTCTCCTGCTCCCTTTCTGCTTTTTATGCTCCACCTTTTATACACATGGGCCCCATGAAGGGGTTTCAGGTGTGAGTCACTTTCCTGGTTTGCTTGGTTCCAATTAAGCCAATTACTGGGACATGCCTGACCTTTAGCTCCATATTAATCAGGATCCCTCTTCTTCATCCCAGTGCCTAAATGCTTAAAAGGCAAGGTGTTCATTACTCTCAGTCTTCTCTGGTTGAGGGCAGATAGGGCAGACCAGTCTTATGAAAGGGGGATGCCATGTCTCACCTACAGGCACCCCATTCCTGCTCTTAAGGACCTTCTACCCAAGTGACCATTCCTCATAGAATCCCCACCAGGGTCGGGTTCTAGCAGGCTTCCCCTTCTCTTGGTTACCTGAGGGCGGGGGTCCTAAGAGGGCTAAATGTGAGAATGCCCTCAGATTTCTCACACCACCTATGATTGGAGCAGGGCCAGTGGTCAAAGTGAGTGGGAGCGGTTGGGAGCATTGCTCCTGTACTTTTTTAAAATTAAGTTTTACTTTTCCTTTACTTTTATTTGAAAAGGAAACTGTTCTGGGATGGTCTCGTTTTAAAAATAAAAGTGTAGGAAGAAGTTGAAACTTGCAGTTCCAATCCCTTAAACAACAGGCACGTGTTTGGGGGTTCGTATTGTGCGTTGGAGGGGGCGTGCTGATGGGGTTTGTGGGGAAAGGTGCAGGTCACTATGGAACATAGTTCCACTACCTCTTTTTGTACACTTCGACCAGTGACCAGGGCCCCTGCTTGTATGCTCTAATAGAGATCCTGGATGGATGATATCTGTGACTCTGGTATTGGCGGTTCTGTGGTGACTTGCTGTGATTCAAATTGACAAAAAAGAGCATAACCTTTCTTTCCCTGAATTTCCTGTTCTGGATGCTGCAGTCTCAGTTCTACCACCTGCTGTAGATTATGGCAAACATCTTTAACTTGGGCCTCAGAAAGTTTCTCATTCGAAGACGGCAGTTGGTTCAAAATACAGTGGCCTCTTTCCAAATGAAATTGAGTTGAAGATTGCATATTTCTCACACCCTATTGCCTTTTAACTGCCTACAGAGTGCACATGAAATCCTTGTGCCTAGCCCACAAAGCCAAATAGTTTTAGACTGTCTTATTTTTTACAACTAACTATTCCTTTTATCATTTACATTGTATGATTCTAAAATCTGGAACTTGACCCCCTAATAAACCTGGCCTATATAAAGCACACGAAATACCCAAAACAGTGAAGACCTGTATTTTCCTTCCACAAACTCTCAGATCACAAACACATGATTGAATCGTGGTCGTATTGACAACTTGAAGCCTCGTAAGCTTTATGTGTGTCCTTTACAAATTAGACACATATCAAAGCAAAGGCGGGCTAAAGGGGGCTAAAGGGGCTATATCTCAGTGGCTCCAACCAAAAGGCTAGCTAGCCCCGAGTCATGACAGCCCCGACATTAGTGTAGCTCCGGATCTTTTCCAGACCCAGTACCACCCCTGCATCAAAGTATATCACCAAGCATATCATCAAACCTAAACATGTGTATTAGACACACTGATCCAAAACAATACCTAGATCATCAATACCTAGATGTGTGTACACACACACGCACCCACACAACCAACTCTTGAACTGTGCCACCGACTTTGGTCTTGTTGCAAGAGAAGACTACCCGGAAATTGACATTTTAGCCAAGTGCTCGTTGGAAGAGGCAAACTGAACTGTTTATTTTCAGCACCTTGGGAAGATAATTTTTAAACTATATAAAGTAGTGCTCTACACTTTATAATAAAACACATTTTCCTAATTGTGATATAATGTTTGGAAAGTGGACGCAAATGAAGCACAGGCTAAATTTACACATGATATGATGAATGGAGTAGGGTTCAACTAGCACATACATACCACCACTTAAAAGGTGGATCACTTTTAGTAAAATATAAGTACACTAGAGACTGAGGTTCTGAAGCTAAATGTCACCCACGTCTCTTATTCTGACACATTGCATAATCACCTTAAAGTCACTTTATGTGAGAAATTGAAAAGAGATGCGAGCCAGAGAGGAGAATGTTTATAGGGGCAATGCAATAACCCTACACAGAAGGAAATTCGAAAAACATTAATGAAATACTTCCAATGCCTCCATCTTGATACGTACGAGTGCTCGTAGAATTCTTTCAGGTTGGACTTCCTCTAGGTTTACAGCAGTGTCAGATTAGCTAGTTACTTTGCCAAAAAGGAAGACTGTAGACACCTGAATAATACATATGTTGCCACTGAGATGATAGCTTTGAGAACAATCTAATATATTATAAAGTTGTCTTGTATAGCACCTTTCTGCCATTTTGGTGGCCCCACTGCATGTGGTCCATTAAGAAAAATGGGGGATTGTTAGTGGCATACAGAGGAGGGCAGGTGTGCAAACTGAAGTGGTGGTGGGTGCTGGTTGAAAGTGACAATCTGGTTTGGTGTTAACACTTGGTAATATGTTTATCCGGAGGGAAGAGACCAAGGTCTGAAATAGAATAATGCTGTGGGTCTGCATTAGCTATTAACATGGGGGAGGGGTGGGATAGGGCAAAAGAGATAAGCTTTGTGAAAGCTCAATTAATGTTGATGTGGTAATTGCCAGGCTTGAGTCTGATGTGTGGGGGATTTGTGTGTGTAGTGTAATATGGTAGCAATTTTACCACTGAATAGGTTAGTTGGGTAGAAGTGGGGGTAAATCAACAAAGTGTACATGAAGTTGGCATTGTGGAGGATGTGTGCAATCCAGGAGAGAATTAATTAGCATGATCTGGGGAGTTGATTAGGATAGTCTGTTTGATTCCATTTGGATTCCATAGATTCTGGCCCATATGAGTCTATCGTCCAAGTAGCCTTTGTTGGAGAGTTGTGTGTGGGGTTTAGCTGAGTGCATATGCATTTAGGAGGTATTAGCCCATAATTCTGTGGCACAAAATGCCAAACATGAAAATGCCGAATTGTGAGGTGTACATTTCCATACAATTATATGTGGGGGTTAGGGTAATAACACATTTAAGGGGAGTATGGGAGGGCTGCAGGGGGTCTCCCCCCACATTTAACTGCGGGAAATGTGCATGGGAAAAGAACCACCATTTTCATGTTTGCCATTTGTTTTGCACTTTAATCACACAGATCCAATTTAGGACACTCTCTCCTTTGAGTTGAAGTTGCCGAGAGTAGGTGTATAACTGGTTTAGGTTTCGCTGATATGATATGATATTTTATTTCTATCGCGCTCATACACAAGTGTTTCAGAGCGCGACAAGGCAAGGGAGGGGAACAGGGGAGAACAAAACAGCGATCTTACTAGGCCCACTGACATTGAGAACGCACAAGTGCATGGGAGAGGGGGAGGGGAAAAGTGCATGGAAGGGGGGAGAAGTGGAAAGTGCGAAGCAGAAGAGAAACAGATAAATAACAATACATAAATAATAAAGGCAACAAACAGTGGTAGTGCAGCCAGCAATTCGCAAGTGCTAGGTTTAAGGCAGCAGACAGGGTAGGTCTGATATGTGCAGGAAGAAAAGGGGGGGCTGTATGGGTAAAGATACAGACCCCAGTGCAAGGGGTGGCCCGGAGGCAGTGCGGGAGGGTGGCAGGGTGAGCAGTTACCTGGGCCCGGAGGACAGAGGGTGGCCAGGTGCACGGTGCCAAGAGAGAACAGATCAGCAGGGGAGAAGGGGAGCGAATGCAGAAGAAAAGAGGAAGGTGCTTCCGGAACCAGAGATGGTTCTCCTCAAGTTTTAGAGAGGCAGGGAGGCTGTTCCAGAGGGAGGCCCCAGCCGAAGACAGAGATCTACCCCCAGCTTGTTTCTTTGTTGAACGACTGACCCTGAGGGAGTTGGAGGTAGAGGAGCAAAGAGCTTGAGAGGGGAGGTATTTGCGGAGGGATAGCTGAAGGTATTTTGGACCCAGGACCCAGAAAGCCATGTGGACAATGCAGAGGGTTTTGAATTTAATCCTTGCATCCACTGGGAGCCAACCGAGAGATTTCAGGGCTGGAGAGATACGATATCAGGGCTTGAGGCCAAGGACAAGTCTTGCAGTCCTGTTCTGGATTAGTTGTAGAGGGTGGAGAGTAGAGGCAGGTAGATTTAGAAAGAGGCTGTTACAATAGTCCAAGCTTGAGAGAACCAGAGCTCGGGATACCATGAGCTTCTGGGGGAAGGAGAGGAAAGGCAGAGTACCTCTGAGGAGGTGCACTCGGAAATTTGACTTTTTAGAGACCTCAGAGATGTGGGCGGAGAAGGAAAGGGTGGAGTCAAAGATGACCCCAAGGTTCTTAGCCTCGCAGGTGGGGGTAGGAGGAGCGCTCTCTTGAAGAAATGGCCTTCTTCTATGCGAAGATATGTGGGTAAAGTGTTCCAGTGTTTGGTTGAGAGGAAGACGGCGGCAGATGGTCCATGCCATTTGCAGTTGAGGCAAGGCTTCATTACAAAGGCATTGTTGCTGGATCAAGGTTTTCTTGTCGGCTGGTAATGGGTGAGTTTTCTTGTGATGGATTCGGGCCAGAACACAACCAAAACACTGATGATGGGAAGCTGGCTGGTGCATTGATGCCCTGGCATGTGGAGACCAGCAAAGGGGATTAGGTGATTTCTTGTATTAGAAATTACTAATTTAAACCCTCTGGGCTGCCATGTGATGCTAGCAAAGGCTTAATTGAGAAACTGCAACACTATATTTCAAAGATCAACAACATTACTGTAGTTAGTGGATAGAAATATTAATACCCACACAAAATCAATAAATATGGCAGTGTTGTCCTCTCCCTCTGACCCTTGTAGTGATGCTATTTGCACGGCTGGGTTGAGATCTCATCAGTAAAGTGTTGGACTCTGACTTGGGGCATGCATGCAAGCCACAAGTTAAAATCCTGCCATGGCCAACTCAGCCTACCAGCCTTCAAAGGAAAATACATTAAGGAACATTCAATTGGCTTTGGATAGCAAGTAGAAGCAGGAGGAATCTGGTATGAAGCACATACAATTGCTGTTATTATAAGGCTACTAGATATTATGGGACTGTAAGTGGCATTTATCAACACTGAGCCATTTCTAAAGAAGTACTCCCACAATAATTGCAAGTCACCCGACATCTAGAGAGATCTCAGTTATTCCCTGATGTCCCTCCAACCTATCCACCTCACTCACACCTACTTTCCCTTGTTAGTATAATGTCAGGGGGTAACAAGGCAACAGCCAGTGCATACAGCAACACATATTTGGATTTCTTCAGCAGTGTCAATTCACCAATGAGTTCTGGGCACTTTGGAACAATCACAGCACTCTACATTAGTGATCACACAGGTAAAGTCTGGTTCTTGAGAGCAACACGAACGCCTGCTTTTCAGGATGTCGACTGACTGCGAAAGGAACTCCTATTTGGATGCATTATGTTACTATTGATTGATTGATTGATTGATTTATTGAGCGCCTTACACCAAGGCGCTGTACAATGGAACAACAAATACAGAGAAATAACAACAATTAACATTGTGAGCAAGATTACAACTTGAATCATTCTACAAAACAGTGCAAAGAGCAATTAACTGAGAGGGGGGAAAGGAGTGGGAATAGGAGTGTTGAGGGGGGCAGGAGAAGGATAGAATAATTGTAGGAGGAAGGGAGAAAGAATGTAATGGGAGAGGGGAGAGAGGAATTAAAAGAGGGGAGAAACAAGGGGGGAGTAGAGAGCGTAGGGGGGCTTCAAGGTGGGGATTGGAGAAGGAGGGATTTAAGGGAAGTGCGAAAAGAAGTGAGGGTTATGTGGGGACGTCACGTGATCGCGGGGGTGCGGTCTCGCGAGATCTCGGCTCAACGGGATCTCGCGAGCCCGTGCTCTGCGAGAAGCGTTTGGTGTGAGTCGGAGGCTGGCAGTGAGCCAGGCAAGTCGTGCCGGCGAGCGCTGCTCCTTATGAGGAGCCACTAAACAATCTGAGGAGCCATTAGACATGAGATCCTGAGTAGCTTCATACTTCAGCTTCTAGGGCGTAAGTCAACAGCCACAGGAGGTTACCTGGGGGCCCTAGAAGCTTGCAGCGTGCTATCGTTGTGCACACCTATTTCCCAGTGAGTCAACTGGTAAGCCCTGAACAGTCAACTGAACTGAACTGTGAGTAATTGCTTGCCCTGCGTTAGGACAATTAAAGGTTCCCCCCTTTGTCTTATAATAAGGACAGTTAGAACCCTTGTACAGCATCCTGTCGTCCTTTAAGGCCACAACATAACTGGCGACGAGGATGGGATACGAACAAATACGGACCCACCATGCAAGGCGCCACGCCGCCCCCTGCGTTCCTCCCATCACCCGGGACCCCGGCGATTCCGTGGATGCAGTGGGAGCCCCTCTTCTCCACGTATCTGGAGGCCGTAGGCGGCACAGGATATGCCCCTGCCAGGAAGAAGGCGATGCTGCTGAACGCAATGGGGGTTGAGGGACAGCGCATCTTTGCTAGTTTGACAGCCATACCAGTGGAGGATGACGACGACAACGTCTACAAAGAGGCAATCCGTCGCATTGTGAAGCGGTTCACCAATAAGGAGAACGTGGTGCTGCACAGGCTAAGGTTCTACACTCGCAAACAAGAGGGGAGTGAACCCGTGGACGACTACATCACCAGGATGAGGGAGCTAGCATCCTTATGCGCCTTCGGCGACAACGCAGAACAGGTCATCTGCGACATGCTGGTCGTGCACACCAACTCTAGGAAAGTGCAGGACAAGTTTATACAAGAAAAGGAAGTGACCCTCGACAAGGCCATCCAAATTGCCAGGGCGGAAGAAGAAACCTCCAACAGGCGCAAAGAGGCGGGAAGTCATCCACCCGTACCCGAGCTTGCAGTGCTGCAATGGAGAGGGCGCAGAGACAAGCAGCCCCGTGACAGTCCAAGAGAAAAAGGCCCCAGGCAAAGGGATGTGCCAAAATGCTACAGATGCTCCAGCACCAAACACATGGTGAGTGATCGTGACTGCCCCGCCAGGAATATGGAGTGCTCCAAGTGCGGACGCATCGGCCACGTGGCCCCGGCATGCTCGTGGCGGAGAAGAACTGTCCCACGTCGATGGCGACCATGCTTCAACCGACGATGACGAGCTACAGGACAGACCCATAGTCCTCATGGTCAGTGCCCTCCACGCCAGGAGGGAAAAGCCCCGCTGCACCATTAGAGTGGACGGCATGGAAACACGTGTCATGGCAGACTCAGGATCGGACCTCACAATCCTCCCCATCGACACATACAAGGAGATGATAGGACAAGCAAAGGTGGAGATCATGTCCACCAGGCAGAAACCGATGGTCTTCGGAGGAGCAACCGTCGACTTACTGGGGTGCATCAAAGCCCAAATTGAATTCAAAGGGTGGACTACCACCACCAAGGTGTACTTCTCACCCAAAGGTCCAGCTGTGCTCGGATGGGACGATCAACACAGACTCAGCATCAAACTAGACCCCAGCACTCCGGAACAGGTGCTTATGGTCTCCTCAGGAGCAGCGCAAGACTACAAGGAGATGTTCCCAAACCTGTTTTCCGAGAGACCGGGGAAAGTGAGAAACTTCGTTCACAAGATTCGTTTGAAACCCAATGCAGTACCCGTGAAACACAAGGTTAGACCGGTGCCTGCCACGGCGAGACCTGCGTTGGATGCTCATCTCCGGAAGATGGTCGAAAAAGGGACCATCGAGACAGTGGAATCCTCAGAGTGACTAGGCCACAACAGGTAGAGGAAGAGCGGATTGGGAGGGGGAGAGAGTTCCAGTGCAGAGGAGACAGAAGGTGGAAGGAGCGGAACCGGGAGGAAGCGCAGGGGGAAGGAGGTACAGTAAGAAGGAAGTAGTCAGCGGAATGAAGGGTGCGAGAGGGGGAGTTGAAGGAGAGAAGGGAGGAGAGATAAGGAGGAGCAAGACCATGGAGGGATTTGAAAACAAGGCAGAGAAAGTAAAGCAAAATCATCTTTAATTGTTGAGGAAATGGTATATAACTATTCAGGAAAAAATTAGTGAGAACTGTGCCCTGAATTTCTTCATGAGCATTAGGGACTCTGGACATTATGTACTGACTATTGATCATTGAATTGTCAGCAACAAGTATCACCGTCATTTATGTTTAAGGATTGCGAATTGCATTTTAATTCATAGGATTGTTTAGGAGTTGTGTGTTTTACGTGTTGCCTAAATGTAGAGAGCTGCTCGTGTATTATGATGTTCTATGATTATTTTCTATACACGATTTTTGTTTTTAAAGGTTCTTTTATTGTAAGATGCCAATTTGTGTGTTTGGTAAGCTTGTATTTTCTTCTAACACCTGGGGGTTCACTGTCACTGGGAAGTTGATAAGTTGTATATATTTTGGTTTTTTAATGTATGACTGTTTCTTCACAGTTTTTACCATAACTGGTTGAATCCATAATACCATGCGAATGTGAGGAGCGCCTCTTGCTTGGTAGTTTTTTATGCAGAAATAGTGTGTTACGTGACATAAAGACAGACATGTTGAGTTTTGGAAGAAATTCAACGTAGCTAAAATTGTACACTAAAAATGACTGGAGAAATCTAATAGCAGGCTTGGACTGGCCTACAGGGCAATAGGACAATGCCCGAAGTGGATGTAAGAACTCAATTTGTTCTTCCCAAATAACATTCTGCTATTTTAGCATTACAAACCATGTTGGGGATCCTATGTTGTGTGCAGAGTAGCATCTGTACCAGTAGTCCTGTGTTCCACACATGTTAGCTTTTGGTTGCTTATGCTCCTTTCTAAAAACGGTACCTTAGCTTCTTTTTGTTTAACTAATGCACAATGTTGCTAGTTCACTTTCATGAAGTTAGCAAAACATGTCATTACAGTTTAGGTGAAAACATGGGTCAGTAGAATATATACGCCTCACCCGGTATTTAGATGCAGATATGTCTTTGTGTTTATCTTCTATTTGCACCTGGGAAATAAACTCAGCCAATCAGGGGGCTGGAAGAGCGGGCGAGACTACACTGTCTACCGCCCGCTCCTTCCAGCCACCTGAGAACCTTCCCTGGGGGAGGCAACAGGGAGCCACTAATCCTGCATGTGTTTGGGGGCAACCCACAAATAAAACTTAACCATTTTGATGTGTTTCTTCGGCCGAAACAAAATCTGGCAATCTAAGAACCAATTTTATTATGAAAACCCATTGATCGCCATGCAAGGTTGTAAGCAGGCCCCTCACCAGTTGTGCTGGCTCATTATCACCTGGCAAATGACCGACCTTGGTCACGTTGGAGAGATTCAGTTCAAACAGGTAAACCAGAGGGAGAACCTACTGAGTGAAGCACTGTATGCGCTTACCTTTTGCTAGCTTCCTCAAAAGGCTGAAGCACAGAGCAGGCATTGGACAGAAACTGCCAGTGTCTCAGTGTTAAGATAACCCCATCTCGTGCTCCGCTGTGTGTGTTGCAATAGTCTGAGAAGGCATTGCACTACTCTTGCATCCTGTCCAACATGTACAAAGGGGAGTTCCAACAAGTTGCCACTGAGGTCTTTCGGGTTATACTGTGGTCCACCTGTAATTGGTGCATGGCATTTTTTGCATGGTAAGCCCAGCAGAAATGCACTGATCCTCTGTGGCACTGCGACCATTTCCTTTACACACTGACAATTGTTAACAAAATGTGTGACAACCAGGTATAGTCCATGTTTAAAGCACGGGATGTGCATAGTATTACCAGAGGCAGCAATGACTTTCAATCCGAAGCCCAACTGCAAAATAAGAGGCTTTAGCCGCTTTGGCTGTACCTCCTTCACCTTCTCCCACATATCAACTCCCCTGTGGCACCTGCCCTGAAATCCATGCATGAAAAGTGTAGCCTGGTGTCTAGCAAGCATGCTTCACTCCTTTGCATTATTCTGGGACTCCTCTTGCCTGGTAGATAACGGAGAGGCTACCCAGTGTGGAGAAATGGCCATGTAGTCAATGTGCTGATCACTGTCCCGCATGTCTATAGTAAGATATATGTTTACACACTCTGACTGATGTTGTGCCTGTCCCACATTGGTGAAACATGGTTGTACAGTTTGGGCACCACCTGGTATAAGAAATAATGGTAGCTGGGAATTTCCCAGCCGTGATCGGCTATTCCCAAAATCCAACAGAATCCAGTTTTCTCAATGAATGAGTAGGGCAAAACGTCTGTTACCAACATAATGGCAAGATTTGCGTTTAGCAGGCACTGTTACTGTCGGGCATGAGACCTGTGATATTTGTATCCACATTGAAATGTATCCACAACACTAGCATAGTGCAATTGGCTACTCCTGGTGGGCATTACTGGAGTACCGGGGCACAGGGATGGTGTTTCACTTACAAATAATTCAACACCAGTAATATGTTTGTGTAATTGTGCAGACTTGTGTTGGTAAGCTGCCTATCGTTTGGTATGGAAAAGGATGCACTTCGGGTCCTTGGAGGTCTACCCGTGTCTGACCATGGTTCTGCCTTCAATGGGTCCGCAAAGATGTGGTGGCCAAGTTGGTCCCTGCCTTTTCTAGGCGCACAGATACACAGAATATTGTACAATTTCATTTTATTCTGTGTGAAGTACTTCCACACTTTGGAGTTTTCTTTTGGGGTAATACTATGCGGATGCAATATTGGATGAAATTGAAAGTGCAACCTCCTCTGAATGTCTGGGTGCACCATAATTGTGGTCCAATTCCTGTGCATGTAATTGTACCGTGTGCACCTCATAATGACCTGAGAGGGTGGGTGGAACGTGTGATACATTTCAGTTGGCCTAGTGATATCGCTCACATAGCAGTGCTGCAGCTGGTTCAAAGAGACCATAAACAGCACATCTCCCTCTGCCTCTATATCATTTCTGTACTCCAGGCATATTGCCAATCCCTGCTCAGTTCACTTAATTCAAGAGATACATGTTCACTTGTAGATATCTCCTACCTTCCAGGATGTCTGTTACTTTCTGCCACCCCAAGTGTCAAGTCATTGTCTCAACACACAATAGCACAAGCTGTGCTAAGGGGCTGTCTACTCCTTCCTGCATATGCGTGCAACCCTGGGGGATATGCGCAGTTCAAGGGATGTTATCTCATGTTGTTGTGACTCTCTGAATGTCTGTACTCCTGTGCATCTGTAGGGCGTCTTCACTGTCCATTCACTTCTATACTCCATATGCGTTGCCTCCCTGTAGGTCTGTTACTTTACCCTGCCAAATGCCACTGCTCTTTTCTCCAGACCCGAATCATTCTCACAAAATATCAAAGGTCTTGTGCCTACATCCCACATGGACCAAACCTGCTGATTTCATTCTTGGGGATTCCTGCCCCTTACACAGATGTCACTTGTATGCGAATGCTCTGACTTCCCTTTCATAAAATCTGATATTTTACAAAGAATAATGCTGCTGAGTGAGAGAGCATCAACATGCCTTTAAAAAGTGACCCTGCACTCATTTCCCTTTCCAGACTTTCTAAAACAAATGAAACCAGAATAAAACTATTTTTTTCTGAAATGAAAATGACTAAAATACAAAAAAGTACCATGTTAAAAGCGCATGTGGGGTGCAATAAATGATGGCCATGGATTAAGCAAATCTCCAGCCATAGAAAGCGCTGTTGTGTTTGCAAAGCAAGTGATCGCAGCAGGAAGTGCAGGCCCTATGACGTAACTTCCCTGGATCTCCAGTAGTCTACATTCAGTAGTAATATCATATTAAAGTAATGTGAGCCTACTTTGAACCATTGTGAGCCTCGGTATTTCTAAAGGTTTGAATTCGGCCCAAATCGCCTCAACCACCACAGGAGGATGCTATGATGTCAGCAGTTTCGAATTGTTGGTTCAAACTTTTCGAACCACCACTAAAAGTGATTCGAAAGTAGAAGGAATATATTTGCCCAGGCTTACTGAGAAACATGAAATATGGTGTTCTTGCAATTTATAACAGTGAGGAATGGGGCACCCATCAATATTGTGTAGAATGTGTTGTTTTGCTTTGTGCTTGATGCAGTATATTTGTAAACAGCATTATTTCACTATTTAGTATGTTTCCTCTGCAATATGACTTCTGCAGACAAGTAAGTCACTTGTGTCAAGTGTTTTGTTGGAAGCACTTGTTTCATTGCCATTGCTTGCATAACAAGGAATAGTTAGCAGCTCATGAATTCTTTGATTTGCTACTTCAAAGGCATTGCGTCCATTGGTGAAAGCATTAGCAATTATTGTTGTACTCTAAGTGTTTCTTCAGCACAGTATCTTTCTGTGGAAGATGCATCTATTCATGTCCGTGGCATATTGGATTTACATTTTTCAGCGCTGAATCTTCTCGCTTTTTTAAATCATCTCAAATGGCCACTACCACTGTGGTCACATGGATACATGAAAGTGTGTGAAAGCAATTTCATTTAAATAAGTAAAACTTTATTGACTACAGTTTGCATGCATTGCTTTTTTCTTAACAAAGCTACTTTGCATGTAATAATTGTGCTAATTACAAGATATTGCTATTCCTCTAAAAAAGCTTTAAAACACACTGCTTCATAAATTGTGTTTATTTTTTCAGCTAGCAAATATAATTGCCTTTCTTTTAAGGGCACTTTCTTTTTACTAGTCCCCCAATCTTCATGAATGTATCTTATTTCTAAACATGGGGGATGTATGCTCATGACACTTTTGATTTCATATCATATTTTATTTCTTATCTCATCATTGCAACATGACAGATGGATGCAATATGGAATTCTGGATTACCACTGTCCCTGTGAATGCCTGAATATGCGGCATATCTGTGTACAATTGTTGTAATGGAATTATTCATATTAATACTTGTATCAATTATTAGTACCCGGCGAGGGCGCAATCGGAATGAGAGAACCATTCTGATTGGCCCTTGCCGAGGCATTACTCGGCCGGGAATCCCTCGGGCCTATAACTCTGGGCCCCGGGGCATTACCTGAGTCGGTAATGCGTCCGCCACTCGGGTCATATTGCTTAATTAATAAAAATTGAGTCACATTTGACTATTTTTGTATCGTAGATCCTCACAGTTTCAAACACCTTTCTTTTTTGTTGTGCACCATATGGTTATGGAGTTACATCGAAAATATTGTTTTGGACCTGCAATGTCATTTTAAAATACCAGGTGCCTCATTCCAAGTATGGTGGTGCAGTAAAGAATTGTGGTAATGTGGCAGTTATTCCATTACATACATAAAACTTTAAGAGACTAGAGGGAATATTTATCTGGACCACTTTAAGACAACCACCTGAAAGTCAAAAGACTAAAACTACAACACTAATGCTTAAAGGGTCCCTTGCTTCTCCATTACCTTATTCATCTGGCTCAGTCATGTATGCTGTTTATTCATTAAATTACAACATACTCTTTCAAACAATTTTTTATCAAAAATATCAATTTATTTGCATTTAATAAAAACATCAATAAAATACATTTATCATCTTTTCTAAGGCCAATTATTAAACATTTACCAATACTTTAGGCACTATTATCCCAAGAAAAACATACACAACACTCTGTTACCAAGTACATTGGTTCACTGTTATTCAGGTCATCAAGAGGGCAGGTTTTTCAGTTAACATCTTGTTGTACACAGTTACCTATCCTCACAGGATAATCAATATTCCCAGAAACGTTCTATTCATTCATACTTCTGTCATCCATACATACAATCATTCAACAATCCACACTACCTGACTCCCTGTGGCTGCAGGGATTAAGTTCAAAACCCTCTGCATCGCCCACAAGGCCTTCTAGGGCCTGGGGCCTCAATACCTTCAACTCTCTCTTCCTAAATATCTTCCCTCTCGAGATCTTCGCTCATCCGCCTCCAACAACGAGTTGGATCTCTCTCTTCAGCTGGGGCCTCCCTCTGGAACAGCCTCCCCGCCCCCTTGAAACTTCAGGAGAACCATCTTCGGTTCTGGAAGCACCTAAACAATTTCCTCTTTGCTTCTGCTTTCTCCCTCCTCTCCCTCCTCTCCCCTGCTGAAGTCCTGGCTGACAATGAAACTGCACCGGTTACCTGGCCACCCATCTGAACTCAGGCCCTAGCCCTGCCAGTTGCACGCTTGCGCTGCCTCCCTGACAACCCCTGCACCTGGGGACTGTTTTCTGTATCCCTACAGTCCCCAGACCAGCACTTATATCTGCACTCACCCTGCACTTGCCAACAGCTGGCCATTCTTTATTTATTTTATGTGATTATTTATTATCCCATGTACTGCACTTTCCCCTCCGCCCGCACTGTTCTTTTCTACTTCCCTTGCACTTGCGCAATCTGAATGACACCTGGCCTAGTGAGATCGTTGTCTGCCCTCCCTATGTTCCCCCTCCCTTGCCTCGTCGTGCCTTGAAACACTTGTGTATAAGTGCGTTATAAATTTCATATCATATCATAACCCAATCGTCTGCATATGCCAAGCAGTAAACATTCTCACCAGCCACTCTAGGAGGGCATGAATTTGCCCTGCTCAAGCATTCAGGCAAGTCAGCCAAATACATATTAAATATTAGTGGGGCCAGCACGCAGCCCTGCATCACCCATCTGTTTGTATCTATTGGCTGGGTGATAGCACGACCACTATCCATTCTCACCTTGACGGTTGTTCGCTCTTAGAGTCCCTGCACTGCAGCCAATAATTCTTCTGGACAGCCATACCCTTTAATTTTTGTCCATTATTTCTGGCTGTCAACGGTATCAAAAGCAGACTCAAAATCAATCATGGCCACATATAATGAGGGCTCGTCCTTGGTCTTATCGTCCCTTATTAGCAGGTCCATAAGGCAAAGATATTGTATTGTACCTGATCCCAACCTAAAGCCCACCTGGAATGTTCCAAGCTGATGTATGCTTTCTGACCACTTTTCGAAATGATCTAGTATAAGGGATACGAAAATCTTGCTGTAACATCCAGCATGGCAAGTATTCTGAAATTCTCGGGCAATACTCTGCTACCCTTCTTATAGATGGGAACCAGTATAGTCCGACGCCACGATTGTGGGATTATCCCTTCAGTGCATAGCTTTGTCTATAGTATTTTCAACTGTATGGCTAAAAGTCTGGCGATCCCTTCAGCACAGCATTCGAAAGGCCGCTAGGGCCGGGTGCTCTAGATTCTTTTAGGCGCCCAATTTTTGTTTCTATGTCATCAAGGTCGAAGGTCACTCCAAGACTTACTGTTGGTAGGCAGTGTTCTAATTCTTTGGGCACAGATGCCTTAAAAGTCTTACTGATATGCTCACCCAGTCTTGTTCTCCTATGCCATAAATTACTTGTTTTGCTTTGGGAGAGTTAAATGTTATTAACAATTTCCACATTTTTCTCGCATCTTTACCTTTAACTTCCAAAAGCAAATATTGCCGTTGTGCATTTCTACCTGCTCTCAGCCATCCTCTAACCCAGTTCCTGTATTTATTTTTCACTTGCCTTTTTGCCTGCTCTTTACTAGGAGAATACAGACCTGCTCTTTCCATCAGCTGCTCTCATTGCTTTTTCTTTCTCTTATAGTTCTAACATAATGGTGTCTAGAAACTGGTTGAGATACCAATGAGTAGCAGCCCTTCTGAGTGGCTAATTTCCTCATATTCTCCTTTGTCCATGTCTCTATTTCCTCTGCTGAGATATGTTCTATTAAGCGAGGGATAGTAATTGGCTTTTTACTGGCAAACGACTTCGCTTTTTCAAGATTTTTCTCTGGCCAGGAAATCCTATTGCCAGCCGCATTTTGCCCTAGATCGCAAGTCATCCCCACCCCTTCTCTTGTGGACTTGCTCGCCAATGTGAGAGTTAACATGGCATGGTCACTGAATTCGTTAGCTACTATTTTAAAATTTCTGACCAAGGGGGTTGTTTCAGTGTTACAAAAGAAATAATCAAGTCTGGCTACCCTATGTCCATTTTTCCAAGTGTCTCTATCTGGTCGGGTCTCCTATGAAGTGACTGTCGAAATCCCTTAATGCTTCAGCCCAAAGTTTCCCCTTCGATGTGAAGGAGTTGTCACCCATTTTGTGCAGACCATTCCCAAAATCAGTTTCTAGCCTACTTACCATCAGAGATGTTGAAGACATCCACCTCCTTAGCACGCTTGCAGAAAACAACAAAGGCAAGCAAGAATGTTTACAAGAACTGGGCATTCAGAATGTAGCAATGGCAATTCCTGAACTAAAAACCAAATCGAAATTTACGCCGCAACTTTTCACGGAAAACTATATAGACACTTTTCACCAAGCGGTAATCAATGACCTACACAGATTGGAAGACCAACGAACCCATGGAACAGAGACCAAGGGCAATCTAACTAAAGAAGAACAGACCATACTTAAAAACTTCGAGAGGAAACAAACATCATAATCAAGGAAGCCGATAAGGGTGGAAACATAGTAATAATGGACAAAGCGGATTACCTCAAAATGGCCCTCAACCACCTGGAAACACCCGGCAACTACGTTAAATTGGACAGCAATCCACAGGCAAAGATTCTTAAAGAACATCAGGAACTGCTAACCAATTACAAAACAGCAGGGCTCATAACAGATGAAGAATACAACTACCTCAGGACAGATCACCCAATTATGCCAACCATTTATTTCCTACCAAAAGTCCACAAAGCCTTTAACACTATTCCAGAGGGCAGACCAATCCTGAGTGGTATTGGAGGGATAACGGAAACATTGGCAAGGTACATTAACAATGTTATACAACCACTGGTTACAAAAATACCAAGCTATTTGAGAGGCACAATGCACACTTTGGAGATACTTGCCAACATCAAATGGGAACCCCACTTCCTAATGGCCACTCTTGACGTTAAGGCCTTATATACATCAATTGACCATGAACTTGCCATAACTAGCATGGGGTTCATTCTCAAACATGAGTCAGCTTCGACACCTAGATCATGTGGAAATGACTAAAGCCTTCCTCAAATTCTCTCTCACAAACAATATATTCATATTTTATGGTGAATACTTCAAGCAAACCAAGGGGATCGCAATGGGAGCCAGCTATGCTCCAGCTCTAGCAAACTGCTTTATGCACTCCTATGAACTTAAACATGCAATGAAGGAAGACAAGTACACTAGGCTCATTGTTAATTGGGCAAGATTCATAGATGACATCATCTTAATATGGAAAGGAACTAAAGATGAGCTTAATGAATACATGGACTACCTCAACACCAATGACTTTGGTATTGAATTAACTAGCCACACCAGCAAGGTTTAAATTGACTTCCTGGATCTCACGATTGAGATAGAAGAGAACAAAATCACAACCAGAACCTACCGCAAACCAACGGAAGTGAATTCCACCCTGCATGCACAAAGTTGCCACAGAAAAAGTGTTATACGCAACATTCCCAAAGGGGAATACATTCGGGCAAGAAGGAACTGTAATACAGATAAATCCTTCACAGAAGAATGCAACCTACTAGATCAAAGATTCAGAAGTCGGGGTTACTCCCATGAAAACCTGGCAGAAGCAAAGAAACAAGCCTGTCAACTAGAAAGATCAACTCTACTCTCACCCAAACCCAGAAGACAAGATGACAATCCCATGATCAGATTCATAACACGATATAACAAAGACAGCTATGCACTCTAAAAATTTTTAACCAAGCACTGGGGACTACTCCGCATGGATGAACACATCAAGCCGCAACTAGAAACATATCCCAGTATGTCATACAGCAGAGCAACAACTATGAGGACCTTACTGATCCCCTAATTTCTTTCAGACAAACACATTACAGCACAGGATTGGCTCAGTAAACTTACACCAATTGGTTTCACGAAATGCGGGACATGCTCAATGTGCAAGTATGCAACCCAGACCAAATGTGCCAAATTTTCAGGCTGCCCAATCTTCAACATCACTGAGCACATCAACTGTAAAAGTAAATTTGTGATATATGCAATAATCTGTGTTTGCAATAAAATATACATAGGCAACACCATCCGAGAAACACGCTTCAGGATTAGAGAACATATGAATAGTATATATTCACAAGATCCCAAACTACCATTGGCAAACCACTGGCAGAAGAATCACCAAATGGACAACAAGAGTGACCATAGGTTCATCGGACTCAAGACGGTCCGGCTCGGCCCAAGAGGAGGGGACAGAATCCAAAAACTGAGACAAGAGGAAGCATGTTTGATTTGTCACTTCAGATGTGTTAAAAATGGCCTGAATAAAGATCATGATCTGAATGTCTTTCTATAACCCTCTTTTCTCTTTCTATTCTCTTCCAATTTGTATTCCCCCTTGGGACTAATGACTGGTTTTATCTCTGGGCAAAGCTTGCCCAGCACACGACCATGCCACACACACCACTTATAGATTGACCCAACAGTCAGAGTTAGACACATAGCAGTTAGTCCCACGCCACCCATGTGGCACTATCCAACTGCCACTTATTTAGTTACTCATTCCATGGCCCAATTGGGCCATCATATAGTTTAGTTTTCATCTTTGCGTTCCTGGGCCAACCTTCTCAGCCTGATTAGCATGTATCCTACAGGCTATTTCAACACATAGCCTCACTAGCCATGCTTCTCCCCAACATGATCCCCATCTTTTCGCTCTTTGCAGCCCACAGGGCTAACTGCCAAATGGCATCCCTCAATACACACAATTGAGCCGAACGTTGTAGTGTCTCGCGCCGATCCACGATGCATGCGCAGTCACAGCCTACGATGCGCATGCGCCGGGATCGGCGCTGAGACACTACATGATCGCGCATGCCAGATCAGCCACTTAACGTGACTCAACGCCTAGACGAACCACTTTTAATGGCGACACCCAGTGCGGTGTAGTAGAGCAGCGGAGCACCGCCCAGGACGCCAGACAGAGCACGCAGGTAAGCCTCCCCGCCCGCCCACCTTGACAACATGTACCGCTATTCTCAGGGACCTTGCTACCAATAATAGCTCCCCACTTAGGTTTCGATCGACCCGGCTGAGAAACACACATGAGCTCTGCACAATGCCCATGGTGTGATTTCAATGCCGTATTAGCAACTGAGGACATTGCAACGGCTGGAAACACACAAGAGCTCTTCAAAAAGATCCCTTGATGTACTTCCCAGGCCACTAAATTGAAATGGCCCCAGCCAGCAGCAACAGCCTGGGGCACCCCAACAACCAATAACAGCTCCCTACTTAGGCATCCACTAACCCGGCTGAGAAACACACACGAGCTTTGCCAAATGCCCGTGGTGTGATTTCAATGCCGCATTGGCAACAGCAGACACTAAACCGGCTGGAAACACACATGAGCTCTTCAAAAAGAAAAAGCCCTTGATGTATTTTCCACACCGCTAATGTGTAATGGCCCCAGCCAGCAGCAACTACCTGGGACACCCATTACACATGATATCTTCACGACTAGGGAAAATCACATGGGGCACTCCTACTAAGTGCCCAGCTATGCCCACCAATGCAAGGTTAACCTTTTTACCATTTTCCATTACTTCTCCCTCCAGGGCCCAACAGGAGCCAAGACTGCCTTACGGACAGTCTCATTTACAACAGAACCCCACTGAGGGCACACAGCAAATAATTGTCTTGGTAAGAGGCATTTACCTCATCCCACATTACCAATATTACTTGGAACCAACTCCTTGCTTACTCTTCTTTTCTCTTCCCCCCCTCCCTTTTTTCTTTTTTCTTCCAATTGAAAACTATTTTTCTTAAATCAACACATCCATGTGTTTTGATGTTATGTTCTTACCTGTCACTATTATTGCACATCACTCTAAAACCACAATTGAATGTACTACAACATGTCACACATTTGTCACAAACCACATATCACCTGGCACTCTTGAATATTGCTCAGCCTTGAGAAAGACCTTATGGGTCAAAACACGTGTCGGCTGACCAAACTTGCACACCAAGTCCTAAATAGGGTTTCTTAAAACACAAATATATCTCATGGAATGAACCACCCAAGAAGAACACCAATAATAAACAGATTATTTCGTACTAACCAGAGTGTTACAAATATTTATTTCGGATTTTCCAAACAAGATAGCCGGGAGTAAAAAGACTTTTTTCCAACATATGGTTGAAGCCACAGGTGCTCCATGAACCCAGCAACCAATTTCAGTTAGAGGTTGCGGCTTTTTGGGTGCTGTTCTGCACAACCCAGTTAACACGTTTAGCATATTTTTTTGCAATGAGGTCATGCTATTCCTTTCCCCTGAGTTACTAGTAGATGCTGTTAATGCTTCCCATAGATTCTGTGCTGGCAGACTCACAGTTGCCGTTGGTTGAGTTACTTCTATCACGGCATCCAGTTCGTATCCCAACTCGTGGTATTAGAAGTCTCACCATATTTGCAGTTTCAGTTGAGATGCAGTGTACTCTACTGCATTTTTGCCAAGAGTTTTTAATGGGTTCAAAACATTCGAAATCTGACTTATCTAATACTCTTAAAGGCAGGATTTTCCATGTCACTTTCAAGAAATTCGCTCTGTTGATGTGGGGTTTCTGCTTCGTGGCCACCTGTTTGATGCATTTTATAGTGAAGGCTGACTCATGTCTCGCCATTGTTCCCACTGGAGGCTTGTCATTGGGAGCACTCATGTCCGGCAACTTGGGCTGCAGCTGGTCCATCTTTATGGCCGAAGTTACTCTCTCTTCCTGAACAGCATGCACACTCACAGTAGTCAGGTCATGTTTTGATGAAGAGCTGATGTCGGTGATCTCATTGACTTCATATTAACTTGCACTTTGCTTGTTCACTAGCTAGCTCGTTAATGTTCCGTTTAATCCCCCATTTCTCTTCTCTTTCTTATTTATTTTGCTTTTCTTTTTCTTTACTTGATCATTGGTCGCCACAAGCTGTATTTTTTCTTTTATTATGATCCATTTCACGTGGCAATGTTTTTGTTGAGTACTTGTGTCCTTAAACATGTTTGTTGTCTGCGTTGTTTCCTGGTTAGGTGTTCAATGGAAATTTCACTTGTGTCATTTACGGTATCCTCAATGACCACACTTTCTACATTGGTGTTACTAGCAGTGGTGGCCGGTGCTTTCTCTTGTTGCACTGCAGTATTGCATCAATCGAGTTCCACTGCAGTGATTCATTGACCCAAGTCTTTGTCACCATCTATTTCTAGTGGGATGATTTTGTTCATAGGTTCACGTATTACTTCCTCCAGAATTTTGCCATTCATACGTAATGAGATTTTCATAGCGAATTGTATCACTGATAATTGTGCCTGTATGTCTCCATATGCCACCTCTGCGACTGGCACATTGTGTGATGTGCCTGGGGCTGTTTCCACCAGACACAAGTTGGGCGCGGCAGATAGACTTTGTGAGGCAACTTCAGCCTCAAATGCTGTTATTGTAGAGTCTGTGGATTTGTTCCCGACTATACTTTGCTCCTTTCTCCTCTCTTCTTCATTGATGTACATTTCTGGCAATTTAGCCGCTGTTAAAGTGTCTCTTAGTGTGTAGCATAATTCTAGCAAAGAATTGTTGTTGTCCATGGCAGAAAAGGATGGGCCAGTCAAATTGATCATGCTAGGATTTCCTCCGCCCTCCATCTGTGTGAGAGTCGAGCAATCTATTTGCGGAAAATTAGCAGGCAGTATTACTGGGCCCTTTTGAAAAATAGCCTGTAACAGTGCCAGCAGCTGGTGTTTCTCTTGTTTTACGGGGGGAGCTGGTCACCTCTAGATGGCTTTGTTTCTCTTGTTACTGGCATGTGAGCGACTAGATGCCTGATCTTTTCTTTTCTTTTCTCAAATTATAGTTGTTTATCTTTACTAAGACTTTGCCTGGCATCTTTGCTTTATTTGTTAATTATTCTGGGTTTCTCGCCAAGAACTAAGATAATACATGTAAATATGTTATACTAAATGGCGTTCTACCAACTCTCTGACTCTATTATCGCAGGGAGGAACTGGAGTACAAGAGTTCAACTGCCGTCTCCTTACCTCAGTGTAAAGGACAGCTATGAGTAGGCTCCTCTCCCCTCTGAACCCGGTGGAACAAGGTTTTCAAAGCTAGCTCCACCCAGCACCCAGCACCAGCAGTCAGCATAGAAAGACTCCTCCTCCTCCGCCAACGCCGACACCAACACAGTGTAACACTCTCTCTTCAATCCGCCAACATTAATTACATATCTGTTTTCTTGTGCTGGCCAAGCTAGTCTCTGGAATTCCAACCTTTCCCCAAATCAACCATGTATGCAGTGCTCATACTGAAAAAGTAGCTTTTCAGATTTCACTGGGGAGCTAACGAAACCGGCATTGACCAAACTAACTCAGACCATAATATGATTTCCTACACAGTTTTGAGCAGTAATGTATTCTCTATTTTAATGTTTCATATACACTATTATTTCTGTATGTTTAAACTAGATTTCTGTTTGCTTTTACTAGTATATTTCAATAATACTTTTTCTGACATATATTCTAAATGAAATGCACTGTAAACGGTCTTGCCTGGTACAATATTGGCTTAATGTGAAGTTACATGGCAACTACTTAATAAAATTAAGACATTGTGCACAATGATGCTTCAATATGCATAATGTGTCTGCTGTTCGTTGAATGGTACCTTATGTACTCTCTTATACCATTTTATGAACTAGCACCATGATACCTCCGGGTCTGGGCGCTACCAACAAATGTAATAAATCAAATAAATACATTTGAAACAATACCAGCATTTTGGTTTATACAATTAAAGGTGAATACATTAAACTCTGTTGAAACATATCAATTTTTTCCAGCTACTGTAGCTTATTTATGTTTTCCAAAGAACTCTCTTGACTTTCAATTCATTGTTCCAATGTAGTGAGGAACCATTTTAGATCACCCAATCCTTGGGACAGTCCAACAGAATGTCCCTGATGTGTATCAAAATCTGTGCCATATGTCAGGGAAATCCCTCAGGTGTGCAGGTAAACTACCTGCTTCTCACAGGTGCACCCTTTTTGGGCAGCTGATGAAAAGCACATGTTATGAATAACGTGAGGCATTTTTCCGGCACCTCTTTACTTTAGATTCAGGCAGTCCCCATAGCTCTTAATTTATCTTACAGTTCACAGCCAAACACATCTATTCTGGCCTTCTCCTCTCCTTCACAATGGATTTTCATCCATCGTATCTTGTAATAGAACATTTGAAATGTTGTAATGACATATTAAAAAAGATGAGTCAGTCATATACATGCCTGTTAGATATCTGGACCTAACATAGTCATACATTGTTTACCTGCCTGTGATTGTGCTGCGACTATGTATGATTACTTTGTCATTACATGTGATTCAGTGTAAACTGTACATAACAAAATCACACAAATGGTAGATAAGGTATTCTTTTTTTAAATCTGACCCCATTGCATACATATCATTTGTTGTTTTATTTTTTCAGAATTCTATTAGCATACAATAGGTCACATGATTGATTGTATTTACAAAATAACAATGACCATGGCATTCACATAAGAAACTCAATACACCAGAAGGTAATAATGGTGACTGTTAACACATGAAAGGTCATGTTACCAGTAATTATGCATGAGCCATACCAGAACACATACAATATTAATATAGTTTTAGTAATCATTTACACTAGTTAATGAATTCAGACATACAGTCGTTTTTTTTTTTTTTAATGAAGTTTATACAATACTAGCACAAGTACTTGTTCTCTGAACGGGTTCTGTAAACCGACATGAAGACACTCAACAATTGTTGAAAATGAATGATACTTTAGGTTGCTGATTTGCCTCACCCAGGCGTGGTGCAGTTTGTTGCGGTGCAAATATCTCAAACCTTGGATCTTAGGGTCTTGAAATGTGGTTTTTGAGGTCCAATGAGGATCTCAAGTTTGTTCTTTGTGTCGGGACCAATTGAGAAACAACATGTATTGTTTCCCTTCCCGTTGAACATAGTTTACAGAACTTTAAGGCTTGTTTAGAAACATGTTTTATTTCCATTCCCGGTGAAAATGGTTTACAACTTCGTCGGCAGGCACCATCTTGTAAAGGTCCTCTGGAAAGGTAACTTCACCTGATGCGACAAACATTGTAAAACTTCTGTAATGCTACCTGTCTTCACCTTTGCCTCTCAGGTCCATTTGCCTCTCATACATTTTTGTTTCCCTTCTTGTTGAACATGGTTTACTGCTTTGTCAAGAGGCCAAAGAGCCACAAACATATTTTGACTTTTGTTGAAATCCAGGGAAAGGGCTGGGGTGTACAAATGTCATGTAGCCAGTAATGTCCGGTGGGTCCTAACACGTAAGTATGCAAAATGTGGTGCAGATTGGTGAAACGGTGGGGAATTGTATAAGGAACAATGCTTCGCTATGCCACAAACTCACAAACAAATTTTGACTGTTGCTGAAATCTGGGGACAGAGGTGGGGTGTCCAAATGTCATGTAGCCAGTAATGTCCGGAGGGTCCTAACAGGTGAATATGTAAAATTTGGTGCAGATTGGTGAAACGGTGGGGAAATGTATAAGGAACAACGCTTTGCTAAGCCACAATCCCACCAACAGATGTTGACTTTTGCTGCAATCTGGGGAAAGTAGTGGGGTGTCCAAATGTCATGTAGTCAGTAATGTCCAGACGGTCCTAACAGGTAACTATACAAAATGCGGTGCAGATTGGTGAAACGGTGTGGAATTGTATAAGGAACAACGCATCGTGCCACAAACCCACACAGAACGTTTGACTTTCATATGTATATAGGTTTATATATTGATGGTAGACATTGAATTGTTTGTCAACACTAAGTACCATTAAACCCATATTATAACTGTTTCATTATATTTATAATGTTCTAAGCATGGTATGTAGTGTATGATTAGGATATATTTAAGAAATAATAACATCCATGGTGTTCACAAATCAAACTAAGTAACCCTTGCAGGTGATTGCAGTGAATATTGATATTAAAATACAGGAAAGGTTGTGGGTAGGAACAGGCATGATGCTATCCCATATAAACTTCTTTTAATTGCCAAATGTATACTGTACATTTCACTGGGACTTGCCCTGTTACAGAAACCTCATGCCTTCTTAGAAGTTGCTGTGAATTTGACGAAGGTGTGAGCACTTGCGAGAATAGTAGCAAGTGATTTTGGCAACAGTGCAGTGTTAGTTGTATTCATTTTGCAATTTTTGTACAAAATGAAATGTACAATCGCTTGCCTCACCTTCTGAGTGCGTAACTGGAGAATGCAATAGTGGCAACAGAGGGGGTGGTGGAGTCTCCGTCGGACTAAGGTAGTAGGACAGAGTCGTCTGGGAAATCAGGGTCTTACTGCATTGTCTGTTTAGAGAATGGGAATGTAAAAAATGAATACCATTGTATGCAAACTTAATATGATCAAGATATATTCCTGGTGCATGATGTTTGTTGTATTGTATCTTTTTGAAAACGATAAAGACGTATTTTTTAATGTAATTTGCATTGACATAGGTTGGCATGTTTTAGGAGTGTTGTGCTATTTCATTGCAAAATGAAAGAACATCAGTTTACTTACAGTAGAGCATATTTCCGTGGTGTTTATTTGGCCCTCCTCACTGCTCAGCATGTTTTGGACTGGGTATGCTTGGCTCTGAAAATGCATGCAGAGTTGGGCACAACGTGACCTCATGAATTCAGTTAGCCCTTTGTAATGGATTGAATTGGTGTTGAGACATTTTGAGTCTGTTGTTCCCAATGGATCGCAAGCACTGAGATAGTCAAGTCGAGGCGAGATTGGTCCAGCAATGTGGTACTGTTCTTTAGTGGTGAGCATCTAGAATCGGGTGAAGAACAGGAAGGAGATGGATGGTCAAGTCTGCAGTGTTAACTCGGTTGAGTCAGCGTGAAGAAGTACAAAATTGCAGTGCATTTCTTCAGCAGGGATTGGCTCAAACACATCTGTAGTGCACACAAACAATGGGTCGAGTCATCAGCTCAATGGCTCGAAATGGGTGCAACGTGGTGAATGCCAAAGGCAGCAGCTCTGGGTGCTTGCACAGGCTCCAAAGCTGCTTCTTGAATTCTGGTTGCTCTGAGATCTTGTTCGGGGTCTGCAGGGCCAAAGTGAGTTCTTGATAGGAACTGCTATGCCAGGAAGAGCACTTACAGGGTCTGCCACCTCCAATGAGTTTGTTCCTGGGTACAGTTGTCTCAGATTTCAGTAGACCCTTTCCAGCTAACAGATCACCTCAAATATTCCTCCGCGTTGGTTGAGGGAAAAGGTGTGTCATTTTCTTGCAAGTCTTTGTCTTTGAATCTTCACATCTTTAGAAGGGGACTGTGGTGAAGACTGTATCCCTAAAAGAGTTCCAGGTGTAATCATTTTTCTGTAGTCCAGAGATGATTCAACTGAGAAAGTTGTCTACCCACCCCTTAAATAGGAAATGTTCAACAGCAGATGAATTCCCTTCTAGCCCTCTGTAAGTGGTCCACTCCTGGCTGCTGTTTCAGAATCATCTGCTGGGTGATGTCATGCACAAAGTGCTTTTTCTGCAGGAGTGAGGAAGAGGTACAGGAAGATTGTGAGCTCTAGAAAATCCCAAGATGGTGAAGCCTGTCTCTTTGTGGAAAGGCTCCTCATGGGCTTTTCTACACTGCCTCCTTCTTTTGTCTGCCCACATCTAAGAGTCTCTATTAATTACCACCTTGGTGTGAGCTCTCCACTGCCCTGGGATGGATTGCCATTGAACCAGTGGCTCCCAGTTAATCCCAAGGAAACATTCCCTGTTTTCTGGAGGGGGTGACAAGCCTTCCCACATAGAACAATAGGGGAGGTTCCCATGGACCATATATTTGTTTTGCGTAAACCTCTTTTCCCAGACTCTGACACACATAAGGCCTGATCAGTGAGTCACTAGCAGCCAAGCTGACGACAACGTGACACCAACATCTTTTGGCAACTAAAATTGTGGATTCCCAGTGGCAACCATGTCAAACAAACATGCCTTATATTTAGCTTTTCGTCTTCCAACAGTTTCTGGCAGCACACAATTTCATCATTTAATTTAGGAACAGCATTGCCCAATATTAAAGGCAGACCCTGACTGCTGGACTTTTGCTTCTATCAGATGTTGGTATATATGCATATGTCACTTTGTAACTGCCATGTTTATAAAGTACATTGCAACTGCTGAGAAGTGTCAGTAGACAGGCTCAGCAGAGCTAGGTGTTTTCACAGTGCGTTTTAGCATTGTGCTTTATGAAAGTAGGTTCTGATTAGCAGACCTTACTTTCAAACACAGATCTACTTGCATTATTATACACAATGCATTTATGAAATCTGAAGGAATCATATGTTCAAAAGTGTGCTTGATGATAATATGCATGTCAATAATATTTCTTTTGTGTGGTGATTTTACATGTGGTTACCACAGTGGATGCTGCAGAGCTGAAAAGCTGACAATTTATCTGTCTATTTATACAGGGGAAGTTGTAATGATGATGATGGTGCGATTACGTGGCTATTAATGATGGATTTTATTTTCTGCTTAGCTATAATGTGACACATATGGTTGTTTTATTTTAAATACATTGGATATTATTCGCTGTTTTATGCGCCCTTCGGTGGGTTTTTAAAATAGCATTATCTTTATAATTTGCAGGTTTCTGCAAAATGCCAATTATGAGGGGTAGGAGATTTGTGGACCCACTGGGAACATGAATAAGTATTAAAACATGACATGAATATGTATTATATCATGACAGGAGCTCCCACTTGTATTTGTCAAATGTGGATTTCTTTTTGGCTTGGACTGCGATCGAGGCAATAAGTGAGAGACTGCTATGCAACGTGGAATTGAGAAACTATCAAGTGATGGAGTGGTTTCTGAAATTGCCCTCCTACATGTTGGAGGTATCAGCCTAGGGTATATGAAAGGTACAAAGTTGTTTAGACTGTTGAGGAGTGACTTATTTCCTGAATTCCACCCACAGTGCCATGAAGATTCTTGTAGTGCAGCCACTCATAAAATATTGATGTTTTTGTTGACAACCATTAATCATAACATTGACAATGCCAGATATGAGTGCCCTAATGAGAGACCATGGCATGTCTGCAGCTGAACTATTTTAATTGCAGGCTGAGCAATCACACACCTGAGCAAATCGTTTTTGAATACCATTTGGCCTGTTTTAAAAGTATTTTGTGTGCCTGTAGAATGTAATGTGAAACATTATTTACCAAAGTTTTAAAAATGAATCTGTTTATTTTTATTGCTGTAAAATGTTTACATTTTATCAACTGTAAATGTGGTTTACTAAGATGCATTCTATCTGTTCTGCTAGTGAGTGGAGGATGCTGAGGGGATTCCGAACTTGCAGTGGGATAGAGTTCCAGAGGGTCGGAGCATGGCAGGAGAATGACTGTGTGTCTTCTCTTTGCAGCCGGGATTTGACGCCAAACTTTTGATGAGTTTGTGGCGGAATGTCTGATAGCCTCCAGGGGTGGGGAGGTTAACTGCTTTATAGATGATGCAAGCTCTTTTTACAGGGCCATTTTAAGGAATGTTGGGGCTGAGGCACAGACGCCTTTGGGAGCCTATTAAACCAAAGAAAATAAGGCATTCAGAATCTGTGGTTTTGTCCCCAGCCAGTGTGATCAGAGCCCATAGCTTGATATGCTTAGCCGCAGCAATCAAAATACGCATGGGTACTACGTAGCAGTCCCCTTACCCGCTTCATGCTTCAATCAAAAAAATAAACAAGTTGCATTTCAAAGGAAACATTAGCAGTCCATTATAAGGGTATCTGTATACCAGTATAGATCGAGGACACATTTTAAAATAGCAGCCACATGGGACGGATTCAAAGCAATGCGAAAGGTATACACACCATTGCATAGAACCGATCGTGTGTATGTATGCTAGAAAGACTGAGGGCCTCATTACGAGTCAGGCGGAATGGGTTAACGGGGTCTGCTAATGGATGCGGAACCGTTATTCCCATTCCGCCTGATTACAAGGTCCCCTCGCGGGACCCGGTAAGTACGCCTGGTTTTACCAGGCGTCCTTACCGGATCCCGCGAGGAGACCAGGTAGCTAACAACGGGCCGGTTGTAATCGGCCCGTTGTTAGCTCCCTGCCCCATTCCCATTGAGCCCTGTGGGGGCTCGAATGGGAATGGGGAAGGTCCGGGCCCGGGTTCCCTGAGGGAGGAATTACTCCTAACTCGGAATGGCCCGGTAATTCCCCATTCAGGGAACCCGGACCCGGTTTTGGAGGCAGCCATGCTGCCAATAGTGGCATGGCTACCGCCAAAGCCGTAATGAGGCCCTGAGATTAGAAGAGAGCAACGAAGAAACAGATGACTTTGTGGTGTCCAATATATCAAGGCCACAATTATTGTACGTGAAGCAATTCTATAGCTAGTGAACTATGAGGGAGAATTGTTTGATGAGCATTTCCTCAGAACTAAAGTCTTAGGAGTGGACATTTTTAGACACTGTCAATGTTGACTGGTTAGGCAACACAAGATTAAATGGGTTGCCCGGGATCACACATGTTGGTTAAGAGGTGAAGCTGGGACATGAGCCAATGTGCAATTTCTGTACTTCACACATTATTTGTGAATGTTACTCTGTTTTCCAGGACTGACTTAGAAAGTACACACATCACATAATAACACAGCTGGCCATATTTCAAAATAACATTTTATAGAAGCATGTTATGCAAAAAGGGAATGTTTCTGGCTTTATATCTCCATCATCATGCCAAGCATACCAATGCCAGAATATTAATTGATGAGTGCTTAAAAGATTTAATCTGTGTTTTTCTATGGCATTTTAAAGCTCTACATTCACACAGCGCACATAATTGCGCACTGTTAATATGATGTGCAAAGGTACCTTTCAAATTGTATAAAAAAGCAAACCATTTCTTGGGACAAATAAGCACACCTGAAACTAGTCTCGCTAGAAGCCTGTGACATTTGGCAGGACCCCTTCACTCAAATGGCCTACATAAAAAGAAAGACTAGGCAAGGGGGTTAACCAATGCTATCAGTATGTTGGAAGCCAAACCTTCTCACGGAAGGCAGCCAGAGTACTTACAGTGAAATACAAAGATGTATTCAGTATCAATGTATCGCTTGCTGGCCAAAACACTCTGGCCTCATTACGAGTTTGGCCGGTAGCCGTGCCTGCATTACAGGCACGGCTACCGCCGAACTCGCATCCGGCACCGTCACCCGCGAATGGGCACTTACCGGCCCATTACGAGTTGAATGGGCCGGTAAGTGCCCATTCGTGTGTGACGGTCATGCCGTGCTCCTCATCCCCATTCTGCCCCATAGGGCAGAATGGGGATGAGAGAGGGAGTAAACAACCGGCCATTACGAGATGGCCCGTTGTTTGCTCCCTCCTCCCCTCGCGGGACCCGGTAAGCACGCCTGGTTTTCCCAGGCGTGCTTACCGTGTCCCGCGAGGGGACCTCGTAATGTGGCGGAATGGGTTGAATGGCGCCGTCAACCTTTACGGCGCCGTTTAACCCGTTCCTGCCAGGGTCGTAATGAGGCCCTCTGACTCCCCAGTCTTGAATCTGACTACCTAACATGGTTTCGTGCAGCAAAGCGGATGTCAATATGTATTGCAGTTGTTAATTATCTTCATGCAGCGTTTGACTCATGTCCTGATCCGAAATAGTTAAGGGTGGGATGTGGAGGAACTGTGTGCTATGTTAAAAAGTCTTGAATTCAAACCCGTTCTTAAATTTCTGATACAGAGTTGTCGTCATGAATTTATTATGGGTATGCATCTTAAATTGTTCTACTAATCTTGTCATCTGATTTGTAATAGGATATGGTAATGATCTACTCAAATGTTATCTCTGTGTATGACTGATGTCATTATTTTGACATTTTCCTTTTATGCAAGAAATTATAAAGTTGAGTAGTCAGCTAAATCAATAAAAAATAAATAAAAAAAACTACCTACATACTTCTGCCGAGCAATACTTCATGCTGTTCATTGGGATAGCGCTGGCAGTTTTTACAACCATTGTTTGGTGGAACCAAGCTCTATCAATACCTGCTATGTTACCTTTCAGGGTTAGCACTGTCTGATGCAGGTGCATTGTTTTGTCGCAGGGTAGGAATAACTATCACAAAAGTATGCACACACCCAAGATTGCCAACCTCAGACATAGGGCAGGATGGGTATGCCTTGTTGGAATGTGTGACTCTGACCCGGCACATGCATACACATCTCTACAATGTGTGCTTTCCACACTGGACTATCTTCTGAAAAAAAGTGACACTCAAATTTATCAATATGACTTTCAACTTTCAGAATTGCACGTGATCAATATATTCCGCACACGAGGGTGAGAATACTAGAAGAGATGGACTAAAATGAACAAACTGGGGCAGATTCTCAAAAATGAATGCAAATGAAACTAGCACAGAGGAGGCTCAAAGGAGAGCTTGTAAGGGAATGCCTTGAACCGAAGATCATCCAGCCATCTCAATGTGGTGGGGCTGAATACTCCATAATGAAGTGCCTGCAGGACTCAGAAGCCCACCCCCAAATGCGCTCCTCCTTACATGAACTGGGGCAGGGGGAAGGGGTTGGCTGATATGACAAAACCCGAGCAACAGAGCTCAATGAGTTTCTGTCAGAGGCTTGGTGACTAATACACACGATTGTGAAGGGGATATACCTATCCACGAGGAACCAATGCAGGGATCTGAGGGTGGCGGGGTGTTATTCTTAGGCCACAAGCCCAAGATCAGCCTGGCTGCCTTGTTTTGGATAACTTGCTGATGATGAACTAAGCCCTTGGATGAGAAACCAATGATTGAGAGGAGAGGTTCACAGCAACCAATTGGCCATGCTATCAGGCAACACTGTTGTTTACGGGCATTGAGGCATGCTGACAGGAACGATGCATGCAGGGAACCAGGTATCAAGAGATTGAAGTGAAAGCTGAGAGTAGGTGCTCGTAGATGACCAAGGAACCATCATGCGCAACTGGCTCCTTCATTCGCTTAAAGGTAAGTTAGTTTCCCGCAGACTGTGGTTCTGACAGAGAAGCACATAGGTGACATCAGGCATGGATATCAGAGACTGCTGTATGAAATCAGGAGAGACATCCTTAATGTGCATGTCCACTTCTAAAGCCATTGTCCTGGGATCCAAAATGTATTACAAGAGTGCAATAGATCTGCCCTAGACATGCTTGCCCTTGTTGGAATGGCATTTATGCGGGATAAGAGCCGGTACCATTCACTCAGAGTCTTTTAAGAATGTTCTAACTAATGGAGGGAAAGCTAGAAGCAGCCCAAGAGCTGCCCACCGTGTTGTAGAAACCCACATTATTTTCATGGACATATGCCTATTTCCCCCTTAGCACGTCGTTACACCAAGGTAATTGCCCCACCCCCTGGTTTAGGCATGCAGTCGCCATTATTGCAGGTGGTACAGACTCTGTCTCCTCCTCCCCACCCGGTTTGGCTCCCCACTCTCCCATCATCTCTGAACTGGGAGGAGGAAAGGCTGGTGGCTGGTGGTTCTAGCTTTGCTACTGCCACCACCCAGTCAGAGTTTATGGCAGAGGTCTCTGAACCTGTGAAACTTTCTGGAACTCATCCTAAGTGACCACACATGTGACGCCGGGGAACATGGAGACCCAAAGGATTCCCATTTTCAATAAGGGTGGCTGACAGTTCAAGCCCTGAGCTGGTCGCCCTCCATCCCCTTCAATGCCAGATTGTTCAGATAATTCAGCTGGCAAAGCATTTCGCCCTGGCAGATCCCCATGTGGGTGAGATCCTGGGCAGCCTGTTCTTTAGATCAGGCAATCTGATGGATGTGAGGAAGAGATCAGGCCTGGAGGAAGTACTGCTTTCACCGTATGTCTAGGTGAATGGCAATGAGAGTCTGGATATCAGGTACCTATCAAATGAAGCCCTGCTCTACTCAACGTTTATTCAGTACAGTAGGAGAAGCGACTACTTACTTTCGAGGCTTATCTGATTGTAAAATCTTGAATGCAGAGTGACAATCCAAAGCTCCATGAAGGGAGCATACACCTAGGGTTCAGCAGTAGTGCACCAAACACTATATAGAGGAGGCTGCTTTTGACATGATGCAGTCCTTTTTTATTTTTTTTTTTTTTAGTTGCATAACAACTTTTCAAATATTGTATCACCATTTATACAACAATTACACAATTCATACAACACAAATGTTTTCCTAAAACAACAAATATACAAATAACAATTGAATCCAAATTGCATAACAAATATAAAAAAAACGATAAAAACGTATTCCCCCTAACAATTTAAACTATTCCCGCTCCATTAGGTCAAAGGAATATTAGGGTCCAACCAATCCTCTTAACATAAAATTCACTCAAACCTCCTAAAATGGAACCAACATCCTATCTCACAGCGGACTTTGAAGAATGCATTGGTTGGGTGCCCTGGCTGGTTCCACTCAGCGCGTGGGTGCTCTTTGCTATCACCCATTGTGGGGCTCATGCAGAGCCCTGACACTATGTGCCCTGGAGCACTTGTTCATGTATACCCAGGTGATGATGAGGTTTACCACCGCGACTTCACCCCATGGGTTTGATTGGGAAGTGTGACCCTTGAATTTGAGATGCTTGTTCCAAGGCCATTGAGACTCAGTCTCTAAGCCATGAGGGAGCTGATTAACCACTCTACCAAGACAACCTTCAGTGCCCTGGCACTCAGTCGAGTTTCTATCAATAAAGGGCACTATGTGGAAGGAAGGGCTTCCCTTATCTACTGTTGCCAGCACTAACCCGCCTGCAAGCCCTGTTCCAGTTCTCTCTTTTGGAAGCCATGGTCCCTTATGAATGAAATAGTGGTGAAAAAGATGTCGCCATTGCCAAAATATTCAAGCTGCTATGTTCACTATTGGGCCAACTAGCCAAGTCGTACATGATTAATGTACTTATCTGCACAATATCACTTAGTGGTGTAGCCGAGACATACATGGAGCCCAGGCACACTTGCTGATGCCAAAACCGCGAGACCAGACATCACTCAACTGCATTTGACAATCAAAGGTTGAAGTGAAAAATGATTCAGAAATGAGGTTTGAAAAGCAGCTGGCACACTTCCATGTGCTTTCCCTAACCTGGGGACCTGGAATATCTTGAAACCATCTCTGCCATGTTGGGCCAGCAGATTCTTCAAGCCGTGTCTCCGGCAGGCAAGATCTGGCCTGTTATCTGGAATTAAATCATAGACAACCTGAGCACGTTTCACCCTGAACGAACATTCTTCAGCGTGGTGGATGATGGGATAACGCAGCCCTGTTTGCTATCCCACTTACAGACTATAGGTTGAAGGAACTTGCAAGACCCCAGTACCAGCCACGCTGAACCAAGCTGCCACATGACCGCCGTGTTCTTTGCTGGAGCCTTGTCTTTCCATCTTTTCAGTTTTCAGACACTGATCATGCATTCATACTCCACCCCTGAGTGTCTGTTATTCCAGAGCTGCCTGTGTTCTTATCAGATTGAAGACGACACGTCGTTCATTTTTATCATCTCCTTTTAAGGTTAAAATCCACACCTTCTGCTGCAGTCCATGGAAATATGGAATGTTCATTGCTTGCTGTCATGAGAATGTGAACACTATTCAGTCTGTATGATGTTACTTTTGCTTATGTACTTTTTTGATAAATCCTGTTATTTCTTAATTTACATGTATTTATGAACAGTCGACACACATTACAGTTTCAGCAATCTTCCCTGGTCTGGCTTAAGACGTGTGCAGAGAATTCAGAATGTTTCCCTGCATTACTGCTTTTCTGGTAAAACTGAATTGACAGAGGTCCCAGGCCAATACAGCCTCTATGGGCTTTCGCTTCTTTCTCCATTTACATGGCTGACTTGGGTATTCTAGTCTCATTCTGCTTTCCCTCCCAAGGATTTGTTGAGGCCACAGAGGATGGGCTTGTCTTTTCTTTGCAAGCACCCATTTTTTGGAAATGCCTCCTTCTCGGCATTCACACTTTCCAGTCAGGGGAGCAACCATCTTTGAAATATTGCAGGTAGGGTCATATTGTGAGATGTACATTTATGACTGAGGCTTGGGAGAAGTTTAGCAGCAGTGCTTCACTAAATTACTGGGCCCTGTTGCACACAGGAAATCAGATGTACACACGGACAATGCAGTTGCAGCTTGCAGGAAGGAACGCAGGACCTATCTCTCAGTCTCATGGTCTGGCTCGATTTCTTCCCCCTGCCCTTTACACCACGGTGTCCCTCAGGGCTCAATTCTTCCTCCCTCCTTTTTTTCTCTTCATACCATCCCGCTATCTGATCTAGTTTCTTCTTTCAATCTATCCTGCCATTTCTACACTGATGACACTCATATCTTCGTCCTGTATTGACTATTGTCCTGCTCTGTTGGTTGCCCTTACTAGCTCCCATCTCATGCCACTTTGCTCCATCTATAACACTGCTGTTCGACTTCTCTTTCGTTTTCGTCCATGTACATCAATTACCCCATCTCTTCTCTTTGACTCCTATTTCTTATTTCACTTCCTTGTAATTGTCTTAAGTGTTTCCATGGTCTCGCTCCTCCCTACCTTTCCTCTCTTATCTCACTATATGCCCACACTTTGTGTACGCAATTCCTCCTTGTTAGTTCCCTCTCCTCCCTGTGCTTCTTCTTGCTTTCGCTCTCTCTCACTTCTTGCACCTAATCTCTAGAACTATCTTCCTGAAACCATCTGTTCTACTCCATCATTGTATCTCTTCCACACTTGTCTCAAAGCCCATCTTCTTTCTACCGTCTCTAAGTCATTTTGTATTTTTCTCTTTCTTTGGTTCTAATCAACTGTTCATTACATACTATGTGTATAGCAATAATTCAACTGTACTGTGCTTTCACAAAAGAGCTTTGGTAAAAGTGCTTTATAAGCTCAAATAAAGACAATTAAATACAAATATCACCCGTAGGAAGGACTGATTCAGTGAGAACTGCACTTCACTTAGGAAGGATGAGTTTTTGAGATAAGATTTTACCTGCCGAGAGCATGAGCTAAGGGTATTCATAAAGCACCATGTACTGTCAACTAAATTATGGATGGTCTCTATGAGTTTGTTTATAGACAGATAATATTTTCTTCTAGACAATGGGACCTGGAGATGTGTTCATGGACTAGCTATGTTTTAGCCGTATTGGCGGATGGATTCTGGACATTGTTTCTGGGACAACACACTATGGGCCTCATTACGACCCTGGCGCTCCTGTAATGAAGGGGGCCGGTACCGGACCGGCCCCCTTCATTACGGGAGCGGCGATTACAAGCTTCCCTTTGCGAACCCGGATCAGACGCCTGGTAAAACCAGGCGTCCTTTCCGGGTCCTGCGAGGGGAAGAGGGAGGTCATAACGGGCCAGTTGAAATCTGCCCGCTATTACCTCCCTCCCCATTCCCATTGGGCTCAAATGGGAATGGGGAATGGTTCCTGCAAGGAGGTATTACCGGGTCCGCCTATGTCGTAATGACCCAGTTATTCCTCATTGCAGGAACCCGGTAATGGAGCCCGGTTTGGAGGCAGCCATGGAGCCAATAGCTCCATGGCTGCCTCCAAACTCGTAATGAGGCCCTATATTTCACCTTTACGAATTATAGATTCTGCCCAGTGTCCCAGGGGCAAAACACTACATTTCACCTGTTGAATTCTGGGCATCTCCTCACTTATAGGAAGCAAGGGTAAAACGAATTTACCCTTTGAAAGAATGGGTTCATTGAAATTGCCAAGTCTCAGGAACAAAGAATGACCATATTACCTCAAGGATGGATGGCTCGATGGATTAATCAAGGGATAAACAATCTGCCTCCTGTAGCAAGTGTGGATTCTGGGAATTTTCTCAGGGATGAAAACAACCTTTCACCTTGTAGGAAGTAGGTGTTCTGGGGATTCACTTGTGGACAAAGAGGCAGTCAACTGTACGAGGAATGGGTTGGGGATTTGGCTTTCGACAAAGAACTTGCTACCCATAGAAAGAATGGACCCTGGAGATCAGCACGAAGCCAAGAAGCCTGTCATTAACTTACACACATTACTGTTAGATTAGAAGAATGGTTTCTGAGGATTAGCAAAGAGCTTTCAAGCCAGTCATCTGTTGGGAAGAACTCCCAGGAATACCAGAGGGACACTGGAAGCCCTCGGACTCTTGGAAGGCCCAACACCTTCCCCAGGGTAAACGGAGGACTCAGTCAATGGCAAGTTCAAACTGTGGTTTATTACAGACAAAACCAACAGGGATCAGCAAAGGAATCTCGCTCGTCCTCGGCTCGCTGGTTTTACTGTAGTGTGGTGTCAGCGGCACGTCACAACTTGGGCCCATCTCCAGAAAACATATCGTCCCTTGGGATTGGGTATTGCATATTATACTACATTTAGTGGACAATATACCTGTTATTCTATTAGTCCTCTCATGTCAGGTGGCCGGCCAGGTCCATCCCCAAATCACTATCTATAACAATGTTGCAGTACGGTGGACTTACCCTTAGTTCCTGTCTGTTGCTACTCACCACTAGGGTACTTAACTGTGATTTGCTAGAGCTGACAACCCCAGGCCTGGGATCCACAAATGTTTGCAGCCCTCGGTGTACCTTTTGAAGGTAATGAGAACGACTATGTGTCTGCATTGTAACTTGTGTGCACCACCTTACTCTATGAGAGTGCCCTCCTGTTCAGTGTAACACATGTAACAAATGTTTGCATACTTTGTCGCTGTCTGCGTTTGTCGGCCTGGGATCAGCCATCCTTTCCCAGTGCTGGTCACTGTCAATTCGGTTGTATCACGTGTTTAGAGACCACGGATTTGATCTGAGCAGCTCCGAATTGTGATGATTTATTTGCATTTACTCCAGCTAGTGTCTTTGTTGTCTGGGGATTGGAATGTCAATTGTATTGCTTTGCCTTGGCAGTGGGTCCCGTTTCACTTGTCTTGATCTCAGTCCAGCTTCATCTCAGCTCAGCTCGGCTCTTGCTGAGAGGCCTCTGGCCTGTGGCCTGCTGTAATTTTCCTAAACCATTATAATGCAGTTTCTACAGTATCCATAATATACTACATTCTCCATGGGTTATTCACACTTGGTTCTGTCAGGTCCCATAGGTGCTCCTGCAGTTCCATAGGGTTACTGGCGTAAGCATCTGCAAGCTTTGCTCAGGATCTCTTGCTCCTTGCGGTTTCTGCGTTTGGCCAATGGCAAACTAACATAAGCAATGATAGTACGTATGTATGTTTGTCCTCTAACTATAGAACTGTACACTTGTGTTCTTCATGTATACGAGTGTGTTTTTTTGTCCCGAAGTGTGGATGGCATGTGTGCTTCATGTCTAACGCTGCTATGTCGTAGTGTCTCTAATGACTTCAGCAACATGGCTTCTTGCTGCTTTAGTCGATACTGTCAATGGAGGTGTCTTTAATCATGGCCTGCGGCCCTTCATCCACACAGGGATAGATCTGCACATATCTGGGTCTGTATCGCTCACTGAGGGGATAACTCTGGATCATGGACCCATTGGGAATCCGTCAGAAATAGAATGGGTGATTGCATTATTTCTTTGCCTCCTTTCTTGTCATCAATTTCGTGGGAGGGGGAGGGGGTGGTAGCATTCCCCATCCGTCTTCACACCAGTAGGAAGGATTGGTCTTGGGAAGTGGCCCCAAGATAATCAGCTAGTTGCTAGTGGTAGGAATACGTTTTGGGGAGTCGCTCGAGACAGAGAAATTGGTTGCCTGAAGGAAGGATGGGTTCTGTGGATTTAGACAGTGATCCTGAATCTGTGAGGATCAAACTGGAAGAGTGGCCGTAAACTTAATGACTCAAGCTTATCTCACACAACACCCGATTCAACCAAATGTAGTCAGACAGTGTAAGTGCCTACGTAGCAGGATTAATGTGCTACAAGTACAATGCAAATAAAACATCTGACTCAGGATTGGATTGATGAGATTAACTTGGATAATACATTCTGTCAGATGGATGGATTCTGGGATTTGCTCACCCAGGTATATGAAAGAGGAACAACGGACAGCTTCTATAGAGTCACCCAGGAATATAAAACCCGTCAGCCGTATCAAAGATGGGCTGTATGGGTTCACACAGATATGAAAATGCTTAACCCTAGAAAGAATGGGTTCATGCAGGAAAGGATAATCTGCACCTGCAGAATTAATAGGTCTGGACATTCTCTACATGGACTGGTGATTCAGCCTATAAAATAGCTTTGCGAGTTAAGCGCTTGCCTGAGACATTTGTATTTAACCCTCAGGGCACAGATTCAAAGCGTTCAGGTCTATAAATTGATTACAATTACAATAGCTCTTAACAACACATATTACTAAAAGGCTAAAAGGTTTAGAGTCAGAGAAAACTGCCAGAAAGTGTACATTCAAACATCATTTTTAATCTAGTGAAAGAGAAACTGCCAAACATTATAGACATCTGGAATTAGCACAGTAGCCTCCTATCTCTCGGGCAGAATTATCCAGAGCATTGTCACAGATGTACGCAGGATGGGATGAACTGGTAAGTCCTAGGACTCAGAGCCACAAATGTGACAATTATCATACATACATTGACACCATATGCAGGTAAACAATTGCAAATATATCCAAGGTGGAACCACCTGTTTGCAACATCAGCAACCTGCATCAAAATATCTACTATACTGAAATAACAAATACTAATTAATAATGATAATGGTGATGATGATGATAATGATGTGTTATTTATATAGCGTATTAATCCAAAGCGCTTTACAGAACACATATTTACACACAATATCACCCAACCGAAATTGGTAATTAATTAAGGGACTGCATTTCCTATTATTTAATATACCACCTGAAACATGCAGTAAGAGATGGCTGAGTGAGAAAAGATGTTGTGGGTTACAACAACGGCAGCAAAAGCAGCCGCTGTCTGACCCCCAAATCTTTAAAAGTGTGTTGGGAGGCAGATTAATTTGTCTTCAATAGCTTCTGCCCCTTGCAGACACCAATAATGCAAAGGTGAGAGATGTTACTCATTGAGACAGCCGTTCCACCCTTATCACCCATAGTTACAACAGGACTTGAAGATGGTAAAAGCATTCAAACTAAAATTGTAACAGTAAAGGAGTATGTATTAGGCGCAACGCAAACATGCACTCTACATGAAGAACATATACAATAGGTAATATATGCATTTAGACATGAAGAAAATTAACATAGCATCCACAGACATATAGCACACTACCATGACCAATATATAAGGTGAATGCAACAATTACCACACGCTAATATAGCTCACTTACACAGAAGAAGAGCGTAATGGGGCAGCCATCTTAATAAAAATGGAAGCTGCAGCACGTCTGTGAATGAGTACAGGCCTAAAAGCCGCAGGAATGCTCAAACAGATGAATCCACATAGATACATATCCATGCAGAGCTCAGACAGTGGCTGGCAACTAGTACCAAGGTTATAGTGAAATTTGGGAGGATTGGAACAAAGTCACGAGATAGCAATTCCCAAGATGCAAGCATTATACTCCCAGAATAATGAAAGCTTTATAAGCGCACAACCTACCTTTGTTAGTCAGGTGCAGTACAACAGTAAGCCAAAATACTGCATGAACAATAATGCAAGAGTGTCTCCAGTGGCAACATAAAACATGACACACATATTAATATTAGCTAAAACCTCAATAAATCGGAGGTAAATCTGTTCCAAACATGGTCCCGTCACACATGACCCATAATTGGAGAACAGTGGCGATTCATTAGAAGCAAACACAGATAGCACACCTTCTGTACTTCCTAAACGCACACATAGACATGAGGGGCCACACAAGGCCAAGTACAAAGGAGCTGCCCAGTCTCATGGAATGAGAATGATGGATGGTAACTTTTAATTGAAGGAAGAACGTTGCATCGGCCTCTCTCCCCCTACTGTTGGTCTGGGGCAAGGTGCCAACCTATCAAAATCCTTAGTCATGCAGCCCATGAAGTGGGATGCCAACCAAACCCTTGTTGTGAAGATGGTATAGGGGGGTTCCAGGTGGAGCCATCAGATACTTAACCCTCCTTTACTAAGCACGCCCTTGTGCCCCGCAGAGGCTCAACACCTGCAGACCCTCTCCTCCCTGGGTCCACATCACACTCAGAATCATTGGCTCAGCGCCGGATTCCCTGACCCTGCACCACGACTTCAAATCTGTGTCCTGCGTGCCTGTACTCCCGCCCGCCCTGCAGTGACTGGACCCTCACAGGCCCATTCCTCCCTGGCCTGCCTAGTGCCTTGGCTCCGCTTACAGTGGTGCCTGTTTCCTGGTTCCTGCTCCCAGCTGTTTTTCTGTCAGTGAACTGCCGTCTAACTTGACTTGGACCGAGCAGAGAGCTCACATGGCCTCTACTGCACCCTCTTCTGGCATCTTCCCTCTTTGCACTCACCAGTGTGTCCTATCGTCTCCTTTCATTGAAAATCTTGTATTGTATTGTGTCCTGTTGCCCTGGTCTACCTGCAGTCCCCCTTTCACTCCTGGTCTGCACAGTGCCCTGGACTGTACTGCTGGACACCCGCACCAACTCCTGGGACTCCTGATCACCTCAACCAGTGTTGTTCCTCGTGTCCCACACCACCTGCTGCTCCTCTTCATTCCCACATCTGCCTGCTGTTCTTTGTTTCCTCCAGTACTATAGCTGCTCCCCATCAGCCTCCCTTTACCCTCCTGTGATTTAACTCTTCATCGTAGTCCAATTTCCCGCCACTTTGGGCTGTCACACCTGACTCCCTGTTCCTTAGCCCATTCCGCGTATGCGCGCCTGGTCACGTGACACTGTCCAGAGTGTTTGCGATTACGTCAGACGATTGCGAATGTCGACGAACACAAAAACAGTGGAAAAAGTTGCAAAAAGTGTATAGAAGTGTTAAAAATGATGCTAGAAGGTGGAGAACGGCAGAGTTTTCAGGTGAAACTTTGTAAATTGTACAAAAATGTTGCTATATTGGGGTAAGTATGATCTAAGTAAGTTGTAGGAAATTAAGGGTGCATTGGTAAAAACCTATGAAATTGAGTGGAAAAGTCTTGTTAAAGGGACGTTATGGTACCAATAAAAACCTATGAAATTCACTGAAAAAACGTTGTTAAAGGGACGTTATGGTTACAAGCAAAACTGTAAAACCTCCGAAATTCGCAAGTTTGTGCAAATCCAAGTTAGGGTATAAAAGATATAAGGGGTCAAAAAAGTGTTTTTCACTTTTACCATTTGTTTTCCCACAGAAAAATCACTAATTATTGCTCACGCAAACAGCCCAAACCTGGGGACGGATTGGCGCCAAATAATGAGCAAGTTGAGCACAAATCGCTTGAAAGATATCCTTTGTTGGTTTTGCATAAATTCGTCCAGTCATTTTTTTTTTCAATTTGGTAGAGAGCGGGGTGCCCCTGGAATCCAAACATTTAGTTATATCTCCATGATGCATTGCTGGACCCAAGGCTTTTAATTTCTGAAAACCTGCCATCTTGCAAATTGAGATTTGAATTTAAATTCCTTTTTTGATAACAACCCTAAAATGTTACAAGGGGAGGGAGTGGGGCATTTTTGTGGAGTATGTGGGCAGAGTTAGAGAGCATGATTTGTAACGGTTTGGGGCTTGGGTAGAGTCCTTATTTTGTTTGTTTTTTCAAGCAATTTGGTGAGATCTAGATCTGAATCATGATTTGTTTTGATTAGCAAACGAAAAGAGTCAATGCTTTAGAAATCTAAATAATTGAAATGTGACAAGCACAGTAAATAGTAGTTAGCAGAAGTGGAGTATTTTAAGTTAATTTAGGAAGCAATACATGTTTTTAGTATACAAAGACTACAGAGATTGCTCCCTAAATTAACCTAAAATGTGTGGCAGGGTGCAATTAGGGAATTATTTCTGTTTGGGGGTGTTGGATTGGCTTTAAATGCTTTCATTGAGTTAATGACTTTGTGGGCAACAGAATCTCGAGTGCTGATGATTCATGTTTTCAAAAGCCTTTGTTTTAATTGGACAAGCATGTCACTTGAATTAACAGTGAAGAACTCAATTTTATCAGCATGTCAGCTGTGAAGATCTCTCCATTCCCTCACCTCCCTCATCCTTGACACAGTGGGCCTCATTACCACTTTCGCGGAACGGGTTAACGGGCTCTGCTAATGGAGGCGGACCCGTTAAACCCGCTCCGTGAAATTACGAGGTAAAACCAGGCACCGTTACCGGGTCCTGCGAGGGGAAGAGGGAGCTAACAACGGGCCGGTCATAATCGGCCCGTTGTTAGCTCCCTCTCCCATTCCCATTGAGCCCTATAGGGGCTCAGATGGGAATGGGGAAGGTCCGGGCCCGGGGTTCCCAGAGGAAGGAATTACTTGGCCCTCCGAGCTCGGAATGGCCCGGTAATTCCCCATTCTGGGAACCCGGTAAAGGAGCCCGGTTTGGCGGCAGCCATGGAGCTAATAGCTCCATGCCTGCTGCCAAACTCGTAATGAGGCCCAGTATCTCAATATTAGTTCTACATTTACGGCCACTTTTCTCTTTTCAGTACCCTATAAATCCATCACCTTACCCCCCTCCTCTTTCTTGTCTCATTACTCCAGTTGCAATCTGTTCCATTAGACCCACATCCCTCTACTTCACACCAGTATCGTAACAGTAATCTGTTGCATTACTCCCACCTCCAGCTTCCTCATTCCAGTATGCCATTAATAATCGATTACATTACTGCCACCTTACTCTTCCTTGTTCCAGTACCTCAATTGTAATCCATTGCATTCCCACCAGCTCTCTTTTCCACATCCTGGTAACCAAAAAGTAATCCACTGCATTACCCCACCTCCCTTTTCCTTGCCCCAGTACCCCAATATGAAACTGATGTGTTAACCCAACCTCCCTCATCCTCGTCCCCGATTAGTAATCCATTATATTACCCCCACCTTCCTCTTCCTCGATCCAGCACCCCAATAGTACTCCATTGCATTACCTGCAACTCTCTCTTCCTCATCCAAAAACCCCATTAGTAATTCATTATGTTACTGTCACCACCTTTGTCAGATAGTCCCATTAGTAATATGTTACAATTCCACCAACTCCCTCTTCCTAGTCCCAGTACTCCATTAGCCCCACCTCTCACTTCCTTGTTCCAATACTCCATTAACCACAACCCCACTTTCATTGTTCCAGAACACCATTCCTAATACATTGCATTGCACAAATCTCTCTTCCTCGTCCCAGCACCCCATTAGTAATTTGTTGAATTACTCCATATAAGGAAGGCATGGTATCAAACATTAAGACAGAGACAAGTGATCTCAGTTCAGTGGTGTTTATTGAACTTCAATTGGGTTTGAGAAACACCTACCTAATCCTAAATCTAGAGATGGGAGCAAGCTACAACCATCAAATAATATTAACGCAGTCCTAGTAGTGTCTTGTCAAAATAAAAGGGCCTATACTAATAAACCAATTGCCAATCCTTACTTCAAAATACAAATAGTGTGGGAAACAATGTTATGCAAAAGAAAAGTGTTCAAGAAATGATATGTCAAGATATTCAAGCTGCTGGCCTCCTTTCCTCACGTTTTCAGCATGGGACAAGGCAGCACACTCGAGCTTAGCATAGTCTCTGGCTTCTCTAGCACGAGGATGCAGTTCATATCTCAGTCTCAGCCTTCTGTGTCAAAACCTCTTTGCCATTCATAGTCTCTTACTTCAGAGGGTCTGGTGTGACCAAACAAACATTCAAAAGTTCCTTTCTCCTCAGGATTCTCATGTATAAATTCTTGGGTGATTTTCGATTCACCCCGGGCCCCTTTCTGCCGGGCTCAGACCCACTTTAACACAAAACTTTCAATTGATCTCCCTCTGTCGGGCTTCGACCAATTTATGTACTGTTTCAAACTTTTTCTGCTTCATCAAAATCGAAGACTTTCAAATGTGCGCAGGATTTGACTTGACCCGTTGCAGGACCACTTCGGTTCACATTTATTCGTTTGATCTCCCTCTGTCCGGCTTGGACCAAATCCATCTACTTTTATCACTTCCCAGCTGGGTAACTTACAGAGACCTTTGATTGAGCACCCACAGGGTGCTGGACCACTCTGTGAAAAGTATTGTAGCTTGCTTTAAAGTTCAAACACTCATCAGCAGTTTAACTTAATTTGCGTCTCTTATCACACGTGTTTTAACGATGTTCGTTCCAGCGCTCGCCATACAATGTTGCTGCTTGCAACCTTGGCTTCAACACAAACCGGTCTTGTATCTGTCTCCCCAACTGACCAGCTGTGTTGCTTTCACTGAAGCGGCTTCGTTCTTGGAGCCAAGAACAGTACGACAGTGGCTGGAGATTCTCCCTGCCTTGATTACTGACACGGGACAGCCCAGGGTACCTCTGGCACATAATGCAGGATTCTTCAGCCTGGTTCCCTAGTCTTGCGATTTCTCACGACCTTTAGTGGAAGTAACAGTTCCTTGTCAAAGAGGCCAAGGGAACGCCCTCCTTGAGACCCGCTTCTGTTTTGCCATCTTTCTCCTCTCATTAAACTGCCATCTTGGAACTGCTGTTTCCTCGTGTGCTTTGCCTTGCTCAGAGTGTGCTCTCGTGCTCCACCTCTTATCCATGCGGGCAAGCGTAATGGAAGTCAGGTGCGAGTGATTTTCAATAATTGCCTGACCTTGCCTGACCATAGTATTGGGACATGTCAGGTAGACGGCTCTGTTATTCTGTTTTGTCACGCTCACCTGATTCCCACGGAGGCACAGGTCTGGCTTCGAGTGCTGATGCTTCTTCAATGGTGAAGCGCAGGACTCTGAAGATGGACAGGAAGGGCCCCTCTACTCTGGCTTTTCTGGCTCGCAGGAATATTCCCCTGTGCGTGAAAAGGGAGTATAACCTTAGGGTCTGGAAGGATGAGTTCTCCATCCTGCTTCTGATGCAGGGGCGCGTTGAAACCCAGTTACTTCACTGGATTGAGGTTTGATGGGAGTTCAAAATAAGCTTGACTATTCAGGTGAGGCGCTGTAAGAGTTCTGTTGCAAGTTCAAAAGTTCAAGCTTGATAATAATGTTCATTGTCTTATTGCAGCAAGCGCTAATGCTTATGTCTTTTTCCCCTTAGGGGCCGGGGTTCGGAATGCCAGAGATATGGCGCCGACCCGAAGTGAAACGTGCAGTTCCAGTAAATGACAGGTAAGTTCTGGATGAGCGTTCAGGTAATGTTTTTGCATTCGCTCATTCAAAGTCTTTCTCTTTTTTCCCCATAGGGGCCGGGGTCCGGAATTGCAGGAAGCGGCAGGACCCGAAATGAAATGGGAATGACCCAACAGGTAAGTCTTAGAAGGAAACTGAGCCTTTCCTATTCCCTTCCTTCTCTCACCTTTTTTTCTTGTCTTTTTCTTTCTAGGCTCTGAGAAGTGGGTGCGGATCCGGATGATCGCTGCTGAAGATGGAGGCGCCCAGGAAAGGTGAGTGAAATGCAGCGCTGCAGCGATCGAAGCGAAATGCTTTTAAAATGATGTCTTCCCTTTCAGGATCGTCGGTGTGATGTCTCCGTGATGCAGCTTTAGCTGGTAAGGTCTTCTTTCTCTCCAATTCTCTCTTATCTCCCTTTGCAGGCGACCCAGGATGCTGACAGGCGTGGCTGAAGTCCAGATGTAGGAGCTGACACTGTGAGCGTCCAGCTGCGAGGAGCAGAACAACGCGAAGCGTGAGTTGCTGATCGGGCGTGGTTTAAATAGCTTTGGAAGAAGTTCCAGGTATGTATCCTTCCACCGATCAGGTATGTATCCTTCCCCGACCACACCCAGGTGGAAAGTAGTCCCACAGGTAAAGTAGTTCCATTCAGGCCTCAAGAGGGCCTGGATGTAGCAGCATGGTCTGCAGCAGGTAAGTGCACATTAAAACACTTGAACACATGTCTAGCTTTATGAGCCTGGCGCCTAAGGCGCCAGGACAGGGGTCTAACATGAGCCTGGCGCCTAAGGCGCCAGGACTGTGTCCAAAGGGCCCCAGCTTGGGCCCGCTGGCACTTCCCTGGGAGGAATGATGCCTGCCTCTGGGGTTGCTGGGTCGGACCTGGCTCCTTGGAGGTAGGCATCATGACAGTACCCCCCCTCAAGGCCCCTCCCAAGGTTGTTCCCTCCGGGGGTTTTGGCTTGTTCGAAAATCTCCGGTGGAACCTTTGTATTAATCGAGGTGCGTGAACAAGGTTGCTAGGCTCCCACGATCTCTCCTGAGGTCCATATCCCTTCCAGTCAACAAGATAGAAGAGTTTTGACTTTAACACCTTGGAGTCTAAAATGTCTTTAACTTCGAATTCTAATTCCCCTTCAATTTGAGCTGGGTCTGGAGGCTTGGACAATCGGGTCCCTGGTTGTACTGGCTTCAAAAGTGATGCATGAAAAACTGGATGAATACGCATGTTAGACGGTAAATCCACTTTAAAGGCCACGGGATTGATTAAGGTCCTATGAATCTGGGATTGAAGGTTCGCGGGCCCTTGAGGGGTAAATGTTTCGTTGCTAGCCATACCTGGTCTCCTACTTGGTAAGGAGGAGTTTTACTTCGGTGCAAATCAGCGTTTTCTTTATACTTTTTCTTGGCTTGCTGTAAATGAGTTGCAGCTTCTTTGAAGGCTCGGGTTATTGTGGAATGCAGATGATTTACTGCGGGCATTTCCAGGGTCAGAGGTGGATCTAGGTCAGAGGTCCGAGGATGGTGACCATACAAAGTATAAAAAGGAGTTTGTCCGGTTCCAGAATGCACTGAATTGTTGTATGCATATTCTGCGATCCAAAGGATGTCTTTCCAATTTAACTCGGATTGGTGTAACATGCACCGAAGATATTGCTCGAGAGTCTGATTGGTTCTCTCGGTTTGTCCGTCGGTCTGGGGGTGGTGGCTGGTGGATAACCGCACATCGATTTGTGCTAGTTGGCAACACTTCTTCCAAAAATGGGAGATAAATTGACTTCCACGATCCGAGACTAATATGGAAGGGAAACCATGTATGCAAACTATATTCTCCAGAAATTCCTTGGCCAAAGTGGAAGCTGAAGGCAAGCCTTTTAAAGGAATAAGGTGGGCCATTTTGGAGAATAGATCCACAATTACAAGGATAGTGTTGTAACCAGCACAAGGAGGCAGGTCAGTTATAAAGTCCATTGACAAGGTGTGCCATGGTGCCGGTGGAATATCCAAGGGTTGAAGTAAGCCGGCTGGCCTTTTCTTTTGACCCTTGTTTTGGGCGCAAATTCCGCAAGACAATACAAAAGACTTTGTCTTTTCTCCAAGAAGGCCACCAGAAGTGGCGTTTGATTTTTTCCTCCGTTTTAGCGATACCAGGGTGTCCTTCCATTAATGATTCATGATGATGGGCAATAACAAGTTCTTGCAATTCTTTGCTTGGCAGAAACAACCGCTCCTGGAAGTAGGGTAAATCATCCTTAACGGTGTAATGAGGACCCTTTGACTCCATTCCAGTAAGGCTGAAGAGTCTAGAAGTTGTTTTACTTGCGTTTGGATGTCCTCAATTGTTTGCAATGAAGTTAGGCCTAAGATTCTTTGTTCAGGTATGATTGGCACAGGTTCTAAACTCGAATTGGGTTCTTCCATGCCAATCCGGGATAAGGCGTCCACTTTACCATTCTTGCAGCCAGGGCGATAGGTAATTACAAAATCAAATTCCACAAAGAATAGAGCCCATCGGAGTTGTCGTGAAGATTGAGCTTTGGCCGTCTTTAAATACTGTACATTTCTGTGGTCCGTAATTACGGTGATGGTGTGTCTTGCCCCGAGAAGGTAGTGACGCCAAGCCTTGAAAGCAGATTCAATAGCCAGTAACTCTTTGTCGGTAATTGCGTAGTTGATTTCAGGAGGAGAAAATTTCCTGGACCAAAAGGCCACAGGGTGTAGTTGGTTAGTTTCTGGGTCTCTTTGCGACAGGACAGCTCCCATGGCCGAACTGGATGCGTCGGTTTCCACAATGTAAGGGAGATCTGGGTGCGGGTGCTTCAATTCAGGTGCAGAGGTGAATTTGGTTTTCAGGTCCTGAAAGGCTTGTTCGGCCTCAAGAGTCCATTCAAAGCGTTTGTTTTTCTTTAGGAGAGCTGTGATGGGTTGGACTGTTCGGGAAAATTCTGGGATGAATCTTCGATAGAAATTGGCGAAGACGAGCATGCTCTGAACTCCCTTCACCGAGCTAGGAGATGGCCATTTGAGGATGGCGTCCACCTTTCGCGAGTCCATTCGGACTCCTTGAGGTGTCAGGATGAATCCGAGAAACTCAACTTCGGTGGTATGAAAAACGCATTTTTCGAGCTTTGCAAATAGTCTGTGCTGGCGCAATCTCTCAAGAACTGCCCTAACATGTTTTCAGTGATCGGATTCTGAAGAAGAGTACACCAGGATGTCGTCAATATAAACAATGACACAGACATCGATAAGTTCCCGAAGAACATCATTCATAAAGTACTGAAAGGCGGCAGGTGCATTGCACAAACCGAAGGGCATCACCTGATATTCGAAGAGCCCAAATTTGGTGCGGAATGCAGTCTTCCATTCGTCGCCTTCTTTTATACGCACCAGGTGATAAGCTCCTCGGAGATCTAACTTGGTGTACACACAAGCGTCTTTCACCTGGTCGATAAGCTCAGGGATCAGGGGCAGAGGATAACGATTCTTAATCGTTATTTGATTTAGGGCGCGATAGTCTATACATGTTCTAAGGTCGCCCTCTTTTTTTCGGCACGAAGAACAGAGCTGAGGAGACAGGAGACTTGGACGGGAGAATAAAACCATTGGCTAGGTACTGATCTAAATACTGACGCAAATGCAGGTTCTCAGGTTCCGTAAGAGCATAAATCCTACTACAAGGTAGTTGAGCATTGGGTACCAGATCGATTTGGCAATCATAAGACCAATGGGGAGGTAACGTGTTAGCCTGTTCCTTCTGAAAAACGTCTTGGAATTCTTGGTATTCTGACGGTAGCTGTACAGGGGTGGAAGTTGCTGAGGCTAGACCCATAACTGGATTTCTTGGATAACAGGTTGGTTCACAATCAGGAAAACTTATCTTCTTTGCTCGCCAGTCAATTCTGGGATTATGTGTTTCTAACCAAGGAATTCCAAGAATTACTTGAAATTGTGGGGCCTTGATCACATCAAACACAATTGCTTCCCGATGTCCATCCTGACCCACCAGTGTCATTTCAACAGTGGAATGCGTTACAGGCCCTGAGGCTATTTCGGTTCCATCTACTGTAGTAATGACATCTTGGGTTACTTTCGGGCGGAGAGGGAGCTTAATCCTGGAAGCCAATTCACGGTCTATGTAATTTCCAATAGCTCCACTGTCGATGTATGCTTTTATAGCATGCAACTGCTGTTTTGAGTCCACGAGCACCATTGGCATGACAAAATGCGAGGTCAAAGAGTTTGTTTTCAAGCTCGGCAAGCGGACCCCTACGCTTGTCGGGGTAGGTCGTTTCCCGAATCAGGTGTCAATAAATCGTTATCAGTGGCTCCAACCACCTTCTTTGGTGGTTTAACCAGACAATTTTGAAGAAAGTGACCAGAAGTCCCGCAATACAGACAAAGTTGCATTTGCCGCCTTCTCTCTCGTTCCTTCTGCGTTAATGGTCCTTTAACACCGCCGATTTGCATAGGTTCGGATACGTCGGGACTCTTGGAGTTAGCGTGGGTTTTGATCGGTACTCGGGTTTCGTACTTGAACCGATCTGCTTTTCTATTTTGAAGTCTGTGATCAAGTTGAACCACCAAGTCTATGTAGTCTGCGCAGACCTGGGGTAGATTTACAATCTGAGCTAGAACATCCTTAAGCTCTCCGCGCAGGCCTCGATGAAACAATGTGATCCTTTTGTTTTCTGGCCATCCAGTTTCCACAACCAGTCTATTAAAGGTGGCAACGTAGGACAGGAGATCCTGATTACCTTGTCGTAAGGATAGCAGTTCGTTATCAAGGGCCTGTCCTTGAGAGTGTCGAGCAAACAATCTTTCCATGCTGGCCTGGAAGCCCTGAAAATCCTGGAGAATGGGATCATCCTGATTTACCAATGGAATAGACCAATCGGCAGCACTGCCACTGAGGTAAGATAGTATAAAGGCTACCTTGGTCTGGTCGTTAGGGAAGGCCCCGGGTCTGCATAGAAAGTGTAAACGACATTGGTTCATAAAGACGGCATATTTCTTGGGATCCCCCGCAAAACGTTCAGGCGGGGCCAAAGGCATGTGTCCAGGTAGATTGATTTGTACCGGGTTATTCAAACCCATTGATGTGGAAGTACCTCCGGGATTACGTAAAGGAGTGTGCCCTGCCTGGGCCTGCAGTAACCTTTTGGCCAGGTCATCTGTTCTTTCCTTTGATAGGATCAGTTCTCTTTTGAGAGCGTTAGTCTCCTGGCGGGCTGAGTGCACTTCTGCCCGTAATTCCCCCAAAAGCTGGGCCAGCTGATCTGTCTCTGAAGTCTCCATAGCGCCCGGGTGGGAAATTGTGGGTAGGCTTCGCGTTCTGTCACGCTCACCTGATTCCCGACGGAGGCGCAGGTCTGGCTTCGAGTGCTAATGCTTCTTCAATGGTGAAGCGCAGGACTCTGAAGATGGACAGGAAGGGCCCCTCTACTCTGGCTTTTCTGGCTCGCAGGAATATTCCCCTGTGCGTGAAAAGGGAGTATTACCTTAGGGTCTGGAAGGATGAGTTCTCCATCCTGCTTCTGATGCAGGGGCGCGTTGAAACCCGGTTACTTCACTGGATTGAGGTTTGATGGGAGTTCAAAATAAGCTTGACTATTCAGGTGAGGCGCTGTAAGAGTTCTGTTGCAAGTTCAAAAGTTCAAGCTTGATAATAATGTTCATTGTCTTATTGCAGCAAGCGCTAATGCTTATGTCTTTTTCCCCTTAGGGGCCGGGGTTCGGAATGCCGGAGATATGGCGCCGACCCGAAGTGAAACGTGCAGTTCCAGTAAATGACAGGTAAGTTCTGGATGAGCGTTCAGGTAATGGGCCTCATTCCGAGGCTGGCGCTATCCATGGAGTAAATAGCACCATGGTAAGCAACCATGGAGCTATTTACTCCATGGAAATCCGGCATGGTGAATGGAGTAATTACCGGTCCATTCCAAGAATGGAGGGACCGGTAATTCCCCATTCACCATACCGGTTCCCCATCCCCATTCCTGCCCCCATAGGGCTCAATGGGAATGGGGAAGGAGTAAATTACGGCACCGTAAATTACGGTGCCGTAATTTACTCCAAGGTCCCTTTGCGGGTTGGATTTTTAACGCCTGCTAAAAGCAGGCGTTAAATGCCAACCCGCAAAAGGGAACTCGAAATATGGTGGTAAGTGTTAACGGTCACCGTTGCCATTAACGGTGACCGTTAACCCTTACCGCCAGCCTCGGAATGAGGCCCAATGTCTTTGCATTCGCTCATTCAAAGTCTTTGTCTTTTTTCCCCATAGGGCCCGGGGTCCGGAATGCCAGGAAGCGGCAGGACCCGAAATGAAATGGGAATGACCCAACAGGTAAGTCTTAGAAGGAAACTGAGCCTTTCCTATTCCCTTCCTTCTCTCACCTTGTTTTCTTGTCTTTTTCTCTCTAGGCTCTGAGAAGTGGGTGCGGATCCGGATGATCGCTGCTGAAGATGGAGGCGCCCAGGAAAGATGAGTGAAATGCAGCGCTGCAGCGATCGAAGCGAAATGCTTTTAAAATGATGTCTTCCCTTTCAGGATCGTCGGTGTGATGTCTCCGTGATGCAGCTTTAGCTGGTAAGGTCTTCTTTCTCTTCCAATTTTCTCTTATCTCCCTTTGCAGGCGACCCAGGATGCTGACAGGCGTGGCTGAAGTCCAGATGCAGGAGCTGACACGGTGAGCGTCCAGCTGCGAGGGACAGAACAACGCGAAGCGTGAGTTGCTGATCGGGCGTGGTTTAAATAGCTTTGGAAGAAGTTCCAGGTATGTATCCTTCCACCGATCAGGTATGTATCCTTCCCCGACCACACCCAGGTGGAAAGTAGTCCCACAGGTAAAGTAGTTCCATTCAGGCCTCAAGAGGGCCTGGATGTAGCAGCATGGTCTGCATCAGGTAAGTGCACATTAAAACACTTTAACACATGTCTAGCTTTATGAGCCTGGCGCCTTAGGTCTAACATGAGCCTGGCGCCTAAGGCGCCAGGACTGTGTCCAAAGGGCCCCAGCTTGGGCCCGCTGGCACTTCCCTGGGGGGGAATGATGCCTGCCTCTGGGGTTGCTGGGTCGGACCTGGCTCCTTGGAGGTAGGCATCATGACAGTTTTCCCTTAGAGCGGGCTGTCAGTGAGACAGTGTTCGTATTGTAAAAGGAGGGGGTAGAGCTCCTAAATATCGTACCGGGTAGGTTGGGTTTAAAGGTGTTACAGGGAAGGGGATACCGCGTCTCACCATCCAGCGTCCCACTCCCACTCCTCGAAGACCCCTCACCCAGGTGATCCTCCCACATTGCTCCACCCCCAGGAACTGGATCCAAAAGCAATGGCATTCCCCTGTACTTGAGTAAGTTCCCGTTGGCAATTTTATGACAGCAATTCCTAAAATTGCGTCTTAAACTACTCCCCACCAAGGAGATTTTAGAAGCAAGAAAAGACAAAGAAATGAGAGAATATGGCAGCAGGCTGTGTGGCCATAAATTGGAATCGCTGCGCCACCTGATCATGAACTGCCAAGCAATGGACCACATTCGATCTAATCTGCTACGAAGATTTTGTTTTGAAAATTGAACTCTAACTAAAGGAGACATTTGGCTTCTCCTGCTACAAGGGACAAGGATATCATTAACATTTGCTCTGTTAGAACTGGTCTCAATTATATTCGTAAAGCTTGAGGAGAAAAAGAAAGACTAATTTCCCTACTGCCTTTTGACGAACTCAGTGATGCTAAGATTTATTATATACCTTTACCTTAAGGTTTACTAATTTCTGTCTTCTTGTTTTCTTTTTCCCCGTTTTGTTCTTTCTTCCATTTTGACTTTTCTTTTTCTCTTTCTTTTTCTCCTCTTGATGCCCTTTTAATCTTTTTTTTGTACTTTCTCTTAATATTTTTGCCAATTGCAATGTGTACTATGTAATAGCTAAAAAAGTTTCAATTGAAAACAAATGCTAAATAAAAGAAAAGAAAAAAAAGCGATAGCTGTGTCCTGGCCACCTGGTGACAGATCCTCGGGGACTAGAGGGTGAGACACCTCCTGGTTTCTCACACTCACCTCCTTCTTCCTCGTCCCAGTACCCCAATAGTAATCCATTGCAATACCCCCACATCCCGCTTCCATAACCCAGTACCCCATTAGTAAATTCATTTTACTAAGGTCTCCTTTCGCTAACCAGTACTCCATTACCCTGCCTCCTTCCTCTTTATCCCAGTAGCTCATGACGCACACCTCCCTCTTCCTCATCCTCGTGCCCCATTAGTAACCCCTTAGATTACCACCATCTCTCACATCTTTGTCCAAATACTCAATAGTAATCTGTTGCATTACTCACACCTCCCTCTTCCTCGTCCCAGTAAGCCAATAGTAAACTGGTGCATTAAGCTATCCTCCCTATCCCTTGTTCCTGTAACCCATTACTAATCAATTACATTACCTCACCGTCCTCTTCCTTGTCCCAATACCCCAACAGTAATCCATAGCATTACCCCCACTGCTCTCCCCCATGTCCCTGTACCCCAATAGTAATGTGTTGCATTACACCCACTTCCCTCCTCCTGGTACAAGTAAGCCAATAGTAAGCTAATATTTTAACCCAGCCTCACTTGTCCTTGTCCCAGTAACTCATTAGTAATCGATTACATTACCGCGACCTTCCTCTTCATTGTCCCAATACCCCAAAGGTTGTCCAATAAAGTACCCCCACATCTCTCTTCCTTGTCCCAGTACCCAATTAGTAATCAGTTACATTACTTCCACCTATCTTCCTCAAACCAGAACCCCATTAATTATCCATTACAATTACCCCCAACGTCCTCTCCCAGTCCCAGTACTCCATTAGCTCCACCTCATTCTTCCTCATCCCAGTACCCCGTTAGTAATCAATTTAGTTACCCCACAACCCTCTTCCTTATCGCTCTACCTCATTAGTAATCTGTGATATTATAGCCACGCTCTCTTCTTAGTAAAAGTATTCCATTACCTGCCTCACTCCTACTTGTCCCAGTACCCCATTAATAATCTGCTAATCTGTTACATTACCCCTACTTCCTAGTACTCTTTTTGGTACCCCATTTGGAATCTGTTGCATTACCCCACCTGCCTATTCCTCACCGAGTACTGATTAGTAATCTTTATTACTCTGCTTCCACCTTCCTCTTCCAAGTACCCCATTAGAAATCCTTTGCATTTCTACAACCGCCATCTTCCTTGTTGATGTGTCCTATTACCCAACCTCTCTCTTTCTTGTCTTACTTCTCCATTACGCTCTCTCCTCATTCTTATGCTCCCCAGCACCCAATTAAAAATCCATTTCATTAGCCAAGCTCACTCTTCCTCACAACAGTACCCTGATAATAATCTGTGGCATTACCCTGCCTCCCTCTTCTTCATCCCAGAATGCCATTAGTGGTGTGGTGCATTACCCTGCCTTTCTCTTCCTCATCCTAGTACTTCATTAATAATCCATTTCATTACTGTCACCTCACTCGTCCTTGTCCCAGCACCATTACCCAATCCCTCTCTTCCTCGCCCCACTTGTCGATTACTCCACTTTGTTTTTGCTCTTCCTAATATCCCATTAGTTATTGTTTCATTACCACACATCCCTCTTCCTTACTCCATTAGTAATCCATTCTTATCTAGTGGACAAAAAATGATAAACGACTTAATAAACCCAATCTTGCCTAGCTGAAGTACACGTATTGATAACAAACGATATGGCCTCAGTTATGTTATCAAAAGAACAACAGGTAGAATTACAGGAGGTGGGAGATATAGCGTAACAAAACCCTTGACATTTAGTGAAAAGAACCTTAGTTGCATTGATGTAAGGGTGCAAATTGAATGCAACAATCCCCCTGAAATTTGGCAGGTGTTGGACACTGCGCCACCCTAACTATGAGGCCGCCATTGCACAGCCCCTAAGCACACTGATGACATCAGAAATGACATCACTGATGGCATCACATATGACATCCCTTAGGAAATGCCAGATGCCATCAGTGATGACCTCGTATGAGGAATAAGTTAGAATACCACCTATGACCTCCTAAATGGCCTTGCCCAAGTACAAGCCATGGGGAAATATGTTTGATTATATTTGAAGTTAAAGAGTGCATTCTAGCACAGATGCAATATATCCTTATTTTAATAAAGGTCTAAAAACATGTGTCAATGATTGTAAAGAATAGTAGGATAACTACAAAAAGTTGGTCTTGCGCATTGCAATCTACAGTTTCAGGTACAATAAGCAGGGGTATGAAACATTTGGATCTCCAGAGGTTTTACATTACAACTTCCACTAGGCCTGCCCGGCATAGGCAATGGTGAGGGATCATGTGAGTCATAGTTCAAATCATGTAGCAAAATACAAGCTTCAAACCCTGGCACTAACATGATTACAGCTTTCATCTTACAACAGCTACTCTAGTCCTGATAACTCTGTGTCCTCGCAACATCAAAGTGGTGTTCAACATGGTTGACCTTTGCAGGCCACTTGCCCTAATATTTCCCATGTGATATGCTGAAGACATGCCTTTTGCTTTGATATATTTGATATATTGACAGTAAGTTTTATGTCCTATGTAGATATGTTGATTTCGGGAACTGTACCTTTTCATGTGTGTTATATTGTTTGATGGGCTGGTGCAAGGTCATAATTATACTATCCAAATGTCTCCTTTGCATAAAGGACTGTTTTTAGAACTGATTGATGAAGGTAAAAGAATGTCTCAACATGGTAAATGTTCATTCAATACACAGTAACTCTGGTGTATAGGAATACTATGGTTATAATTGGACCATATTTTTAAATGCAAACTCCAATCATGTTTTCCACTTGAATACACACTCATACGGTGAACCACTTTAAATGATGCATCTCCCTTACTTGCATGATCTGATGTCATTGATGACACCATCAGTGATGTCATCAGTGATGTCCTGTGTGATGCCATCAGTGTGCTTAGGGGCTGTGCAATTGGGCCCTCATAGTTAAGGTGGCACAGCTTCCAACACCTACAAATGTCACTAAATATATATATATGTAGCCTTTTGGGCAGCCTTTCCCTTTGAGTGGTAGGATTGGGATGCCCTACTTGACCAACGGACCTCCTTTTGCAGCTTGTAGATGGATGTCCCTCAACCTGTTTCTAGTCGGCACATGCTCCCCTTTACACATGTGTGTCAGACAGAGCACATCCCAGCAATGGTAAAATCCACACTTCTTTACATAGCAGTGACAATGTAGGTGACTTCAAAATATTCACCCTCAGACCTGAAGTAGACAGTGCTCAGTTTAAAGTCTGCAAAGCAGAAGATTGTCTTTCATGTAGGCAAATGAGCATGTTTGACTTCATTTCTAATGCAAATCACATGTTTAGATATACACATTTGTACGTTCCTGGTTGTGTTGCCAATATATTCCAATCAGTGGGGCCAAGTGATTCTGCACAGAACCATACCTGTATTACAATGAAAGAGTTGCAATTGTTTCCTCAGTCTATGTAATGTATGTTTTAGCTTTATAATGTACTAGCTTGCACAGGTTGCTGCTTCAAAGTGTGTGGAAAAACAAAACACCCCATCAGGTACAATACAAAGGTATGATTACAGCAAAACAAGAGGTGATGGCTGGGAGGTTAAGAATGAATCTTAACCTGAGGCATTGCTCTGGGCAACCCTCCAGACCATCGTTCTTCACTTGCCAAGGTATTACAAAAGGGGAAAGACCATATACAAATCAGGCTTGGTGAATTAACTGCTTGGTCTCATCACTTCTGCACGAGACCACAAGCATCACCAAACAGGTTTCGGCCTCTTCTCTCTTCATTTCTCATATTACTTCCCCAAAGCGGCATGTACTTTCCAGCAACCCGGTAACATGTTTGACTTCCCTGGGCTTACCGGGGGCTGTCAGTGTCCTTAATGTTCGCTTGTTCTCATTCGGTACACTTGGCGTGTGCTCAGTCAGCCACAGAGCTTCTCCTGTGCCCTGTTTTAGTGGACGCGGTTCCCACTGCCTAGTTCCCTCAGGCGGCGGTCTTTCAGCTGCCTGGTCCCTCTCTCCACTCTCTGGGTTCGCCACCAAATAATTTTCCACAGCGTTCCTGCCCTTACCGATCTGACTGGTGTAAGAGCCGGTCGCAATATCTCCTGTCCTCTGCTGATCTCTTTCTCCCTTCTCTTAGCGTGATTTTTCCTCACATTTCTCTCCGCACCCAGATCCAACCATCTGGAGGGAGTGTAGCCTTGATCTTTCCACAGTGGATTCCTACCTCTGTCATACCTATGCAGGCCTACTCCTTTTTCAAATTCCTGTCTGCAGGCTATCTCTCTCTATTGGCCACTCTTTTACCATGCCTACTATCTATCGGCCACCTGGTCAGATTACCTCCTTCCTCTCTGAGTGGGTGGGCCTCTCCTCCTCCCTCCTGGCCTCAACCACTCAACTCCTCCTTCTTGGAGATTTTAACATCCACCCAGATGCTTCCTGTCCCTCCTCTGTACTCTTTCGCAACCGCTGCGACTCTCTCTCTCTTTCTATTCTGCCCTCTGGCCCGACTCACTCTGTAGGGCACACTCTGGATGTTCTGATCTCCTCAGATCTCCCCCTCTCTATCCCCTCACCACTCCTCTCTCCTGGAGTGATCACTTTTTCCTTTCCTCCCATCTCTCCCTTTCTACCCCTCAGACCAAGCCAACGTCAACACTGCCACCTACCTTCTCGGTCATCCGGCCCATGAAGTGTGTGTCAGTTGAGGCTTTCTCCACCACTTTTTCTCCCCCTCCCCATCTCTGGCTGACTCACATCCTGACAGAGCCCTTTCCATGCTCCACTCTTCTATCTCTGATACTCTTGATATTCTTGCCCCTGTTATGAGGATCTGCTTGAAGCCCAAACCCAAGTGCAACTCCTGGTATGACTCTGACCTTGTCACCCTTAAACGCAAGTGCAGGGTGGCTGAGAGGAAATGTCTAGCTTCTTGCGCATCCTCTGACAAACTGGCCTGCTGCCTGCTCCAAAGGCAATACCGGCTCTCTGTCCGCACTAAGAAGAGAGCCCACATCCAAGCCCGCATCTCTGCAGCATCTAACAACTCGGCCAAAGTCTTTAAAATCTGCAAGGAGCTGGCCAATCCTGCTGAAGTCTCTACCTCTCCTGTCCCCTCCCAGGCCCTCTGCACGGCCCTGGCATCTCATTTCATCTCTAAAACCCAGAACATCCTGTCCCCCCTCTCGTCCTCTCCTCCGCCTCCCTCTACTCTCTCATCCAACTCCGGCCCCCTGTGGCCACCTCTACTCCCTCTTTCTCTTCCTTTCCTCTGTTCTCCCCTGACAAGGTTTCTAGACAAGTCCGATCTATGAAAGTCTCATCAAAACAGGTTCTTCCCTGTTCTTCCAAAACCATCAAGGACCACATTGACACCTCACTCCTGTCCTGGCTGAATTCTGCAACCACTCGTACACCACTGGAGCCTTTCCTTTCACCCCTGAAGCACTCTCTTGTGCACCCTCTTCTCAAGAAACCCTCAGCCGACCCCTACTGCCCGGCTAACTATCGCCTGATCTCCATCCCTCCTTTCCTGGGCAAACTCCTGGAAAATATGCCCATCTCCCCGCTTAATCTTCACACTGAATCTGTTGGTTTTTTCCTTGTCATGACCCTTGCCCCTGGCCCTCACTGGCAAGTCAGCCTTCAAGTTAGGGCCAGGTCAAAGGCCTTAAAACCTCATCCAAGACTCTCTTGGAGTCACTCCTGGCGCCAAAGTGAAGACCAACATTAGAATGGGACTATTTACTTGGGACTATTTAACTTGGGGGGTTCAGACAACATGGAGGCACACACATAGCTCAGTAACAAGGGACTGAGCTATTCGGTCTAGTCTTTTGGGTGTGGCAGCCTGGGACTACTTTACCTGGACTACTTTGGGTGTGGCAGGCCTGGGACTATTTTACCTGGACTACTTTACCTTAGAGTATTTAAACCACACCCAAACAGCAGAACATGCTTTGCATTATTCTGCTGTGGGCAGCGTAATGCTCACTGAGTCCACTTCTTTGATGCCAGCTTACCTGAAACCAAGGACCTGCAAAGAGAGAAAGAACACTACGAAACTTACCTGGAACAGTATCCTGTCTTCAATCCATCGCTGACTCCAGTTCCACTCACCTAACACCTGTAACATTCCATGACCATCAGTCTGGCTTCAGAGCAGCCAGAAGCACGGAAACTGCTCTCCTGAACATCCTTGAAGACCAGCTATCTCCCCTCTGTCCTCATTTTACAAGATCTCTCTTCTGCCTTTGACACAGTCAACCATGCCATCCTGCTCTATCATCTCTGTGATGACCTGAGTATCACTGATTAGGCCCGGGCCTGGATGACCTTGTTCCTCTCTAATCGACCCTCCCAGGTCCAACTTAGGTTCTTCCTTTCCTCTATCTCACTCTCTACCTGTGGTGTTCCCCAGCGTTGTAACCTCTCTCCCTGCCTGTTCAACTAATACCTGGTACCTCTCGCCCACAGCATTGCCGCTCTCTGCTACAACTTTCAGTGCTACGCGGCTCAGCTCGTTTTCAGGCTTCCCTCTACCACCTCTTCTCCTTCTTTCATCTCTGACTGTCTGTCTGCTATCCAGGAGTGGTGTGCCGCCAGCAATCTCTGCCTTACTGCCAGTAAGATGGAGATTCTCCTCATCATCACACCTGCACACTCCTTTACTGTCACTCTCTGGCCAGCCTCTCTTGGCCCTTTTCCTGCTGCCACCTGTGAGGCTAAGAACCTCGGGCCATCTTCGACTCCACACTCTCCTTTTCTCCTCACATCTCTGACGTCTCTAAGAAGTCAAACTACCAACTGCACCTCCTCAGAGGTATTTTTCCTTTCCTCTCCTTCCCCAGAAGCTCACTGTCTCTAGAGCTCTGGTACTCTCTAGGCTGGACTACTGTGCCAGCCTCTTTCTAATTCTGCCTGCTTCTACTCTCCGCCCTCTGCAACTCATCCAGAACAGGACTCCAGAAATCGTATCTCTCCAGCACTGAAATCTCTGCATTGGCTCCCAGTAGCTGCAGGGATTATGTTCAGGACCTTCTAATTGTCCATAAGGCCTTCTGGGGCCTGGGGCCTCAATACGTCCAACTCTCTCTTCATAAATACCTTAATACTCGAGCTCTTCACTGCTCCACCTCCAACTCCCTCCGCGTCAGTTGCTTCTACAAGCAATGAGTTGGTGGTAAATCTCTTTCTTCGGCTGGGGCCTCCCTCTGGATCAGCCTCCCTGTCTCTCTGAAACTTGAGGAGAACCATCTCTGGTTCCGGAAGCACCTCAAGTTCTTCCTCTTTGCTTCTGCCTTCTCTCTTCCTCTCCCCTGCTGATTTCCTGTCCGAAATGGCACTGGTCACCTAGCTACCCTACGATTTTGGGCCCAGGTCCCTACCCGCCCAGTTGCACACCTGCACTGCCTCCCGGCAACCCTTGCACTTGGGTCTGTATCCGTAACCCTACAGTCCCCCTACCTGCACTTTTCAACCCCTTGTTGTCTGCACTTATCCTTGCACCTGCCACCTGCTGGCTGCACTTCTTGTTATTGTTTTGATCCCATGTATAGCACTGCCCCTTCCACTTTCCCTGGCATTTCCCTCCCACCTCCCCTGCACTTGCGCGATCTCAGTGTCACTTGGCCTAGTAAGATTGTTGTCCCTGTCCTCCCTCTGTTCCCCCTTCCTTGCCTCGTTGCGCCTTGAAACACTTGTGTATAGGCGCATTACAAATGCCATATCATATCATATCATACTGCATGTCTTTCAGCTGATGAGCATTGAAACTTCATGGGCCGAATGATCTATCTCCAGAGAATACACTGCTGCATTGGTATGCCGGTCCTAGTGCTCTACATTCATCCATCGCTCTTTCTCGTCCCAGTGGATGTCAGGCCGTTTAAGTAATGTGGAGGAAGGCGGGATGGAGTGTCATTGGGAGTTATCATTACTACTCCATGCCACATCCTCCTCCCAGTTGTTACTTTATTGTTCTCTGTATGACATGGGTGAATATGATAAGTGGAGCTGACAGGTGGGTGACGGTGAGGGTTGCAATATGTCATCAGAGCATGTGGCATGGAGGTATCATCCCAGAAGGGGAAATGGGGGGCATGTGATTTTCCCCCAATGATGTCGGGTCATCTCCCAGAGGGTCGCCTCTCCCTAGGTGGACCTCCCTCATATAGCCTCAAATACCCCTCCCCAAAGTCAGGATCAGGTAGTGGCTGCCGTCCCCTGGCCACAGAGGGAGAGGCTACCTCAGGGAAAAGAGAGATGTCCTCATCGGATTGATCACAGAACCATGACTATGGTCCGCAGATTATACAAGCTAATCAACAGAAAATCTTGTGTTTCAGGAAGTTTGAAGGCACCAAAACCCATAGTCCTCCACAAGCCCTGCTAGAGACTTTGGACCTCATTCTGAGGTTGGCAGAGTTGCTGCTGTGTTTCCATGGAAACTTGTTTAGTGTTACCACCAAATGGCCCAGCAGATTTGCTGCCTTGTTGTGAGTGGAACCATGGTGCAATTAATCCCACCTTTTCAAAAGACATAGGACTCCATTGGGGATTTGATGGATTTACCAGAGGTAGTGTTTTCAACCGCTGTAAATATACCACTTTTTGGCATTGAAGTGAAGGGTTTCCAAAACCTCCACTTCAAGGTCAAAATTCGAATTTGTGGAACCGTTAAAACTGGTGATAATTTCATGACTACTAAAAAAAGAGGCAGTAACATAATTACTGACAAAAACGTACTACACTGCTGAACTCGTAACAAGGCCCCATGACTTCACTAAGACTACACTGGTAGTTTCAGAACATCCACTGAAGGATTACTGGAATGTCTTGTGGGAGTCCAACACTCTGTCCAATTCCAGGCTTAATTTATTGAAGAAATGGAATAGACAAATGGAATGCTTTGTGAATTCCATGGAAAATGTCATGTCCGCACCGTTATGTGAGCTAGCCCTTACTCGGACACTTTGGCATAGGCATGTAGTCCAATGGGCTATAGAGAAGGTGGATTTCCATTCCACAGAGGGTGGACAAGCGAATACGGTGTAGACGTGGCTAGTAAAATTTTAGATTGCCTTTATTGGACTTATTGAATGATCCTTTTTGGGAATGTGTCACCCTAGGGCAGTGGGATTCAAACCTTTTATGCGGAGCCCCCTGTCAGCAAAAATGTTATTGCTGAGCCCCCCCTTGAGAAGAAATATTTTTGCTGAGCCCCTCAGATGCCCTATGTGCTTAGATTTTCTATTAAAAGCAGTGCCTGTACTCCCTTTTGGAAGTGCCTCGTTCCCCCATTGTACATCCTTCTGGCCCACCAGTGGGGCCAATCCCACAGATTGAAGACCACTGCCCTAGACTATGGGCTTCATTACGAGTATGGAGGTAGCCATGCCGCTTCTAGTGGCATGGCTACCCCCATACAGGGTACCGGGTCCGGGTTCCTGAACGAGGGAATTACCGGGCCATGCTGACTTTGGCGGGCTCGGTAATTACCATTCTCGGGACCCGGTACATCCCATTCCCATTTGAGCCCCCATAAGGCTCAATGGTAATGGGAAGGATGCTAACAACGGGCCCATTAATGACGGGCCCGTTGTTAACATCCTGGTCTGCTAGCGGGTCCCGCTAAGGACGCCTGATTTTACCAGACGTCCTCAGCGGGACCCGCGAGCCGACCTCGTAATGAGGCGGTAGAGGGATAATGGCACTGGCAGCTCTATCGGGGCCGTTAACCCTCTAATGCCTGGGTCGTAAGGAGGCCCTATTACAACCAAATTAAAGTGTCTACTATATTTTAAAATACTGCCTATCACGTGTCGGGAGGATAGCTGAGGGGCAATAGCCTCGCCTTGGTAACAGTCGGATTCCATTCAACACGGACTCAGTCGCTGGTGGAGCGCTGAGAAGCTGGACGAGTCCAGCATGAAGCGCTATATATAAATCACTAATAATAATAACAGAATATGCATTTGGTTCAGTACTCCCTTTAACATTGCACTCTGCTTACCTATTGTATTTCAATGTTTTATTTCACAAGCTGTCCCACTTTATAGGACTTGACCCTGTATGGAGCATCCATTACACCCACGTCCATCTCCCTCATCACAATCCATACTTGCATGACGTAAAGGCTCCTGAGAAATTTGGGACCGTTTTCCAGAATATTTCAGGCAATAGCACCTCTGGTCTTGCCCAAGTCTTTCTTTTACAAGAACTTTGGCCCCATACTACTTCATCGTTGTTTCTGTCTCTGCTATTTTTTTTTTTATTTGATTTAGTTGAAAATATCAACTTTACAAATGTATCAATTATACATAAAGGAAGATTTCATTTTCATAACAACAAATTAAAACTTTTACAAGGTAGCTTCGCACATAAAAAAACAAGTAACTCATTACTTATTATATAGAACACAATTTAAAAGGAAAAATAAATCGCACTCAAATTGAATCATAAAAATTATACATCATACATCGCTTAATGGTCTCTATCCATATAGGGCACTCTTAGCAGTGGGCAGGTGATATGCTTCTGAGTTTAGTACATCATACCATTACGTTACATGTGATGCTACAAAAGGAAGAAAGATACCGGCTTCACCCAAAATGTCCACAGAGGGTTCATTTTTATTCCTGCATCCGCGTTGCATCGATCGAGAAAATGGACAATGGCCACTCTTACTGCCATCTCTGCTATAGCAGGTTCTTTGAGCACTTCAAAACCAGCTTTGACAGAAGTGTCGTTAAGGTGGGCAGGGATGAATATAAACATTGTCTCTAGTTTACTATTCATTGTAGGTAATATTAGCTGGACTGCATGCTTATGTTTGTGTATACATTTTACGATATAGGGCAGGTATTTGTGGGGCAGGCTGCATGATATATCACGAGATCCACTTTGCTTAGTGATTCAAGCAATGGACATTCAATCTCGATTTGAAATATTTTCCATGAGGCACCATGAGGTGAAGCTGCCCAATGGGAGAATGTAGTTCTTCCAGGGCTGCAGGCCCTACAAGTCATTTTTACTAGCATCAAGACAGAGCCGTGCACCATGTGCCTTGTGGGTGATGAATGAATGCAACTGCTATGGACAGAACAGTGTCCTTGCTGGGCGCTCAGTGGATCCGGGTCATCTAGAGATCATGCCAGGTTTATCCCCAGCCAAGCCACACGTTCGGGCACTTGGCACCACCAATGCATGTACACACACCAAATGACATCACACTCCTGCTGCCTAAAGGGGACAGACAAGGGCATTACCTTGTGGACAGGGCTGCTCATTAACAATACTGGATAGATGAGCAGGGCCTTGTTCCATCAGAGGTTGGTAACATTTCACGTCCTCTTGGCCCTGTGTGCCCTGCAACATCTTTAAGTCAAACTTGCATGGCTACCTTGAGCAATTTTCCTTTGTTACTGTCACCAGTCCTCTGAAGTTTAGGACTGGTTAACTTCGTGATTGACTCCACTTTCGCCCACCACACCTGCCTGGTACACATAGACTGCCCCATTGACGAGTAAGGAAACTGCCAACGTAAAATGTAACCATTGCGGGTGTACAACTATATTATATACCATCCATTTTACATTGTTAAGTCCTGATCATTAAGGACCTCGAGGAAGGATTTCCTCCTGGACTGCCCATGTCACTGTATTTCTTTTAAGAAACAGAGTAATTAATGTGGCTGTGCTTTGCAGAGGCTGGTCACTTTTTAGGGCAACAAAATTGATTTAGAGACAAGCCTGATGACCTTGTTTTGCTTGCACAACATTGTGTGGACACACTCCTGGTTTCCACCTGGTCTATTTTAGGCCAGAATGATTTCCAGCTTAGAACGTGAAGGGCAACATTTTCAAAGTTGCCACATGGTCCGGCTTTAGTTTCGGGCCTTTTTCTGCTGTCTCCAGGACAACTGGTATCCCACATCTGGGAGCATGGCTGGCAAGAGTATTGCAGTGGGGTCTCCTAACCTAAGGATCGTGGGTTCAAAATCTGCAATAGGTCACACAACGCACTTAGCTGTAGGGTTTATCATTCTAGATCAAATATGGGATTCCGTTTTAGACTGACCATGCCTTCCTCACCCTACACTCCACTTGATCCATTGGGGTCCTCGAGGTTGGCTGGGTTGGCCTATGAACGGGGCTCTCACAAGGAAGTGGATTTAAGGTGCAATTCATTCTGGTCAGTTTTGTGTGTATCAGCATCTTTGCGTTCGGAATTCCGCTTGGTGTTCTGAAAGGTGTGCCTAGCATTGGATGGCACTCTGATCAACCGTGGTTTTGGAAGATTTGGAACTGTCTGGGGTGATCCACCACAAGGATATGACATTATGCATCCAAACTCCCACAATCTCTGGGGTGCGTGCAGAATAGGACTACCCAGTGTGGTTCGTTGTTTAGTGTCCTCTGCATTAGTGCAGGCACAGTTACCCTTACACTTGCATTACGTTCAGGGCAGCAGATGGATAACCCTTGTACTTCCTCTGATGACAACGTTACCAGCTTTCCTTTCAAGTGACATTGCTATCTGCCCTTGGATTCAAGGTTCAGTTCCTGCTATGTGTTTGGTATACTGTACATATCTGGAATGGGCTAGTGCCCTCTATTTGGCAGCACTCAGACACAGTCTACAGGGAGGTCTGGGGGCGCACCAAGAAGGGCTTCAGTCTTTTCCCGGGACAGGGCATGTTCAGAGGCCATTACCGCAGCTGGCCCGATTTCACATTAACCCAGGGGAAGTCCTCCATGGGGTTTTTGAATGCTGAGGCATTCTTCAGTGAACCGTGCACCCTTCCATTACATGACTGTAACTTCAAGGATTCCCTCAACATGTATCGCTGACACCTTGTACTAGTAGTTGATTGTCTTCTGATGTCCAGTGAGGCTAGCTGTGATCTCTGTTGCTTTTCTTTGGTTGTTATGGTGAGCTGCAGCTACATTTGGCAGCGTGTATGTATCTACTTATGGGGATCCTGTTTGGTAAGTGCTCATGTAAGAAATAACTGTGACAAGAAAGACGAGGGGGGTAATTGACCTTCCACTTGCCAGTAATCTTCTTTACACTGAGTCCTAATCTTCCTCATCACATTACTAGTTTCCCGCTCCCTTCCCCACACTCGGAGTGTGGTATGCTTTATATACCAGGAAGTGTTGTGGGGTGGAGTCATTTTATAGGTCACAGGGCAAAATGTATAATCACAGAAGAAGGACTCTGGCAAGGATAGAGGTCCTTTCTTCTAAAGCATTTTGGAAATGGTAGTGAGTGTGATGGGTGGCCATGGTCCAGGCCTGTGCAGGACTGGCTGTGCTAAGCAATAAATGGACGGACACACACACACACACACACGCACACAGACACACTGGTTTACTGTGTCACCGTCAGGATGCCTCAAGCACCTTTGCTCTACACCACATCCCTCCCCAACATGAATAATGAAACATACAACAATTGGAATAATATTCAGCTGACAGTTGGTAGATTCCATGCAGGACAAAACCCCTCAGCTTCGTGGATGGCTGTGGCTTCTCTCTCAGCGATTACTTGGACCTGCTCTCCCGTCTGGTCCTCTGGGCGTCTTGCTGCTCCTCTGGTCATCTCTGGCAGGACTCTGGGGGACCTTAGCTTGGACTCAGATCATTGTCCATTGTCTCACAGTCTCCTTTGTCTGTCACTCTCCTCTGTGTCTCAGGGAGATTGTCCTGTCATGGCACTGGCATGCTGATCGGTGAGGAGGATTCTTTCCACAGGGTGGATGGCACTTTCCGGAACTGTGACGCATTTCTCATCACTGTCTCGTGTTCTCTCCTGGTGGTCACCATGCCATGATTATTGTTCGTGATTGTCCAGGGTATTTGCTCATAGAGCAGTGCCAAGTTCTTCGGGGTGACTGGTTCTTCACTATAACCATGTCGACTGGGGACAGGTTGCTAGGAAGAGCCTGACGGGCCCTACTATCTTTGTCATTCCTGCTTGTCTGTTCTTCTCAATTCGCTTGTTGTCTACATCCAGCGCTGTTCAGCTGGGGTGCACAGGGAGCCCTACTTGTAGGGAAATTCCAAACATGAGGGCCGGAGGGCATACTTCTGTCAAGGAATATGCATCTGACGATAGGCTTGAAGGAACTTATATACCTCAGGAAGCCACTGGACTTGTTGGTCTTTTGCAATTTGGATCACTTTGTTCAGCGATGCCATGAAACGCTCAGCATCTCAATTGGTCTGAGGTCAGCAGGGGGTAATTCTGTGATGTTGTATTTTCAAATTGTGTAGAAAAGCCTTCAGTTCCCTTGCTTTAAATGGAGGACTGTTATCATTCTTGACCTTGTTAGTTATGCCATGTACCGCAAACATTTTCTCGAGCGCAGTGATGACTGATGTGGCATTGGTGTACCATACTGGCTCAACTTTGGGATACCTGCTAAACTCGTCCACAGCCACCAGTATGTACGCTTCATTGGCCACTGAACAGACGTCTGTGCTGATCGTGTCCCACCTCTGCTGGTTTCGCCCGGGACTCACGATCGGCCTTTGTCGTTGGGTCGCTTGGCATGCTGCACAGGATCCCACTAGCGGCACTATCTTCTGCTTCATGTTTGGAATCCCCACCCCGTGATTTTAAGAATGCCTGCATTTCATTGATTCTGTGATCGCCCTCATGGGCTAACTGCAGGGCTCGCTCTTCAAGTTTGGTTGGCCGGATAATGTGATGCCCCTTCAGTTTGACACCGTCCGGGTAGATTGAGAGTTCCTGTTGTACCCCGAAAAGGCCTTGTAATAGTTCTTAGTGGCTGGCATGTGATGTGTTGTTGCTGCTAGGAAGTTCCTCAAGTCACCTGACAGGATGGACTCCTTCATGAGTTGAAGGCATGGGTCCTGCGCTGTTTCACTGTTGATTTTTTCAGGTTTCATGAGTTTGGTGCGTGCACATGCGACCACATGGCAGACGTGCTCATCGGTTTCTTCTGTCCCCTCTTCTTCTACCGGGGCCACTGGCTGTGGGTGCCGGGATAAATAATCAGCCAGGTTTTCCCCTCTGGTATAGTAGAGTACTTCAATAATGAAGGGTTATAACTGGAGCATCCAGCCTTTAAGTCTTGCCAGCGGTTGTGGGGCAGAGCCTGAGAATCGGCACAAGCGGCGTGTGATCGGTATATACTGTGTATACTGTATATACTGTAGCATGGTGACCTGGGACGTACACTTGAAAGTGTCGGCACCCCCACAGGTTCACAAGGGCCTCCCGCTCAATGTGTGCATAGTTCTGTTCTGGTTGACGCCCAGCTGGCGAAAGCGATGGGGTGCGTGATTACCTCCCGGTATGTCTGTGTGAGATCAGCCCCTAGTTACACCGGACACGCATTCACTAGTAGCTCCGTCTTCCAGGGAGTGTTGAAGAATGCCATTGTGGTGTTGTTTGTTGGGGAACCTTTGATTTGTTGGAATGCTGCAATGTGCTCATGTCCCCAGGTCCAAGACCCATTCTTCCTGGTGAGGACACGTAGTGGGGCTGCGACCGTCGCCAGCTCATGTATGAACTGGCTGCAGTAAGTAGCCATCCCAATAAAGCTCCGGACTTCTGCTGTGGTGATTGGTGGCCTAGCGCTATTGGCGTCCACCACCTTGGTGGAGTTTGGGGAGACCCCGCTTGCATTAGATACGTAACCATAAAATGCCAGCTCTGGTTTGCTAAACTCACATTTCTCAGCATGCAGGGTCAGTCCGGACTCCTCTAGACAGCTGCCAGGCATGCGTAGTATTCTTCCTCGAGGTACCATATTCCAGGATGTCCTCACTGGCATTCATGGTGCCAGGCAGGTCTTGTTATACCTTGCAGATCTCGTTTTGAAAGACCTCGGCTGCTGATGAAATGCCAAAGTTGAGCCTATGGTACCTTCAAAGTCGCATGTTTGAGAAGAATGTTGTTATGTATCTCGACTACCTGGTCAGCCGGATCTGATGGTAGCCAGATTGCAGATATAATTTGCTGAATAGCATGGCCTTTGTTAAATCGATGATCGGCTCATCTATGGTGGGAGTTATGTGTCGCTCACGTCTAATTGCCCTGTTGGGGAGTCTCATGCCAATACATATCTGTGCGGCGTTTGCTTGTTTCGGTTTCTTGAAGATGACCATCAGGTACACCAACTGGGTAGGCCTGACAATTTTTCTCAATGATATTGAAATCTTCCAGGATTTTCAGCTCTGCTTCCATGCCCGCACACATATGAAAAGGGCACTTCTGTGTCGGGCTGCTTTATGTCTCCACGGTTGGGTCTATGTGGAGTGTGACCATTCGGTTCTTCAGGCAGCCAACTCCTTTGAATAAGTTTGCATATTTTGCTAGCACTTTGTCAATGGCTGGCTGTTGCAGTTGAAATGAGAAGTGGATTAGGTTCAGCCTTTCTGCTATTCTGCAGCTTAGCAAAGTCTCTATACCTGCGCCCATGATGTAAATCCTGGTGCGACATGCTTCACTGGTGTATGCCACATCGGCTTTGAAGGACCCCTTCACATGAGGGGCTGTTTGCTGCCATATGCATAGAGCCGGACAGTCTTGTGTTGCAGCGGGGGCTACCTGGCACTGTTTTAAACTTGTTATGGGGCATGACGTTCACTGTAGCTCCCGTATCAATGAACATTCTTGTTAGCATGCTGTGTACGAGCACTGTGCATGCTGGCTGGTATTTGTGTTTGGCTTTTCTTTTGCTTCTGGGTGATTCCACCGCTGACATTAGGTGCACCCCTTCACTCTGTCCCTTCCAGTGTTTAGTGTGTCGTTCCGGGGACAACTCACTCTCCGATAGTTCACTGATTTCACTGTTGCCATCACTGGTGCTTTGATTGCGCCCCACCGTCCTTGCTAATCCTTTTCAATTTGCCTGATAGTTTGATCTCAGCTTCCGAGTCCATCTCGAGTGTGACTTGCAAGGCTCTCGCCGAAATTTGGAGCTGAGTCAGACAGAGGCGAAATGGTTTATCTTCCTGTATTTCCGGCATGTTGCTCAAATAGCTGGGCATGGCTCTTCTTTGTGCCACACTTCTCCACACCATTGGCAGGCCTGCTGGGTCTGTGACGGGCGCATGGCTAAGGTGGGAGTCTCCCGTGGGGGCGTTCCTTTACTTTGACTGCGTCCCTAAGCTTTGTGCACTCTGAGGCCCATTGGCATGTGGAGTGATATAAAAAATAAATAATAATAAAAATACTGCCAGTTGGCTGGTCCGTGTCAATGGGCAAGCGGCTCATTACTGCCTCCATGGCTGTCACCTGGGAGTCTGTCCTTTCTCTCTGATGTGCTATCTCCAGAATTCATTTGAGCTCCTCTCTGATAGAATATCCCTTCTGAGTTTTTCAGATGAGATGTCATGGATAACTTATTGCTGTAACGAGAACTCCTCGTTGGGAAATTCACATCCTATTGCTACTTCTCAGATCCTCGTGTGGAAGTCATTAATCGACTCGGAAGATCGCTGCCTCACTAAGCTCTTTTAGAACCTCTCGTAATCTGGGTTCATTTGGGGTTTGAATTTGTTTTGAGCGCAGTTCGGGCCACCTTGTAGTCCTCTTCTGGCCCTCTGTTAGGCAGGGTGTTAAACAGTCGCAGGGCAAGTGTTCCCAGGTTCAGCATGAGAGCGTTTCTCTTCTGCTGCTGCAATCTTCTTCGATTTAAGGTGTAGCTCGAATTGCTGCAGCTACAGTTCCCACCGGAGGGCAGCACCTTCCGCATAGGGGTCGAAGGACTTCATAAACGAGCCTTGTGACAAGTCTTGCCATGGGTTTGCACGTGACTCCTGCTGGCTCCCCTGAGGAGCTGTGAGCATTTCCGTGGTCTGACTGCAACTGCTGCCCATCTGACATCCTTCTGCAGTGGACAGGGAGCCCTGGGATCTCTTCTGCACCATAGTCGCTGTCAGCTGCTGCTGCTCCTGTGTGGAGGTCTGCGTAGTCTGCACTTGCTCCTCTCTCACTAGTTTTATGCAGCTGTCAGTGACCCTTTTACTCAGCCCTTCAGGGGCCCACTCTCGATTAGATGTGTGTTGTGCACTGCGCAGGGAGTACAGTGTAGACTTCCCATGCAGGCGTCACCACTTTCCTTTGACTGGATGTAATGTCTTGTAGCTGGGCTGATCTTCACCCCTTCACACGCTCACCTTGTGACGCATGCATTTGTTGGCCTGGCTCTCCAGCTTCTTGCACCCCTGCTGTCTCCTTGTGCGGATTGCATAATCACATAGTGTGATGCAGGGGCAAGCTGCCAGCATCCCTGTTATCCGTGCGCCAGCTCTGTATGCAGCGTTGAGTACGGGGTGAGGTACCGCCTCTCCTGACTTGACGCGCTGCTTGTGCACTCTGCACCGAGGAGCAGGGCGTGATCAGCTGGCCCACTGTCGTATTCACCACTCGAGAGAGAGAGAGACGGCAGGCGTGGGCATAGAACCGCCTCGTCACCAGTGTGATAGGTGGCCACGGTCCGGGCCTGTGTAGGGCTAGCCATGCCATGTTATAAATGTACACGCACACTGGTTTACTGTGTCCGAGACACTGGTCTCGTCAGGGCTTTAAGTGGGGTAAGAAATCGAGGGGGGGGCCTCATTTGGGGGCGTGGCTTGTGGGAGGGGGTGGCCTAAAAAATACGCAAATCGTAGGGTATACCCACAAATATATATAAATATTATATATTTGTGTGCCCTTACTATGGTTTGTGTACTATGCAAGCCATCTTTTCTAAACATAGAGATATGTAACATATTTCTACGTTAATAAAAGATGGCTTGCAAAGTACACAAACCATAGTAAGGTACGCACACAAATATATAACATTAAAATATATTTGTGTGCATACCCTACGGTTTGCCCAGTTTTCAGGGCATCTTTTTTTTTTTAATGATTTCGGGTTTATAAAAGATGGCTTTGAAAGTACACAATTCAAGCCATCTTTTATAAAGCTTTGACTACGGACGAAATGTGTACTTTCAAAGCCATCTTTTATAAACGTCGAGGAATCCCCAGGTTCGCCGAGGGTTAAAGACGCCTCGGCGACCTGGGGAAACAAAGGGACAGTAACTGCCTCTGGTGACCTCTCGCGCGAGGGGTCACCAGATGCAGTTACTATGACTGACGGAAGTGGCAGCCAGTCACAGCGTCGCTGTGGCTGGCTGCCACTTCTGTCGGCTCGCCTGTCTTCATGGCAGGCGCATCTCCCGTCGGGATAATGCATTCCGGCAATGTTGCGGTTGGACGTGGGCCCCGGCAGGGCCCCGGCTCAGTCCCACTTTTTGGAGACTGCCGGGGCTCGGCCCCGGCAGGCCCCGGCCCACTTTAAGCACTGGGTCTCGTGACGCCTCAGGCACCTGTCCTCTACACCACAGCGAATAGTCTACCTCAAGAGGCTTCACCTCATCTAAATAAGGACAGTGACCAGCAAAACTACATCACAGTGTAGTGACGATTACCGCTAACCTAATGGACCATTTCAGGGACTGTAGTGCACAAACCCGTGAAAATCTCAGTAACAGTATTTTCTACATCCAAACATTCCTGGGCTTCCGAGTTTCCTGTGCCTTTGATGCTGCTTTTAAACTTGAGCACTTACATGATTATGAAAGATGAATCAGTCGTTTGTTGCCAATAAGAGTAATTTCCTTCCTGATTCTAAAATTAAAATAAACAAACGTTTTCTGGAATATTCTTGTGTAGAAAAAGCAGATCTACATGTTAGTCCCCGCCAGATGGCGCTCTTGGATAAATATACTAAAGCCATGAGACGTTCATGTCGTGTTCTGCTGTGAAAAGAATAATGCTGAAACAATAAAAATGACCACGATGACGACTTCTCGGGGACAGAGTCATTCTTTGTTCAAGCAGAATTGCCTGGAGCAGAAGTCCTGCCGAATTTTCCCTCGAGACAAAGGGGGGGATGGTGACTGTTTTACTGCACAGTCTAGACGGTTGGGCTGCCCACAGTAGTTTTGTGCTCTAGTGCTGTGTGTAAAGCTGCGTCAAGGGTGCTGTAGAATACACATTTCATTGTGTATTCCCGTGCTTTCACTGACCGATGCGCGCGCACTAGCTCACAATCGGCGGGGCTTGTTAATTGCAGCGCTCATGGCGTGATGGGTGTGACTAAAACGGGAAAGGAGGGCTAACTAGGACGAACTAATCGGGCATAGTTCTGGTACCGCTATCTGGCCTTAAATAATGCAGGATGAGCACAGTTAAATGGCCCCACAAGCTATTCAGCAGAGCGGCAGAATCCCGAAAAACAAAGAAGACTGTAGCTGCTGCCAGGGCTATGCGCGCTGTCGCCTGCAGAGCCCCCCAGGGCCCTTATTCACTCTGCAGATATGCAGCTGGGCTCCGCTCTTTTATCCCAATGTCCTCACCGTTGGCTCCCTTGCCCTTTCAGTCCATCTTCTTGGCTAGAGGTGCGGGAGCCAAACAATTAATGGGTAGAGCTGAGCCAGTGCCGATCCATGGGGCCTGGCTTGACTCTAGAAGCCAAACACGAGCGGACAAAAGATGCGTACCTTGCTGTCTGCCTCACCACCCTCAAACACCAAACCCATGCCTGTCACCCTGCCTCCTCAACCCCCACAACAAAAGCCCAAAACCTGGCATCCCCCACCCAGCCCCTACAACACAAACCCATCCCTGATGTCCTGCCTCCCTGACACCATAACAATCTGGCATCCCAATTTTGGAAGATACAGCACAATGAAATTAAATAATTTGTCCTGTACCCCCCACTTTCTGTAACATGGGATTTGATCTCAGTCTGCAATTTAGACACATGACCACATATCTTCTTATCTCTAGTTCATATGTGTGCTATATAATGTATGGATTTAAAGAGCTAAACTAATGCCCTGTTTCATAAAGATGACTTAAAATTTCACAAATTAACATATGTGCCTTGAAACACCTTTTGCTGTATAGGCGCATTATAAATACCCAATAAATAAAAATATATATATATAAACCAACCTGAGAAATATATATAAAAACTTACATTAAGCAAAAAGGGATTTCATCTGTATTTACCATCCTAATTGGAACTCTAAACACACCAGAAGGCAAAGGAATGTCGGCCTAAACAAGCCCCTGTGTTCTGCTACTGTACTTTCAAGACTTGGACAGAAGCAACAAACTGCCACCTGTAGTCATAGTTTCACATAGACTGGGAGCTGGGTGGGCATGGCGTCTAGCGGGCATAAACTCGAGGGGAGTTGACCTCCGTCTCAGCAGGCATAAGTGGGAGCAATAAGCAGCACCCACATTTCCTGGATGGTGGGAGATTGAAAACAAACACTAAAGGGCTGTATGGCAGGTGGGAATCCACATGATTAGGCAAGCATCCCTCTTACCCAAGGCACCACCTCCTTCTCACACCGGATGGTACCAGGAAAACCCATGGTCACTGCCCATAGCTTAGAAGTGGGGGTGGGGTGGAGTAAAAGAGCTTGTCCTGGCAGGATCCTTATATAATTTAAGAAAAAGTAGTGTCCTAAATTGGAGGACACTCACGTCCCCTACACATGCTTCACATTGAGAAAACTCAGTCCATACTTGTAGTTTGATGCAAACAATTTCCATATGATTAAGTACAATTCAACTGGTTTATATAGTGCTGACAACTGTCAGTCTAGTTTTAATACAAAATTAATAAACAACATTTTAACAAAAGGCATGAATACGAAAGAGCTCTGCGTGTTTCCGGAGTAAGTTCACTTCATCAGGAGCAGAGAATCTTTTTACAATAGTAGTCTCAAATTCATCTTCAAAACTCAATGTGTCTACAAGGTAAGCAGAGAGAAATGTCCTGTAAGTAAAGGGGATGGTGTGTATATACTCATATAATGTTCTTGACATTTCTCAAATAAAAGCATGTAACAGGTTAGTTCTGAATTCACCTTGATGGATGCTCGAAGGCACTTGTCTGGGGGCAGTCTTCTTATGGTAATTCTCTCAGAAAGATGACCTAGTGTGTTATATTTTATGGTTAGTACAAATCTGATGTCTTAGTTGAGGAAAAGATTGAGGTAAAAGTCCTGTTATGCTCGTGGGTGCACCTTCCTACCTGAAGGTCGACACCGAGGTCCAGCAAAAGGATCTATATTCCGGGTTCAAGTGTTCAGCATCTTGTGTTGAACTACAGGTGAGTTTATTTAACTGAAATATAATATGCAAAGAAATGTCTCAGTTTAGTTCATTATCTGTGGAGTCTATTTAGTGAGGGATGGATCTTGCTCACCTACTGATGAGATTGGAGTGGCTTAAAGTAGTTTGCCAGTTGCACTATAGCATACTTGTGGGTGGTCAGTACTTACATACACTAATGTGGCATTAGTGGTAGTACAAAGCAGATCGATTCTGCAAAAAGATGTGTACAGTGAATAAAGTGATGTATTCGGATAACTGCATCATGAGGTGAAGGCAAAAATGTGAACAGGAAAAGCCTTCCTGATTAACTTACCCTAGTTTGCAGCACGGCCACTTGGAAGCGGGTGAAAGCATTGCTGTGATCCAAAATGGCTGCTTATTATATGTGTAGATGTCCGTCCAGGTATAACGCGATGACGTCATTGCGATGACATACACGTTTCGTGAATACTATGTCTGTTTACCTCGCAAACATTTCAATGTTTTTAAAAATAAGAGTTTTAACAAAACCTGTTTGTTTGTCTATATGAGTAACTATCTGAGATGGTTCATGTTTCAAAACATTACAAATATGCAGTCTCATAACTTTTACTCAATGCTATTTACTGCAAAATGTAGAGGTACTGTGGCTGATGTGTGTCTCATTTTAAGATGGCATGGTCATGTCACATATCTTGCTCTCCATGGATACTGAGTTAAAAGGGGCTAAAGGAGTTAGTGCTGTGCCTCATTGTGCTGGTCAGTCATATGAGTCCTCCTGTATTGTATATCAGATTGTAACGATCTATCTGATTGGCCCTCGCCGGGGCTTTAGCTGACGGGAATCCCTCTCCTGACGTTCTTTTCCTTTGTCCCTGGCGGGGGGGAGGTGGTTGACCCTCAGCCAATGAGGAGGCTTGGAACGGGGTAATCCCCGCTCCGAGCCACCACACGGCTGGAGGCTGCCATCTTTACCCCGGCGGGAATTCAGGTGTTTTCACCGATCCCCTATCCAAACAATCCCCTCTGCGCCGTCCCAACCCCACTTACCTGCTTTTTGGTCTATTTCTGGAGCGAACGTGCTGGGACACTTCTGTCCCTAGCGCGTCCACTCCCGATCCGCAAAAGGCCATCATGGAAAGGAAGAAGGGACTACATGTAGTTCCTTCCCTCCTTTCCACGGCGGCCATTTTCTTTGTTTACATTTTTGTTATTTTTTGAATGGCCGCCATGGAAAGGGAGAAGGGACTACTTGTAGTTCCTTCTCCCTTTCCATGGCGGCGATTTAATTTGTTTACCTTTTTCCATTCTGTATGAATGGCCACCATCTAAAGGGAAAACAGCCTTGGTTTTCCCATCCCCGGCGGACATATTTTTTACTTTTTTTTTCTGTTCGGAAATGCCGGAGTGTTTCGGGACAGAAAAACAATTCTATTAGTACCCTGGTCTTGCGGATCAGGGTACTAATAACAATAAGCCCCTCGACGCAGGGGCATTACCGAGTCAGGTAAAGCCCCGGGGCCTTCGTTAAGGCCCTCGCGAACTATGGGACCCGGGGCTTTACCTGACTCGGTAATGCCCCTGCATCTCATGGCTTATTGCTTAAGTGTCAGCAAGCATTGCTTTGTGTAGGTAAAGTGTGAGACAGTAAACGATAAGTCCCTGTTGATATGGATTACCAGACACTTGGAGACAGAGCATTGTTAAGTGTGTATCCTTAATAATGTGCATCTATATGTGCGACTGATGCAATTCTCATGAAATTGGACCAACAAGGGTATAGTTTAAAATGGTATAGTTGTATGATAAATCTGTAATCACAGTATACACTGCTTAGTATGTAACAGTCTCAACATTGCTCAAACTTTGGCGTGTGTTATGTAAAGAGTTCGCCATTCACTTAATTGGTATTCATGCCGATGTGCACCTTTTCTAATGGACTAGATCATTTCCAATACTATGGTGCCGATAAACATTTTAGGTGGTATCATTCGTTGATAAAGGCTGTTGTACAGTAGAACTTAAGAATCGATAAGAGTTATACTTTTACTCTAATGCGCCAACCACTTGTTTTGAATTTGTTTTCGGTGAGTACTCTCATAAAAAATATGAAAAGCAAAATTCCACAAATTAATAATTCCAAGTAGTCAACTTTGTAGTTCCAATATTCCATTTATTTATTGTAGGCTACACATGTTAGCATCACATGCAAACTTATCCATTGAATTTGTTTTTCAATTTTCCATTTAATAGATTCCAATTCCCAAATATTCTCTACACGTATTTCCCCATCACTGTTTGCAATGGTTCTTCAGGAGAGTTTAACATAATCTTGATAACCTTTTTGTAAAAAAGACAGTAAATCAAAAAGAAAAGGATAACTTTTAGAAAAGGGACCATTGACATATGCTTTTTAGCTTCATAGTGATTCTTTATATAGTTAATAGTTTGACAAATATTATTTTATACTCACCAAATAAGCTTATTCTTAAATTTCCCTTAATTTTTGGGGTTACTTTCACTTCAATCCTTATTTATTTTTGTATGTTACACTGTTGTTAATATTGCAGCCCTCTGCTGTCAATTCCTTTCAGATTCTATAGGGGATAAAGAAGGTTTTGTTTTATTTTATATTAAAGTTTCAATTTCAACAAATATTTGGCTATTGGAGTCCTTTTTTCTAACCAAAATTTCAAATTCTAAGACTAAATGCAGATCCAACTACCTCACCATGTTATTTAGCTTTGTTTTTCCTCTCAAAATCCTGCTTTTGTCCAGGTTCCAAAGCAGAGTGCCGCCGGATGCTTTCGCGGCCACTCTGTAGCTTATTACTCTATTTATAACGCTCGCGCGGGTCGCAATGACGTCATCACGTCACGCGTCACGTGATTTCGCGCAGCGCGATGCCGTCATCACGCCCGCTCACGCTGTAGCGGCCATTTTGTTCTAAGTTCGATCCTGTATGTGCTCACAAGATACAGGCTCATGCAAGTAATCACATTTTTAAGAAAAAGGAAGTATGCAACTATTTTATCTTTTTTTGATAAGAAAAGATCTGATTTCTCATACAAAATTATTTTTATCAACCAAAGTCTTATATCCTAATGTAACAAAACACAATACTTTATATTAATACATTTTTTGGCCAAGCAATTTGCTCACTTCAAAAATAAATTAAATAATAAAATAAAAAATATATAATATCATAGCCAATTACAGTGTCAAATTGTCCTAATGAATAGAACTGACTATATAAATGAAGACTTGAAACACCTAAACGTGGTCGAATGCTATGAGAAATTAACAAACAATCCGCTACAAAACTTGGAATTGGAATGGAATCAAAAAATCAAAAATTGGTATGAATCAAGCTTACTGAGCGAAAAGGAATACTATGGTCTTCTCACGAAACACTCAATATTAGCCTATTAGTATTTTCTACCAAAAGTGCATAAACCATTCACAAAATTTCCATCTTTACGACCCATCATAAATGATCGATTACAGAAAATGGTTCACAATATATTGACACGCATTTGCAACCATTAACCACTAATCTTGCCTCTTTTGTGAAGGATTCAAAACATATCATTCAACAAGTTAATCAGATCCCATGGGAAGAGAACTACTTATTTGTCACCTTGGACGTAGTACAACTTTACAAAAGACAATAGAGGAATAGAAAGCACATCATTTTTTTTAAAAACAAGATCTATTTCGTATCAACAACAAAATGAAATGATATTAGACATGCTTCATTTTTGTTTATATAATAATATCTTCACATTCAATAACACCCTATACAAACAACGACAAGGCACAGCAATGGGATCGAAGTTCGCACCCAACATATGCAAATCTCTTTATGGGTTTTTTTGAATTACAACATGCATGGAAACATCCCCTCTTCAACACCAATGTTAAGTTTTGGGGACTATTTATAGATGACATTTTACTGATCTGGGAAGGCAACACCACAGAGCTGGATAATTATGTAACTCATATAAACCTCAACAACTATAACTTATCCTTCACGAAATCAGTAAACTCAAGCAAGATAGAATATTTGGACCTGGAACTATTCATTGAAAATGCACAGATTCAAACAAAACTGTTTACTAAACCAACAGCAGGAAACAGTCTCCTCCATGCAACCTCATTTCATCCAAGACATACAATTTACAACATACCATTTGGGGAGATCCTTAGACTAAAACGGAATTGTAGCACTATCTCTACCTATCAGGAAAATTTGAAATCTACTCATCTGAAATTTAAACAAAGAGGTTATGGCAACAACAACATAAAAACGGCAATAAAGAAAGTTGAAAATATCTCAAGAGATTCTTTACTACTTGATAAACCAAAAACCACAGATATTAAACGCAAGACTCAATTCATAACAACTTACAGTACAGACTCAAGGAAGATAAAGAAAATATTATCAGAGAACTGGAATATTCTTCTAACGGATTCAAGCTTAAGAAACCATGTGGATGAAAAAGCAAGCATTTGTTTTCGTAAAGCTCCGACCATAAGAAACCTAGTCAGCCCGAGTTTTCTAAAACCATTACCGGACACAAGGAAGATATTTTTTCAATCACTAATGAAAGGTACTCAAAAGTGTGGACATTGCAAATTATGCCCATTCTTGAGCACAGGAAAAAAGGAAATTCTATTACCCAATGGCAATATTAAATAAATTAAACAACTTATCAATTGCAATTCTACATTTGTGATTTATGGACTGGTATGTGTCTGCAAAAAACTCTACATAGGCAGCACGATAAGGAAACTAAAAGTTAGAATGTTTGAACATTTAAGAGCTATTCAAAACCGTGACCTAAGATCTCCCATTGGAATGCATATTTTGGAAAATCATCCTATGTTTGATATATCAGGATTGAAAATATTTGGCTTGGAAAAAATTTCCCTACCGCCAAGAGGGGGGAACAAAGAAGACATTTTGAGAAAGCAGGAATGCAAGTGGATTTGTATAATGGATACATGCACAACTGGTTTGAATAATGATACAGAAATGTATAACTGGTTATGAGACTAATTGTTTGGACAATGACACTGTAATTGGCTATGATATTATAATTTTTTATTTTATTATTTAATTTATTTTTGAAGTGAGCAAATTGCTTGGCCAAAAAATGTATTAATATAAAGTATTGTGTTTTGTTACGTTAGGATATAAGACTTTGGTTGATAAAATAATTTTGTATGAGAAATCAGATCTTTTCTTATCGAAAGATAAAATAGTTGCATACTTCCTTTTTCTTAAAAATTTGATTATTTGCATGAGCCTGTATCTTGTGAGCACATACAGGATCGAACTTAGAACAAAAAGGCCACTACAGCGTGAGCGGGCGTGATGACGTCATCGCGCTGCACGAAATCACGTGACGCGTGACGTGATGACGTCATCACGACCCGTGCGAGCGTTATAAATAGAGTAATAAGCTACAGAGTGGCCGCGAAAGCATCCAGCGGCACTCTGCTTTGCAACCTGGACAAAAGCAGGATTTTGAGAGGAAAAACAAAGCTAAATAACAAGGTGAGGTAGTTGGATCTGCATTTAGTCTTAGAATTTGAAATTTTGGTTAGAAAAAAGGACTCCAATAGCCAAATATTTGTTGAAATTGAAACTTTAATATAAAATAAAACAAAACCTTCTTTATCCCCTATAGAATCTGAAAGGAATTGACAGCAGAGGGCTGCAATATTAACAACAGTGTAATATATAAAAATAAATAAAGATTGAAGTGAAAGTAACCCCAAAAATTAAGGGAAATTTAAGAATAAGCTTATTTGGTGAGTATAAAATAATATTTGTCAAACTATTAACTATATAAAGAATCACTGAAGCTAAAAAGCATATGGCAATGGTCCCTTTTCTAAAAGTTATCCTTTTCTTTTTGATTTATTGTCTTTTTTACAAAAAGGTTATCAAGATTATGTTAAACTCTCCTGAAGAACCATTGCAAACAGTGATGGGGAAACACGTGTAGAGAGTATTTGGGAATTGGAATCTATTAATGGAAAATTGAAAAACAAATTCAATGGAAAAGTTCGCATGTGATGCTAACATGTGTAGCCTACAATAAATAAATGGAATATTGGAACTACAAAGTTGACTACTTGCAATTATTAATTTGTGGAATTTTGCTTTTCATATTTTTTATGAGAGTACTCACCGAAAACAAATTCAAAACAAGTGGTTGGCGCATTAGAGTAAAAGTATAATTCTTATTGATTCTTAAGTTCTAGTTTGTTTCTGTGTAGCAACCACACATGGATTAGAGAATTACTCATGCTGACAACCTTCAAATTAAAAAAGTGAACAATTTTGACCACATAACTGTCGCCAAGGCAAGCTTTTTTGTTTGGTTGCAAACTTCTTTGCTGTTGTACAGTACATCACCTCTATGAGTATCTTTACATTGATCAACAGTATTTATTGTTTTAGTCACATTTGTGTGTGTTTATATACTTGCACGTACATTGGCTTAAACATTCTGTTTTGACATAGATTGAAAGCATTAAGAGCACATAATATGCATCAGTTGAACATTTTCACATATGTCATACATCTGTTAGGCAAGTACATTCCATGAATTATAGAAACTCTGACACTGGAAACTCTTTGTTCATTCCTGTTGGTTCTAAGGAGTCCAAAACATTTCTCTGTGCATAAGTAGATCACTCATGTCACCTCGTCTTGGTGGTGTTTTCACTATTTCCAAAATAACATATTTGAGTTGGGCAACGGTGTGTCGGTTTTCTTCAAAGTACCTAGCTACGGACAATTCCTGTTTTTTATTCTTGATTTGTGATTTCTGCTCAATGAATGTGCCCTTCATTTTTCAAGCTGTTTGTCCTACATAAAATTGCCAGCATTGGCAGATCAATCCGTAGATTAAATGTTTGGAGTCACAAATAGCGTAATGTTTCAAAGTGATTTTCAGTCCTGTCCAGGGGTGTCTGACATAATCTCCTGTCTGTACATTGCTGCAATGGTAGCAATGCAAACAGGGGAAGGTGCCATGTTTGGGTGAAATCAGGAAGAGTTGTTTTGGGGGGGTCTGCTCTTTCTGCTTTCCCAAGGTTGTCTCGTAGGTTTCTTCCTCTAGTATACGCTACCATGGGAGCTCATGTGAACAGTTTTCCAAGTTGAGTTGGGTGTCCAGTCTTGTGATCTTCCAATTTCTCTTTAATACGCAATTGATTTGGGCACTTTGTTTTGAACATTTCATCAAATGTATAAGTTCTTAGCTTCTGTTCCGAATTGTTTCTGGGTAACCCCTGGATCTGAATCTATTGACCAGTGTGTCTGCTGCTTGTGTAAATTCATTTTCACCAGAGATGATTCTTCTCAGTCGGAGAAATTGCATCAAGGGTAGATTTATTTTCAAGTGTTGTGGATCGTAACTAGTGTAGTGGAGTGTATTATTAACATCCGTAGGGTTCCAGTAGATGGAAGTATTTAGTGTGTTGCCTGTTGTAGTGACTTTAATGTCAAGGAAATGTACACTCACGGATCCCACCTCAAGTGTAAATTTAAGTATGGGGTGACACTCATTGATATATTGCAGGAAGGACTCAAGTTCATCATTGGGACCCTTCCAGATCCCAAAGAGGTCGTCGATATATCTCTTCCAAATAGCTAGCTCGTTCGCCAAAATTTGATGCTCAAGGATATGTTGTGTTTCAAAAGTTGACATAAATATGTTCACGCAGGCTGGTGGCATGACTGAGCTCATTGAAGTGCCGGATATTTGCAGGTAGTACAGTAAAGGGAAATGCTCCAAGCCAATCTCTTATTTTATGTTTCTGTTAAGAGAAAAGCTTGGTTCATAAGTGACAGAGCAATGAGCACATTAAGAGATACTTTAGCCTGTGCTTGTGGAGTTCACAATATATATTATCAATATTTGTATTATCTTTAGCGCAAACACTGTACTTTAATAGACTATATATAAGTGGAGCATTTATGTGGAGTGCACATTTAACAGAATCACTTGTAATGGATCCCAATCATGGCAGCCAAAGGAAATATGACCCATTTAAGTAGAGAGCTGTGCCCCTGATTGCATAGGTTGCTAGAATTGTGGAAACCAGGTTTTCTGGTTGCACAGTTTCCAGTTTTCATGTTTCAGAGCACACATGCTATCAATGCATCTTTAGTTTTGCACCACCACGCAATTCCTGGCAAGAGATAAACAAAGTACTCTGTGAAAGTAGAGAATTGCATGCAGTCCTTTTAAGTATCACTGGCTGGCATTGTGACTTGTGGTGAACCAGAAGAAGGACTCCGACTATGTTGGTCATAGTTAATGACCTTTATTTAAATAAAAAAGAAAAACGCCTAACTTGCCCTATAGCTATGAGGGAAATTCCCTGCCTAGCAAAACTAAAGCTAAGGGTCCACGTCAAGTTTAAATTAAAAGTCTTCTGTCCGAATCCTAAACAACTAACTGGCCATACTACTTTAGAAATCCCCTAACTAAAAGGAAAAAAGGAGAGGCTTGCACACTTGCCTCAGTATGGGCTTGTGCCTGGCTCGACTCGCAATGAACTTTTTCTCAGTCTTAAAGTTCCCTTACTACTACACTTACTGCCAACTTTACCACCATGCCAAATCACAGGTGCACCAGAAACACTCAGGAGGAGCATACATTGGCCACACCTTCCCTAAACACACATCCAAGCAACATGCAGCCACAAGCAGATGTTGATTATGGGCTTCTCAACCTCCTACTATACATTCAGTCACAGCAGCATGCAAGACCACAGCAGGGAAGGAAACAGGCAGCACAAAGGCGCAGGAGACGTGTGCAGCAAGGGCACCCATACCACATGTCTGCCCATTTGCAGGGATACAGACGGACAGCCAATTGGGGACGCTACATCGTTTGGACCATCCCACCATCACAGAACTGCTCACCCTGATCCAGGGCAGTCTCCAGTGTGCCATCACAATCAGAACTGCCCCCTACCCACCCTCCCGCTGAAGCTTGTGCCAGGTCTAACACTTCTGTGGTAGGGATGGATTCCAGCACACATTTGGGACACTGCGTGGGATGTCACAGCCCAATGAATGCAGGTCTGAGACTAAACACGTGATCTTGTGATTTGCCTGTCACGGGCTTGCCGTGAACACTTGGCCATAGGAAAACATCCAAGTTTAATGAAACCACTGGCAATGGCCAGAGGAACGAAATGGAGGCAACCAGTACAGACGCCTGCCTGTGCTATCGAAAAGGGTAACTGTGTTTAGAAGCATTGTTAGTTTTGTATATAATATATCTGTCACTTTTTACTAACCCACATCGCAAAACATTTGTGACAATTAGTCCACCAGCAATGGATGTGGGACTGTTATTTGGTCCATTGCGACATTTTTAACTTCTTTTGATATAACTACAATCATTTATTTTCATAGAGTAAAGCACAGAGTATAGATTTGTTTCTACAAGAAGAGGATGCTTTGAGTGTTATGTGAAGATGCAAGACTGATGAGTATGGGTATATGGTAGGAGTCATTAATATTCGACGTGTCTCCCATAGGAGATTTTTTTCTATATAACAGCCCACTTTCTTCAAGGTGCTGCACCAAGTGCTGGATGTGCACATGAGGCATGCCTACGAGCACATCTCCATGCCTATCACCCAGGCACAGGTGCATGCAGGAAAAGGATGTTTCTACACCATAGTCCATTTCCCCAATATGATAGCGGCATTGGATTGCACACTTGTGGCATGGGTTCCCCCTCAGACAATGAAACAGGCTGACCGGAACAGGAAACGGTACCATTCCATGAATGTGCAAATGACGTGTGATGCAGATTTTACAATCAGCCACTGCTGCACCCGATACGCTGGTGCCACACATAATGCCATGATACCAAGGAGCAGAACCTTACCAGCGAACATGGCCAGACTCAGAGGACAGCCTACCTGGCTTGTGGGTAAGTAGCAGTCAAACCTAATTACATAAATCACTGTTACACACATGGGGTATGTAAAGCGTGTCAATGTGAAACAACTATAAATCCCATGAAGCAACAACAGAAATGCATAGAACAGGCGTAGGACCTTGACTGACTCATTCCAGCACACAGACTGAACCCATGTCAGGACAGAGGACATCCTACCATGCAAGGCAGCAGAGCGCAATCTGAGCTACTCAAAGCTATTAAAGCATGGTCCGCACATGGCCCACTGCCACATCATAATTGACTATTGATGATGACATCGCATTGACAGACACTTGATGACTGCTGACTCCCATAATGTGAATGACTAAGGGTAACATGTCGGCCAATTCCCATCAACCTCAATGCAAACATGGTGCACCTTACACATGTACTGAGTTGCGCACATTCGGGTATATCACATCAGGACCATATACATGTTCCCAGACCCACACACTGCCATGTCTCACACAGTCCATTCATGGTTTGCAGAGGACTCTGGCTATCTGCAGTTACCATAGGTGATGACACCTGTGAGGAACCCCGGTACACCACAGGAGATTGCTTATAATGAGGCCAGAGGAGGACCACATCATGCATTGAGCGCACATTTGGATTGGTGAAAGCGAGAGTCGGGTTCCAATGAAGGCACAATAGTAGTCAAATACGCTATGATACACACCTTGCGCATACGAAAGAACATAGAAATGCCTCCAGATCAGGACTATTCCCCCCCCCCAACAACCCCCCGGCTCAGATTAGGAAACCATTGTAGGTGAATACAGGGCACCACAGGACATACATAGGGATGTGAGGGAATGATGAATTGCCCACCAGGACCTCATGGACAATTTCTTCTGACCTGGCACACATGCAGCCCATATATGCTCTGAATGCACATATATCAACATCATTGAATTAAAACTGTTCAAATAATCATGATCCAACAGTGTTTAATGATCAAAACAAGTAATCCCCAGCCATCACCCACTCCACACCCTGTCCCCAACAGCATCACCCACCCCACAACCTATCCGCAACCCCATCAACCACTAGCGCTTCCTCCTTTCCCCTTTATCCGCAGGCTTTGCAGCATGTGATGCAGAGCGCTATGAGCGCCTGGCTGGGGTGCCCGGCAAAGACCCCTCAGTAGGGGTAGCAGACTCCGAAGTCTCCTGCACGCTTCCCTGGAGATGGTCCATGGTGAGGTGAATGACTCTTGACATGGCCTCTGGCTCCTGAGACACTGGCTGGAAGTGCTGCACACTGTGCTCCCGCACAGATGGTCTATTGACCTGGAAAACCGTCTTGATGCCCCCGGTATGCTATCCTGAATAGACTGGGAATGTCCCAAATGTTCTTGCGTGATAGCACGCATCTCGGCCTGCTTCTGCTCCATCCTGTCTAGCTGATCCCAGATGCCCTGCAGTGTGGGCCAGGCCCTGGCTGTGGTGAATGCCCACTTCCATGGATATCGTGGTGTGAAGAACGGCGAGCAGGCTCGGCCTGCTCATTGGAGGAGGAGTCTTGTTGGTACTGCAGAGCATGGCGCGATGACCGATGGGAAGGAGGCGAGTGCAGTGGATAGATTTGGTGCACTGGGGAGGATTCTAGTGAGAAATGTCAGGCAGGGTATTCTAGCTGGCTCGATGTGGGGGATACAGACTCAGACAGCATGTCTGCAGTACTTTCAATGGCCTGCTGGCATTGTATGCTGTCGTCCCCACTCTGGCTCATGTGTGAGTCGATGGTTTCCCCAGCTGAAGTGGTGTTTGGCCCTGTTGCTGGTGGCACAACTTCCACAATTGGGTCCTGTGGAGACCTCGTGGGCATGTCTTTCTCGAGAGTGGGTGTGCCCCTAGCCGGCACACTTACATGGTGCCTTTTCTTTGGTGGAACACGCCTGTTCCCCAAACTGTCTTGGCCTGTCTCCTTGCTGACCCTGGTTGGTGCTGGTGTCATGGGAGGTCCGACCACATCAGTTGTTTCCTGGGTGTCTTAGTGCCTGTTGTGGGACATAGAAATGTGCATTAGCATTTTGGTGCTGAGGGGCATGGTAACTCAACATTCACTGTCACTTGTACTATGTCATCAGAGTGTGTTATGCCTACTGGAGGGCATGCATCATGTGTCAGGAAGTGTGTTAGTTGCATGCATTGCACCTGGACAACCATGTGCCAGGTGTGGGGTTCCCTGCTTGGTTTGGACATGCAACTCTGGGACTGGTCGTCCTACAGGGTATCCTGGCCACATGTGCATTGGGATGGTTGATGCTTGGTTTCTGGTAGTGCGGTCAGGTGCTTAGTGTGCATTTAGTTGTGTGTTAGTCAGGTGGAAATCATGTCAGACATGGATTTCACAATGTTTCTCAATGTTGTAGAGAGGCAGATGATGCCATCTCTAGTGCCTGCCCCCTCACCTCTGTCATACTGGAAGAAAAGCAGGATGCCCTTGTGCATGACACCAGGTATTATCCCAATACCGCATCGAAGATATGAGATACGTTATGCACTCTGACAACCTTATAAAATGTACCGTTACACTGATGTGGTGGAAGGATATCTGCATAAACCATTGGACATCGAGGACCTGTGAGCAACGTTTTACAAGTGCAATGTGATGTCATGAAGAGAAGGTACGAGCACACACTGAAACAATAAGTGAATACTTAAAGGATGAAGATGTAACTGAAGTAATTAAGTAATCAAATATGGAAGTATAAAGAAATCATCTATGATGAGAAGATGAGTGAGATGAAACTCAGCGAATGTACATACACAGAAATGGAAGGTAGATATGACATATAGACGCTTGCTGCAATAGAAACTATAATGTAAGTAAAGTGCCCATGATGAATCTCGGATCATGTTAAAAGTACCTGAGAGACAGACCAAGGCCATAGAGCTGAAAGGTGTTGGAAAAACAGCTTTGTGCAATGAACAAAGAATATCTGTTTGGCTAAGACTAAGGATGACACATCAAAAATAAATGAGTACAAAGGGAGTCAGCGAGGATAAGCTATGAACAAAGGACGCATTTCTCTTAGATTATGCAGAGTCAAAAACATCTCAAAGTGCCAAGTATTGAACAATCAAAGATGCAAAACGTATATGTGAGATGGAGCATCATATAGCATTAAATAAAAGCATACAATGGATACATTTGTGGACTCCTAACATGTGGTGCAAGACAAGAAGACCAGGTCTATTCATGAGCACTCCAGACAAATGTAACAGTGTACCCTTACCCCCGTAAAAAAGTCTCGAGAAGAAAACAGTCAGCAAGGCCAACTACAAAGGGAAGCCTTGGCTTAGGGCCTAACTGATGAGAAATGGTAGCCTAATTGGCAGGAGTGGGCAGTGGTCTGATGTTGTTCGCCGCACCTGGGTTTCATTTTGCTTACATGCTGCTAATGAGCCGAATGTCCAAGGTTGGGAGAAGATGCCAACCAATCATGAGAGACTATGTTGCAATGTACTACACAATGTTGCAGAAGCCAAAATGCTGTTATTATTCTTCTATAATCTGTATTATATATGTTTAGAGACAGTTCAAGGCATACCTACCAGATAGGGGGCATCCAATGATGTGATTAACACTTATGCATACTATAGGTATATATTGTCCCCTAACTAATCCCTCCCCTCGATAGGTTTTACTGTTTGCCACATAGGATGATGTCGTAGCTGATGTACATCAACGTATATAAAGCCTTTGTGTAACTGAAATATTTTTGAGAGTGCGAGAGCTGCAATTTGTATGGTCACCAGATTTCCCTACTTTATTTGAGCTGACAATAAAGTAGTACTTTGACATATTCGTTGAGTCAGTCCAGATTATTGGGGCCTGAGATCGTTTATTGGTAATTCCATCTGCCACTTGGAATGCTCCAGGTGCTACTGCACTGCACATTTTGGTAGCAGATGATGGTTCTGATCCAGTCAGATCTAGACTCTCTGACTATTGACGTCTTCTGCCATTATCCAGATGGCTACAGTGTTTCCTGTGGAGAACAGTGAACAATACACACGTGTAGAAAAGAGTTTGCCGGCAGGTGCCCCTTTGAAGAAATTCTTGTCCAGTCCCTGCATGCGCTTCATGGACTCAAGGTGAACTGGCCGATTGGCGAAGAGTCGATGCCGAGGGATTCGAGCTGAGCAACAGATGTAAGTAGAGCATTGAAGGTGCAAATAAAGGGGAGGGGTTATAGCAAAAGTGTAAATATATAGCAACATGATTTGTATTTAAAAACATAGAGAGATACCTCGGTTCCTGATTCCAAGGGGGCAGAAGACCACGCATTAAACTCTAAGCATAGTATATGTTAGGGATTCCGGAGGCAAGTGCCAATATGAAAGTATGTATTACACTCCAAAATGAGGTAAATATTGAGATGAGATACATTTACTAAGAGAACGTAAAGGAAGGTGATCACAGGAAAAGGAAAGTGCACATTTATTTGGGGTGGTAAACATGTCAGTGTAAAATTGTTATTGTTTATAAATGAAGAAATATAAAATCATAGTAATATAAAATAGTTGATTATCAAACCTTAAGATCAAGTGATTGACATCAATCAGAGAACGATAAAAGTTGTGAAGAAATATATATATATATATATATATATATATATATATATATATATATATATATATATATATATATATATATATATATATATATATATATATATAACAAAGTTCTGTTTGTTTGTGAATTTGTGGGTTTGTATTTGGGGTTCTTGGGGACGTAACTTCTCATGAACGATGAGGTATGGTGTCATGGATTTTGCATGGAATTATCTCTATTTCATTGCCAAATTAATGCAATTATTTCTGGCTCGAAAGGTCATCCTGTTTCCGAGATAATTCATCTTTTTTTTGGCTTGTTTTTCGGCATTACATTTTGTGGTGTGCCATCTACAGGTCATTTGTAGAAAGTGCTCATCATCGCGCAACGAATCTGAAACAGGATCACACCTGATTAATATCTATCACAACATTTTGTAAAGGACAGGTACTTCACCCCCATGACATCAAATGGAATTTTGCTACAATTGGAAGATGACCTAGTTGAATCAGTTGATTTGAATCAGGTTACATGTTTAACAAAAAAAATTATTCTTCTGTATTCTCTCCTTTCATTAAAGCTTTAATCCAATAAATATATTTGTACAGAAATGCCACAAAAAAGAGAGCAGTATTTAATCCCAGCTGAATTAAAACAAAACATTGAAAGCTGAAACATGATCAACATTCTAAAGAAGGAAGATCTCAAGACTATGAAGCTGATATAATCCAACATGCTCTCAGACAGAACAATGAAAGTGCCCAAGAACCTGAAGCAAGACTTACTAATTAAAAAATGTGTGCCGCTAAGAAACAAAGCAACGAAATTGCTGGAGAAACTGAAACACGACTTGCTGTTAAGAGAATAAGTGCTACTGAACAACAAAGGAATGAAACTGCTGGAGAAACTCAAGCGAGACTTACTGATCTTTGAATTTGTACTGCTAATAAATGAAGCAATGAAACTGCTGAAGAAACTGAAGTGAGACTTACCAATCAGAGGTTTAAAAATCAGAGAACTGAAATCCCGGCCGAAGCCAAGTAGTAAATAAAATAAGATTATTGCAGTGGCAATTATAGCACAATAGGCCAGCATGAATAGACTGAATTATAAATGAAGAAATAAAGAGAAACGATATTGTAAAGATTTTAAAATTGGTCTTTTTTGGAATAGGGTGGAAATTGATGGTGCTTGCCCAAAGTGATTTTTGTGTTGTGATTAATTTAAGAACCGTTAAGTATTTGTAGGCAAAATCGCCTTTGATCATGGGGGGCACACCTTTAATGCACTTGTGCACGATATTACCGAGACACACACTTAAAATTACGAAGTACCACGCTGAGTGGGTAAAAGGCACAGCTGATCAAATGTTTATGCCATATCCGTAAGAAGGTTAATTATTAAGAACTTTATTACAACATATGACCACATACTTGCATGCGGCATACACAGGAAAGAAGTTACAAAAAAGGTTAGCCATTCTAGAGTTATGGAAAATGTATCAGTGCGAGAAGGGGTACACACCCGAGACTGACTGGATGCTTAATAAGTATAAGGGAGAGGACGTAACACCCTCTGCTCCTCTTTCTCCTTCTGAAAACAAGAACACAGATACTGAGAAGCAAGGGCTTTATCCTCTAAAAGAGTTACAATCAGCGGCAGGGTATGTTAATCCCACACATGCACCTCTACTTATAATAGTCAGGATAACATGGAAGAAAGCAAGATTAACTAACACAAAAATATATCAGCACACGTGATGAACATAGAGATTGCCAGATAGAAATAGAGGAGGAAGCTAAGAGACAAAAAGAAGGGAAGGACAGAGCTAAGGAAGGGATAATAGTGAAAAATGATGGGATGGGAGGACAGATATTACTCAAGTTAGACGGAAAGGGCATTGATGGTGTTAGAGAACGAGAAGAAAGATAGGAAAGGGAAGAGAAAGAAAAGGAATGAGAAAGCGCAAAGAGGAGAAGGAAAAAGAGAGGAAACAAAAGGAAGAACCTAGAAGATTTGACAAAGAAAATACATAGAAAGAGAACAGAGGAGAAGAAACACAGTGAAATTGAAGATTGAAAGAATGTAGGTGGCAAGGAAGGTGAGATAGAGAAGAGAAGAGAAGAGAAAAGGGAGATGAGAAAAAGGGAAGAAGAAATGAGAAGGAGCAGGGAACAAAAAGATGACGAAATAGATTATCTTGTTAATAGATTTATGGTGCCAATTGAATCACGAGAACAATGGGAATAAGGGAGAGGGTCACAACAGCCCTGCAGGGAGCTGCAGGGAATACCAAGAATGCAGACATGGGCCAACGAGCATGAGGCGGAAGGTATAGGGAAAAGGATTCGGGATCTATACAGGTAAATGAGGGACAAGGATGGCTATAAAACTAAATGGAGCATTGTATGATATTTACAGGAAGGAGCAGGAAGTAGGTTGGATGACATAATGGTAGATGGCATAGAGTGCTGTCCTTAATTAGGTTAGATCTTGGTGACAAGGAAAGGGACCATAGCCATACGATCTGGGGTATAATGATGTCAGACGAAGAGAGGGAGGAAAATGAAGGCAGAAAGAGAGGGTGCATGTGGTTTATCGATAGACCTAAGCAAAGAGAAAGGGGTAAAGTGGTCAGTTTTGGAAGACCCTAAAGAAAAAACACTGACACCATATTCTAAAAGACCACAAGCAGGATCGCACAGTGCAAGGGATAATCCATGCCATATGTAAGCAGACTAAAATGGCTGCCAGGACAAAGACAGTGTGAAACTAGTCCCACCTGGAAAACAAGAAGGGTAGGTGGGTATGATTATGGGTGAGGGTTTACACAATTCCCATTATTAGAGAAAGGGGGAGGACGACCACAATATATACCGTGGCCACAAATGGATAAAGACATTTTGAAATGTAAATTGCCTAGTTTGACTGCGGGCGCAGGAACATGGATTTATAAGTTAGAAAGGATGGATACGGGAATGATGTTTGCAGTGGCTGACATAAAAGGCCTGCTAGCAGCCACCCTAGGAGAGAGAGCTGACGACATTTTGAGACAAGCATGGTATGCAAGTGTAATGGCACAAAACACACACATGATGGAGTGCCATTTAATAATTGTAGAGCCGATCCATGGAGGGTACTTTGGGTACAGTCCCGTGACACATTAGCCATGGGTGCAATTATGACAAGGAAAATGGGTGAGAATGAAGATCCTGCTGCCTTTATTCAAGAGATTCAGGAACTTAACATCTCGAGATGAGAGATCCAAGGGATTAAACAGTGGCATTATTTTATCATATTTTATGTCAGGGACTGCCTGAGCCAGTGCAGAGGCAGATGAAGAAACAGGTTGGAATGAAATCGAATCCATGACCATAAATACAGTTGACTGTTGTACATCATTGTTGATTGTTACAAGAGGAAACAAAGAAAAATGCTGAGGGTAGAAAGCAAGAAGAAGCAAAGTTAGTTCAGAATCTTTTTTCAAAATATGCTATAGAAGGAGCGGTATTGACAAGTGGGGAATGTGTTGTAACACAAGGAGTACAGCCAGTGCAGTCAGGAAATGTAGGGTATTCTTCAGATCAAGATGTATATCATTTCTGGCCCGAGACAGGGAATGGACCTAGAGAGGATGAGGTGCATTCAAAACTCTCAAGGAGGAGGAGGTTTTTCTGGAGGACAGCCGCAGGAATGGTGAAATTATGGGAGCATAGGACATATAGCCAAAACATGTAAAAGTAGAGAGGGCATGCAACAGAATTGGAAGGCCACATGAGGGGGGGCTGTTCTCCACAGTATAATACAGAACCTGCAGGAATATTATGACCAAGATCACACACAGAATCCGACACATGATCCCCAAATAAAGCAGGCGCAGCAAAGACCAGTACAAGTACAAATGCCACCAGGGCATTTACAGCAAGCACTTACACAAACGCAGCAAGTACAGACCCAGCAAGCAATGGTACCACAATGGAACACGAGTGCATGTGTCCCACAAGCATCCACACCTAGGATAGGGGGTGTGAATGTGGTACGAGGAAATCCTTTTACAGGTTCTGGGATGAATTTATATCCACAATAGGACAGCACACAGAGTGACCTGATGTGTTCAGTACTATCAGTGGCATCAGACCCCCAAGAGGAACTAAGGGTCAGGGTAACGATAAGAGGAAGAAGCAAGACATTTTTGTTTCTTGTAGACACTGGAGCGACTTGTTTCTGTGTTTGAGAGGGAAAGTACCCATGTCTGGCATTGCCATGAATGTGCAGGGATTCTCTGGGACTACAAGTTTAGTTCCTTTCTCTGATGAGTTACTAATTTCTATAGGAGAACATGATGCATCTATGCCTCTATTGTTCTCTCGACAGACACCAGTTAACATACTAGGATGTGATCTGATGACAAAATTAAAGATGACAATATCATTTACTGATAAAAGGATTGTGTGTTCCACTCCAGGAATACATTTCCTGAATGTTAGTGAGTTTATACTAGCATGTGCAGGCCAAAAGCATTATGAGGGGTTCCTTTAGACCCAGAAGTATTTTTGTATGGAGTAACTGTTTTGTTAACATGGATTCCTGGACTAGTAGGTACAATATTGAGAATAACTGAAGAATTTTTATTTAGGCCAGAAATACCTATGGATGGTGAAGACAGACAGGTGATTCCCATAGAGTTAGAAGCAGCAGTAGTCAGAGCGGAAAGAGTGGTTGTCCATGTGACAGATGATGAGGGAAGAGGATGGAGAGCAGTAATAGCCCTCCGTGAAGGATATAGACTGACAGCCGAAGAGTTATTCAGAGATGATTATTCAGATGATGAATTCATATTTTTCATAAGTCTTACTTACTGGAACAAAATAGATAATAGAGATATACCACAGAGAATGGCATTGGTAAAAAAGAAACTGCAATTTTTTCAGAAAGATTTGAAAAAGGTACCAAGTATTTTGTGGCCCAGCAGTCCTTATGACGTAGATCTACTGAGTGGAGCAGGAGCAGTTAAAATTACACTTAATCCTGGAGCTATTTTTCCACAAACAAAGCAGTACCCCATGTCCAGAGAAGCGGATGAAGGCATATTTGAAACCATTTCCACTTTAATACAGCAGGGAATGTTGGTTCCATCAGAATCCCCATGTAACACAACTGTGTAACCAGTGAAGAAATCAAAAGGGGTGTCATGGAGATTTATTCGGGATCTCCACCCTCTCTATAATACTGTGGAAGTAGAGTTTCCTCTAGTCCAAATCCAGCTGCAATATTATACATTATTCCAGCCACAGCTAAATATTTTACAGTAATAGATTTAAAGAACACGTTTTTCTCAATTCCTCTTCATCAGGAATCACTGGATTTGACCTCATTTTCTTATAGAAATCAGCACTGGAAAAACACTCGACTTCCTCAAGGGTACTGCAAGTCCCCCTCAATCTTTAAAAGGGTCCTCCAGATGTACCTAGGTAATCTATAGCTTGAGAGCAGAATCGTTCAGTATATAGATGACATATTAGTGTGCAGCAGACAGAGGAAAAATACAGAAAAAAATCAGTCCCACTCATGACCATACTAGCAGAATAAGGATATAAGGTAGACAAAGGGAAGCTACAATATTGCCAGGAAGAGGTCCTGTAAATAGGACAATTAATCTCTCAAGAAGGGAGCAAAGTGACACCTGAGAGAGCAAAAGCAATCATAAAGACTTCTAAACCCGAGACAGTGAGGGAAATGCAACAATTCTTAGACCTATGTAATTATTGTAGGCCCTGGGTTTGTGATTATAGTGCATATATTCAACCACTTATAAAAGGACTCAAGAAAGCAGAGGTGGGCAAAAGTAAGATAATATGGACAGATGAGATGACTGAAGATTAGAAAAATTAAAAGAAGCAATGTGTAAAGCACCTGTATTCGGGATTCTAGACTACAACAAAGAGTTTTATTTGTTTTCACATTCAAATGGAGAAGTAATGACAGCAGTCCTCACACAGAAAACAAAGTTAGGACATGGACATAAGCCATTAGCTTACTATATTGGGATTTTAGACCCAGAAATGAAAGGACATTATCCTTGCGAACAATCTTTAGCTGCTGTCACTTTTGTGATTGAAAAGGCTGCAAGTATTACAATGGGGAGCTTAATGGCGTTATTTGTCGAGCATTCCTTATTTGCCATTTTAGAGAAACACAAAAAAAATTGACTACACAAAGAGCATCAGGATATGAGGTGATTATTTCAAACCCAGCGATCAAAATTGTTAGATGTAGAATAGTGAATCCAGTGACATTTCTAGCAGAATTGGTAGGGAAAGAGAATTATGTACTTGATTGCACAACGTATACGGAGTTCTATGATGGTATTCCCCATGTTAGAGAAAATGCTCTCATAGGGGGAAGTTCTGTTCATCAATGAATCTTCAAAAATTGACGAAACCACAGGCGAATGCCATACAGGATCAACAGTAGTGAAGTTGAACCGTGATGGTCAATTCGAAGTAGTGACAAGTGTGAGATTGCCTTCACATTGTTCAGCACAGGCTGCAGAATTAGTAGCGCTTATCGCTGCACTCCAGAGATATGAGGATGAGGAAGTGACAGTGTACTCTGACTCCGCCTATGTGACGTAAACTGTAAATGCAGGATTGTCAATTTGGAAAAGGAGGGGCTTCCTCCGTGCAGACAGCTCACCAGTGCAACATGCTCCGCTATTGGATAAGCTTATTAAAGTATGGAAACTTCCATTGGCTATCACAGTTGTGAAGTGCACAGCCCATACTAAGGGGAGACATCATCTCTCGTGGTAACAAAGCCACAGATGTTGAAACCAAAAGGGCAGCATATTTCCCAAATATTTCAGATTTTGAAGTAGAAAGTATTAAACAATTGTCAGGGAGATGCATGATGGTGAAGGAAGGGCTTAATATGTTATCCATTGTACAGTTAATTGAACTACAAGGTCGAGCCCCAGAGAAAGAACGGGACTTGTGGAAAAGACAGGGGTTTTCTTTATCCCCACTGGGGCCATATGGAGATAAGACAGTACTGGAGAGCCAGTTATGCCTCTGGCATTATTGAAGGTGGCGCTGGAGTAGCTTCACTACCCCATGCACACAGCAAGAGAGAGTCTTGCTGTCACTATTGCAGAAGACTGGTTCTCACCAAATGTATTACAACATTTGGCACAGTTTATTGTCAACTGCATTGTATGTCAGAAGTTCACAGCAGAGCACACATTAAGAACAGTGAGAGGAGCAATCCCAAGCCCTAATGGTCCTTTTCAGCATCTATATATAGATTATGTGGATATGTTGCAAATATGCAATGGGTGCAGGGATATGTTAGTGGTAGTATGTCCCTTTTCAGATGGATTGAGGCAGGTCCCTGTATACACTCCAATGCCATATGTGCTGCCAAGTTTCTCATACATGAGGTGTTACCTAGATGGGTTGTGAGTGAAGTCCTGCGGTCTGATAATGGGCCTCATTTTGTAAATGAGGTACTTGAACAGATAGTTCTCCTATTAGGAATAACACACACGTTTCTCTCTGCTTATCATCCACAGGCCAATGCTATCTGTTAGAGATTAAACAGACTCCTTAAAGAAAGGATAGCAAAAATAAAAATGACTCTATTGTCTGCCCCTTGCTTTATTTGCATTGAGATACCAGCCTGGTTCAGATCACCACCTGACTCCTCATGATTTGGTGACTGGGCATCACAAGAGAATACCCCTTGCTCCTCCCACTCAAACAGAAACGGATGCCCACAGTGTAGTGAAGACATTAGGTGATGAGATGCATGATTATTTAACAAATATGACCGCTAGTGTTTCTTTTATTTCTCAATAGATCAATCGTCTGAGGGAAGGGTTGAAAAAGATTGAAGAAGACAGCCAAACCGTTGATCTTAACAAATTGTTTAAACAGCCTAGTTTGTTCCTACCGGAACTAGTGCTGGCAGAAACCCTTGAAGGCACTTGGAATAAGCTCCACTTTGAAGGACCGTTCCTAGTAGAGGAGGTCACGCCTACAGCAAAAAAACAGAAGAGCCTGGCTGCATCTAAATGACGTAAAGCTCTACAAAAGAGAGACCCCACCCCTCCGACAACTGATGACAATGAAGCAAGAGAAGAAGTTCCATGTATGACAACAAGATCCGCTACCAAGGGCCAAATCAAAGACTTATCAGAATGAAAGACATTTCTGAATGTATCAGCTATTCCGAGTTTGAAAGGAAATAAACATTGCACTAATTCGAGAACAATTCTAATTGGGGAGGGAAAAAAGAGAAATGTGCTAGTAACAAAGTGACAAAGCATGCAACTTTGCACACATGTCTTTATGCTGTTTTTACCTACATTCTCCGGTCTTATCCAGCTCTAGTAAGATGACACGTGGATGCTGTTAGATTTTTGGTGAATCCTAAAAACAGTCCTATCATTTTTAGAATTATTATTGTGATCATTTTGAAATTTCTGTTAGAAAAAAGGATCAATTTATAAAGGTGACCTAAGAACCCATTGAAAAAAAGAAAATGAGAATTTTTCAGGGTACAAGAGACACTATACCAATGAGAAGATTCATACATTTATCTGGAGTAATTCCTGTAATGTCATTTTGTACAACAATTGGTGTTTTCTTTCTTATTAATATGACATTCCGACTGATAATTATTAATAATACAGATTATGCAGTAAGTAATTAGACTTCTATGATTATCCTAAACAGAGCAATATTTTCCCTAATATTTCAGAAAAATTGTTCAAGCAAAAAGAGATGATGAAAAAGATAATGATCAAGTAGCAAAAAGAGGAATGGGGTCCCGGTAACCGTACCACTAGAAAGATCAAGCGGGGTAAATTGCTCTCAATCTAGGAGCTCAATGAGGGGATAGGCCAGGTCAAGGATGGTATAAAATCAATCAATCTTTATTATTCGCATTTCAATCTACATAAACATATTGCTGAATCCATGGTGAAACAGCATAAAAACAAACAATCAATGTTAAATATCTACAATTAAAGTGCATAGTTATCTACTCATCCACCTGCAATGCGAGATGGACATAAAGTGCACAGTGCAAATACAATTTAGAGACTCAATGCACAATAGAAAAATCCAATTTTCAAAAATAATATCAAACAATTCCACCCAAAATTATATAAAAAAGGAGGAAAAAAAGAAAAAAGGAAAAAAAGGGGGGAAGGCAAAACACACTAAGTGTGAAAATAGGAAGTAATGTCCCCTGTGATCTTCTAATATTGTCCCCAATTCCAAATTATATTTAAAATCATCTGACAAGTTGAAAATGCAATGATGGTGAAAAGAATTGCACTGCTTGTCACCATTCCGACCTAAACAGTCAACAACCAGTACCTGGTGCAGCTACCATCAATCTTGTGTGCTGCACTGGTATCTAAGGGTAGGTAGTTTCGACGACTTGTAAAAATTGTCTAAGTCATCTATCTCTTTAACAGAAAAGAGAGAGAAGTCTTGACAGTCGTCTACCTCAGGACAGGACAGAAATGGTTATAATTTTTCAGGATAGCAAACAGTTTTAAACAGACAATAGATGGACATCTTGATGTTGTTCCATGTGTCCTTTCATAGCCTGTTATTCCTCTGTATGTATACATTGTTAATGCGTTCAATAACTAAATAAAATCAGAAAGATAAAGAAAAGGGAAAAGAAGAAAGAAAAAGCCACAAAATAGAATTAAAAACACGTGATTAAAAATCCTTGACCCAGCCTAGCAACCCCACAGTAACTCCATACAAGCAATTGTAATATAGTTCTTGGCAATAATTCAAAAACCTTTCACATAAAGCTCAATAAAAGTCATCATGTGGCCTTGACCTGGCCTATCCCCTCATTGAGCTCCTAGATTGAGAGCAATTTACCCCGCTTGATCTTTCTAATGGTACGGTTACCGTGACCCCATCCCCCTTTTTGCTACTTGTTCTGTTACTCCCCAGGGTTCACCTTGTTTGCGGACACCTATCCTTGATCATTTGAAAAAGATAATGATGATATAAACACATATCTTGATAATTCTGCCAATTTAAGAATAATATGTGGTATCAGCACATGAAGGAGGTGGTGGGGAGAACATCAGAGGAAAGCTGTTACGTGTGTTCTCTCATCCCTTATGCCATTAGCAAGGCCAGAACATTAATTGTAAGAGAAATACTTTTACATGATGCAAGGTGTTTCAGTCATCTAGCAGCTTGCACAACAAGAGGACAATTCAAAGGGAAATGGGCAACTCTGAGATGGAGGTTAAGAAAGATATTCACATATGAAGATGAATACATAAAAACAGAGAATACAGAAAAAATCCAGCTTGGACAAATTCAATGCTCTTGTTCTCGCTCAGTGGCATGACTGGAGATCAGATATAGGTTGTTGAACAAAAACGACAATTGTGCAGACCATTTGGAAACGCGAGGATTGCTAGGATGTTGGGAAATACCTCAGATGTTAGTATATGGACGAGTGGCAACCAGCACAGGATGGGAAGATCGAATGCTAGCCGGTTGCATACACTTAATTATGACAGCACAATTGCAGATAGTGTAAATGGAGGATGGAGTGCTTAAATGATTTGAATGTGTCTTCATGTTTGATTTCCATTTGTTTTTCTAACATTTTGTGTTTTCTTTTGCATTTCATGTCCTTATGTTTTTTTTCTTCATTTTTTTCATTGTTTATATTTGCTATAGAGGTGCCCTGTAAAAGGGTGGGGTTCTACCTGAAATGCATTAGCCATGTTTTCTGTTTTCCTCTGACTATTGTTTTTATTTGTATGCACTTATGGAAATATTATTTTTGCATTCTATGACTGAAGCGTCTTCTTACATTATTTCCTACAAGATTTATGATGGTGCTGTTATGGTTACCAGTCATTTGGTCGAAAACCAAATGATCGAATGCCATTTGATCGAGAGTCAAATGGTTGAAAAAGTGGTCTAATTTTTTTTTTTTATGGGGGGGGTTCCCCCCAACCCGCCTTTTTCTATATTAATTTTTTTTTACCAAACAAAACTAAAAAAAATATATAAATAAATAAAAAAATTCGACCAATTTTTTTCCGATCATTTGACCTTCGATCAAATGGTCATTCGATCTTTTATTTTCGACCATTTGACCAGACACCGCTGTTATAGCACTAATTCTGTGTGTACGTGGCATTGAGGCTCGTTGACTTCAATCTTTCTGTGTTGCCTATTTTTCTTGATTACATATGAGGATCATGTACCCAGGAAAGAGGTATGTTATGTTATGTTATTTTGCACTTATATAGCGCCTTATATACCATTGGTATGGTCTGAAGGCGCTGGTAGGTTGAACGCACTTGGGAACCGAAGTTCAGATCAGTAGAGAGAGTAGAGAGAGTCAAAGAGGTGCGTGTGAGCACCGGATATGTGTGCAGCTCGTGCGGTATTCGTGTGATAGCTGCTTCTTAGCGATAGGTGTGGTGGTTGAGAGATCAGGAGAATGTGTTCGTTCTGGCAGGATTTATCCAGAACGGATGTGGCTGCGTTAGGCCTGAGGAGAACGCCTGGCTGGGGGGTGTGAAACCAGCAGTGTTTACTTAGAGTGATGTGGAGTAAGCGGCCGATGTTGGTATGAGAACAGTTATACCGAATGGTGTCATAGTATCTCTGCGTTCTAGTTGAGTGGTGATGTAAAGCAGAGAGTAAGCGTGGTGGTGTGATAGGATGGGTTATATGCTCTTTCGAAACGTTCTCTGCATTCCAGATTGTACTATATACGCTCCAGATACTTTGTTTATTTTCTAAATCCACACATAGGTTATTGGGTACACTTCTAAATGCAACTTTCTCAGAGAGGATATTGTGCACAACTTCTAAATATACACATAGGCTATTGGGCACAGCTTCTAAATGCAACTTCTAAATATACACATTGGCTAGTGGGTACACTTCTAAATGCAACTTTTCTCAGAGAGGCTATTGGGCACAACTTCTGAATGCAACTTCTAAATATACACATTGGCTAGTCGGTACACTTCTAAATGCAACCTTTCTCAGAGAGGCTATTGGGCACAACTTCTAAATATACACACTGGCTATTAGGCATTACTTCTAAATGCAACTTTCTCATTGAGGCTATTGGGCACAATTTCTAAATGCAGCTTTTCTCTGAGGGGTTATTGGGCACAGCTTCTAAATGTACCCATAGGCTATTGGGTACACCTCTGAATGCAACTTTTCCTGAGGGAGGCTATTGGGCACAACTTCTAAATGCAGTTTTTCTCTGAGGTGTTATTGGGCATAGCTTCTAAATATACACATAGGCTATTGGGCACAGCTTCTAAATGCAACTTCTAAATATACACATTGGCTAGTGGGTACACTTCTAAATGCAACTTTTCTCAGAGCGGCTATTGGGCGCAACTTCTAAATGCAGCTTTTCTCTGAGGTGTTATTGGGCATAGCTTCTAAATGTACACATAGGCTATCGGGTACACTTCTAAATGGAACTTTCCTCAGAGAGGTAATTGGGTACACTTCTAAATGCAACCTTTCTCAGAGAGGCTATTGGGCACAACTTCTAACTGTGCTAAAGAAGTCAGGTTTAGATCCAAAGCAGACACATTGATAAAGAGGGTACCGCACAGTCTGATCATATCCTCAGGCATCCAGCTTTTAATTCTTGAGTGACATATTTTACACTTTGCTTATAGGTTTATAGACTGCTAGGATGCTGGTCAGAGGGGGTCGGCTTAGGTGCTGGAGGGATTCTCGGGAGTCTGTCCCAGCATGGAGAGTCGAAGAGGTCCTGTCACTCATCAGAGCTGGCAAGAGGGCACAGTGTGCTTGTAAATCTGCTCGAGTACAGTGGAGACCTTCTACTCCTCTGGAGGGTTGCAGCTCAAGACTTTTAACTTGACACTTAGACAATTTATGTTATCTGCCCTTCCACTTTGACTGGAAAGTTTATCTATTCCTTCATTCACTACCACACTCTAGGCACACCAACACATCATCCCTGTCTTGTTGTGACTTTCAGACAGATGAGTTTCTCTTCCCAAACAGTCAGAGTGTTCCATGCATAATGAAGACTATGCATCAACAATGTCCAAATGAGTCCTCCCTTAGGTGTAAAGTCAGGGAAGGATTCTGGAAGCAAACCTGCGACAAACTGTAGAGTTCAAGATGACAACTAATGGGTTCCAAACACAAGGCCAAACAACTGCAGTGATACAAGCAACAAGAAAGACTATATACAAAAATAAATCTATCTTTTATTTAGCACTTCACACCATATTCCTAGAGCTTCTAAGTGCTGTAGCAACAGATATTATTAGTGTTCATAAAGGTACTGAATTCATGAACCTCAGGAGGACGAAGGGCTGTGTTGCAAAATGCTGGGATTACAACTGGTGAAGTGGAAGCTTGGCCCGTGTCAGAGTCCAGCACTTCACCTGATAGCTATCCACCCGGCGGGAACATTGAGATCCGTACATGCATTGTTATATCAAGTGAATATCACTTTAAATTGTATTTTTAGTTTTATCCTTTTGGCCCTTTTAGCCATTTCTGGAATCTGGTTCATAACACACATACAATTCCATTTCAAATTTGGCCATGGGCCATTGATATGCTGCTAACACTACAGGAATTGGTAACATTTGTGTATTATCAGATGAAGGCGGTTGTTTTGGAGAGGGAGAATCTCAAGAAAGAGGTGCTCATTTTGAGCGGGGGTGAGGCAGTCCAGTGAGCCCTGAACCGGTGGTCGCACTGAGGATTTTGGATCACATTATGAATCGCTGGCATTGTGCATCGACAGGAAATGTGATAAACGAGCAGCTTTCACTGTGTCTATAGTTTCTGGGCACATATAAATTTGGCTGTGTGATATGAAAGCGCGGGCAGGCTTTGAACCCACGCTAACCGAGCCGTTGGCACCCCCTCCGAAGATGACGAATTGAAGATAACTAGAGCTTTGTAGTTTATCTAAGATATGTTTAAAGAATTCAAGCGGAGGCTATTCCATGGGAATTTGGCAACCTCAATCACATGCTTTTTTGGTATCAGCCTGTTTGAAAACCTTGCTGAACTGGAATACAAGATGTCTTTTGCAAAATAAAGCTCCTAATGAGATTTTAGCAAGAACTCTGGGATTTTCTGCTTTGCATGTCCACCCTAGAGTGTATGACATAAAGATTTGATTAAATCACTGCTTTTTCATTGCCGTAACAGGCCGTCGTTTTTTATGCTCACTCTTGTGTTGTTGCACTACAACCTGCACGTTATGCTAACCCATCTAAAAGACCCCCCACCGCAGACACTGCATAGGCTTTGTTGTATCAACAGGGAATCAATCAATATTGTATCGAGAGAAAAAAAGAATACCTAACATGTTCCCAGTTAACTATATAAACATTTTTAAGAGACCATCCAGCAAAGCCACAGAAGGTGTACAATTCTAAAGGGCCATTTTGTGGAAACATTTCACTGGTGTCTAAAAAATGAAGCAAATTCATTTTATACCCAAGGTTTGTTGCTTGTGTAATAAGCAGTGGTGCAAACAGGTCTTGCTCCAATCCATACTGCATAAATACATTTCACCTGCTCAATCAATTCAAATCCTGTGTATTTCCAATTAAATCCATATAAGAGATACAATACAATTATGAACAGGAATGTAATTAAAAATCTTAAAACTTAATATAATCGATCATTCATTCCAGTAGATACAGCTTAACGTGAGAGGGCCGACCTTCACCTTTGTCTGGGATGACCTGCTAAAATAATTTCACGATGGTCATATCCTCATCCCTCATGCTGATTTTACCCAATTTCTCTACCGCCTTTGACATGGGGGTCCACAGCATTCAGTTTCAGCGACTTCTGGTAGCGGCTGTGGTCTTGCGATGTCACTCGGAGCAAGAGCAAGGTGATCTTCATCCAGCAGCTGTTACCTGTGGTGTCCTTCAGGGCTCGCCGTCGTCTTCATTGTTATTAACATCTCATTGATGCCTCTGGTCGACCTTCATAGGAACCTTAATGTCCATTCTTTTGTTATGCAACTGATGTGCCGATCTAACAACACCTCAGCTGTCTGACAGGCATTTGTGAAGGCCAGGAAGCGATGAAAAAATGGGTAAGCAGCTGCTACCTCATGTTCAATGGCTGAAAGGCTTCTGATAGGCTTCTGATAAAAAAATGAGTAAGACTATATTAAGAATAAAGGCAGACACATGCAGCACTCTTGTAGGACGAAGCAGCGCTCTAAACTAGACAGACAGACACTTCAAAAAAGGCGCAAAGAACTGACACTCTGAACCAATAACATTCCACTTGTGATGGCATAGCATTCTGTGAATACCACATATTTAAATGTAACATCATATCAGCCACATCTTATCTCCCCCTGTCACCCCAGAGGAACCAGGAGGTTAAATGAGGGGAAGAAATGGGGTCAACAGTGAACAAAATCTCAACTGTCATCTTCTGATCTCCCTCTAATGGTGTACACACTCCATATTCTGATCGTTGTGCCTCTGTAGATCCTCAATAAGGGCCACACTTCGAATCATCTTTTGAGTGTTGTTGCATCACTACGCCCGAAACTCATGGGGTTTGGGTGGAGGGCAGGGCTACTTCATGTTCCAGAGTTTGGAATTTCAAGGAGCCCATGGACCTGTGCCTGTCTCTGACATGGATGGCTTGAATAATTCCATCAACTCAGGAAAACAGTTCAACGGTTTTATTTTTGATTTTTCAGACTGCATGGAGTCACAACTAAGGGAGTTCCCTAACCTGTGTCTCAACCTCCCGCAGGCTCCCCTCACCCTAACCCATGATTCCCTATTTCCCCAGAGATGAAATGCAACTATTTATCGGTAACCCCTAATGTCTAATCTACCCTATCCTATTGGTGAGGGCCTAAAGGCCGTATCCCTACCTACCTTATTGCCTCTGGAATTTTCTACGGGTTCCCTCATTTTCCTATCTCCCACAATGTGATGAGAATTTATAAGAGGGTGCCTGGCCCTTAACAATCTCTCGTTCTCTCTCGCTCTCTCTCTCTCTCTTTTTCTCTCTCTCTCTTATTCTCTCTCTTGTTCCCCCTCTCACTCTTCTTAAATCTCTCCTCTGTTCTCTTCCTACTCTCTCATCCTTCCCCATCTCCTCATCTTCCTAGTTCTTGCATTCTTGTGTCTCCCTCTCCTATCACTCCCTTTGCCCCCGTTGTCCCTCCTGTTTCTCTCTTTCTTCCTGTTTCTCTTCACTCTGCCTCCTTCTACCACTCTCCCTTATCTCCCCCCTTCTCTGTCCCACTGGTCTTCCTAGAATCCTCCCCTTCTCTCTCTACACCTCCCCCCCCTTCTCCAACTACTCTCTCTGACCTCTGTACTCCTCTGTCCTTCAGGTCTCCTTACACTCCTCTTCTTTCTCTCACTCTCAATACACTCCCCCTCCTCTTACTATTATCTACTATCTCCAATCTTCCCCCCTAAACATATCTCTTCTCTCTTTCACTCACACTTCATCTCGCCCTTTCACTCCCTCTCTCTCTTTGCCAATCTCACCTTCCACTAACTACTCTCACTCTTTCCTATCTCGCACACCCCCTCTCTACTTCCACACACTCTAACATACACTCTCACAACCACAACATTAACCTTTCACACCTGGTACAACTCTTTTTCACATCCAATGCCTCACCTGCACTAGCATCCATCAAATCACACATGTCTTACGGGTCTGCTCCACCTTCTGCCTTCATCCTGTTCTCTCCATTCACCACCACACCTCCTGGCCTCACCTAAACACTATTCACTCTGTCTGATGTCTGCAGGCTGTGTATACCTATCCACTCTAGTTCCTCTGGTTCCTCCCCATCCCACTGGGTCCCAGCTTCAGCTGACTGCTTGGGACTGTCTCCTCCTAGGGGTTTCCATGGGGATATCACAGTACAGCGGTTTAAAAAAAAACTCTTAGGCCCAGCTCTTTTTCCGTTTATTGGCATTTGTGCAGTCTCAGGTCAGGTTGGCGTTTGCCAGTCGTCTCGCTTTCCCTCTTTGTGGGGATGCTACAGTTGGTGCTGGTAAATTGGAAGTTACAGTGAACTTGGTCAGTGTTGCTTTCCCTGTGTTCATTTTGTTTTGTGGTGGATTCTGGATTTTACAGCCCTGAAAACAGAAGAAAATAGAATTATGGCCACATTAGAGGCTGGTAGGTATTGAATAATTGACAGTGGTACACCCTGATCCACCAAGGCACACTATGGGAGTTATTGGGTTAGTAAATGCCTCCTCCCACCCCGAATCCCTTACCCCTTGTGTGGAGTAGGATCAGCTCTGGAATACATCCTGGAAGACCTATGCAAAACAAAAGAGGTAATGGCTGGAAGGTTTGGAATTACTCCCAACCTGTGGCATTGCTCTGGGCAACCCTCCAGGCCATGCTTCTTTAGCCTGCCAAGCCAATGACCATATGCAATAAGGCCAAAACCTGTGGTTTGGGCTGGATGGCCCCTTTTGGGGTGGGACCAAGCCTGATGTGCATATGGTCTTTCCCCGTTGTAATTTCTTGGCAGGCGAAGATCGATGGTCTGGAGGGTTGCCCAGAGCAATGTCAGAGGTCAGATTGATTCTGAACCTTTCAGAAATCACCTCTTTTGTTTTTGCTGTACATCCTGGAAGGCCACCTACACCAGGTTGGTAGGGTTCCTTGTTCCCCCTTGACAGGGTCAAGCCCCTGACCCTGTCACAGCTCAGTCACTTCAGTGATCACCTCATCTTATCATTAACTCCTTGCCCACCCTCTTCTAATCATGATAGGTCTGATATTTTGTTTGGCACCACTGCCATGTACATCTTTGTTTCATCTTTCCTTTCCTCTCTAGCAAGAGTGGGTTGAGTCTACTGGATGGTTTCTGAATCCATATCAGCATGAACAGTTCAACCGCCTGATTGAATGTGGTGTGTGCCCATAATCACACAATGTCTTCCTGAGTCCGTTCTTCCAGATGACCAAGCTTGCCATTGCTTGGTGGATTCTCCCTTTAAGGAAATATATTCATGCGCTTAACCAGCCCGTTGGAGAGGTAACACAGGGGTGTACACTTGTGCACAATGCTATGCCTTTAAGAAATTCTCAATTGTGTGGCATTGGAATTGGACTGCATTGGCTCTCACAAATTCATTGGAAACATGCTGACTGCGTAAAATGAAGAAAATAACTCAATCAAATTGTGAGGGGGTAAACCCACTTGTAATGACACCCCACATCTGCTAGGAAGTGTAGTCTAACATGACTAAAGATTTGAGATGTTCTTAGTGCCTCAGACTGACCCATAATATTGCAATCTTGCACCAAACCTTGCTTGGGATCTCCACCACCTAAAGGGGTAGACACATGCTCTACTTAGTCACTGAGTCCCCATGGTGCACAAGCTATGACAAACATTCCACTCTCCGTGCCCATGTCCACCACTAATAATTCTTTCACTTTCTGTTTTGTCATTTTGTGACCCAGGTACCTTTCATGTGCCAATTCTATGACCTGTTTCCTGAGGTAAATGGCGGGTGGGGGGGACAACCTTCCTCCTTCCCTGATTTACAATCCCTTCTGTGAGTTTTTGGAGAATCTCCACAAACTCAAGGATCTCTGGTTTTATAGACTCCCACCTTTTGTTGACCTCTTGGTGAATAAGGTTCACCTCCATGTCATTCTTGATATGTTGAACCCAGTGTTCCCAACACATGATTGGGCAGATGGCAGTGACCATGTACTCCTACTCCATTGTCTGCTCATCACCATCATCATCCACACCATGCTGTTAAGCCCTCCTTAGAAGCCTTGAGAGTCAGTCTGCCACCACATGCATCCTGCATCTGGATCCTGGCATGTGTATTAAACTCACATTCAATTCCATAATATCATCACCCACTGGCAGATGTGGAGGGATGCTATAAGAATGACCTTTGTGCTGAGCATGCACACAAATGTTTTGTGGTCCATCTTTATTGTGAGAGGTAGACCCCTTATTATGGTCTTACAATGCTTCATACCCGATAACTCACACCTATTCCCTCTTTCTATAATGACACATTTCTCCTTTGCTTGCTCCTTGTTGCTGGTATCCACTGTCATATTTACATGTGGGCCGAAGGTTATTCATCCAGGAGCCCTATTGATCTCTTTCTGGAGGACCAAAAAATTCTCTCGAAGTTTTATGTCCATTTTACCTTCATTTCCTTTAAACAATTCGCTCTTGTGACTTGTCTTCGGGGCAACATCTTCAGCATGGGAGGTGTGACCCAGAGCATCCTGTCTACTAGGCCATGATTTTATTCCCCCAGCACTTATTGTATGGCCTTTGTATGTCACCAATGTGCCATCTTGAAGGAAGTATGTAACTTTCATTACCTTTCAACTCTTGCATCAACCATTCTAATACTGTAAGGTTTGGCCATATGGCATTCACCAATAATAATATGCCGCTAGCGGAGTGACAAATAATGTGAGGTGCCAAGATTCTTCACATAACTTGATCTGATAATTGCGTAGAACAGGTGTAACATGAAGAATACTGATGCTGGCTACATTATTGCAAGCATTTGGCAAGTGTTCAGCAGGAGATAGCTGACCACCCATATGATTGCATTGAAGTGTCTTAAATCCAGACACATTCTTATCATATTGTTCAGAGGATTCTATCATCTTTATGCCGTCATTATCACTGAGCATTTACGTTCCTTCTGAAGCTCATCCTCATACCTACACTGCTGCTAAGTATTAATATATCCATGAAATCTTGCACTAGCTTGGGTTCAATGATACCCCAATGCTACCATTAATATGGGAAAGTCCTACCTAATATGTAGGTTGCTTATGTAGTTTGTTTATGAGGGCTCTCTTGTCTTTGCAGTCCATGACTGGTGAGCCCTACATACAAGTTGCATAATTCCCCTAACTCTTTAGACCGTAGCATGACCCACTTGTATCCTAGTATGGGGATGGGCCCCCATGTCATATCCATTTGGTGTGACGCTTGCTCTCAGCTCTTTCCACTTCCTAGATAATGTGCTTGTGTACATTTTCCAGTCAACCATTGTATAAGGTGATCCAAAGTCCAACCTCATTCTGATGGGTCCTTTGTTGACTTACACAATGTCCCTCTCCACTCTTTCTTTTAATTCCTATAAGGTTAGATTAAAGTCTGAGTCCTTTGGCTCACTGTTTTTGCATACAGTTCTAAGTATGGGCTTCTGATTTTGCAACACATATTCAGGGAACTCCTCCGGCTTAGGCTTCCGCCATGGTTGTTTGATGATCAATTCTGCTTCTGATTTCCTGGTCTTCCTTTTGTCACATAAGTGAGCCTCGAAGTCAACCATGGGCAGCTCTTCATGGGTGTTTTAATATAACAGCTTCACTTCAGTGTGCTTATGGTTGTGATTGCCTTGGACTACCTTGATATATTTAGATGCCAACACAATCGATTTGCCAATATCCCTTGCTTCACAGAAGCTTGGATTCTTGTTAATCCACAGTTTGTGTTGTACACTGTCCTCCATAATGCTCTACATTAATTGATCTCTGAGGTACTCATCTGATATACATGTAAAACTGCAAATAGCAATGTGTCCTCTTAGGGTAGCTGTATATCTGTCCACAATCTCCCCTTTGCTTATCTCTCCAAAACCACTTTTTTGTTACCATATGTTTAGCATTTCTTGTAAGTATGACTTATGGATCGATGTGTAGACCATGAGCTTCTGGCATGCCTGTAAGCGGCAACATAATCTTGGAAACCCTTTATATATGAAGATCTGTGAAACCATTTATATATGAAGCATTTAAGTAAACAGGGAGAAAGGACTCCAGTGGTGTGTCTGCAAGTGGCACCACTGTCTTGGGCATCCTTTATATGTGAAGGGTTTACATAAACATTAAATAAGGACTATGCTAAATAAGTTCAATATTATGTCAACATTCACCATCTTAGACTAATGCTTCCTTCATGCAATGCAATCACTGGAACATTTATTATCATATAATTTGTGATTTTCCAACATTCTAGTTTTCATCAAATAATATGTGATCCAAAACATCCCAGTGTAATATGTAACCATGTGCTAACCGTCTACCTATAAACCACTCCAACTTGAGATCTGTGAAAAGCAGAAGTCATTCAACTGAACATAAATAAAAGAAAAGCAACTAGGTCAAATAAACTATTATGGCAATATGGAAACCCATTTTAGACCAATGTTTTCCTCCTTACTATGTGTGTCAAGTAATTATTTAGATAATCAAAGCAAATAATGATGTTACTATATTCATGTGTATAGTTGTCCAGAACATTCTATTGACTGGTTTCATCTATCAGACAGTATAGTTGTTTTACAGACTTGAATATCAATTGATAAGATCAGATAGCTGTGCAGATCCTATTATTCAAAGAACACAATGTAATTCATGATCCTTGTGCAATCCTTTGTCCACCATTATAAAGAACATCTTTTTTGCTGCTTTCTGTAGTACCCTTTTTCCTAACGACAATGCCTGCAAGTCTGAACAAACTTTCTCAAGGGGTTCCTCTAGCCAAATCACTTCCAGTGACTATTTCTAGTCACCATTTATTATTTATTTAATATGTTCATTTATTCTCATTCTTTATTGTTTCCTGGTACTACCCACGTAAGTCTTCTTGCAGAAAATCAATGAATTATCAGATTCATGCTTAGAAATCAACAATATTTGTCAATTTGTCCAATGCATAGACACACATGCTACAGCAACACCATTTATGAAAACCCATTTGAGCTGGCACTAAGCATTGTCATGTTACAGAATTGTTTCTTAAGTGACTCGGGCATAATACATTTCGGAATGTCTTTGCTCTCTTATAATTGATTTGCGGTAATTTCCCAAAATATGACTCCATTTATTTATCTACTTGCAGAAACTTCCAATGTTGCACTGCTTGCACTGGAAATCAAAACTAATGAGATCAGGAAATAAAATGTTATGATCACCAATTACCATTATAACAGCAAAATAACTCCTAAGATCATTAATAAAAATGGGTAGAAATTACAATAAATTGACTCGTATATTGGAAAATGACCGCTAACATTAGCCCTATGAATAAGGATGAGATAATTATGGACCACATGAAATGTGTGTGTACATGTGTGTATGTATGTGTGTGTGTGCACACACGATTAACATCAGATTTTCATAGCACAATAACAGCTGGAGTGTTAAAATAAACTCTGCAAGCATAGGGTAGAATACAAAACAGTTACAGGATCGAGAATGAGATGTTAACAGATCTCAAACTTCAGGATGGAATCAATTTCTTGTGTTTAAGAAGAAGTGCCCGTTCGTTGGCTCTTGCAATTTGTAGAGTGTTATTAACTCTCGTGCTTTTCTGCTTTTCTAAAACTCTCTTCTTCATATGTGCTTGAGTTTAAATACAGAGAAGAAATGAGCAAAGCAGCATCATTTGACACAACATTTGTGGATTGGAGAGAGCATGTGCTAGGTCCCCTCCCTTTACTCACAACTCCCATGGCATTCTGCCTTTATTTAATTGGGCCATTGAATTTTCCGTGTCATGAGGGGATGATTTAACTATACGTTAGCTCTCCTGTCAGGAATGAGGATTCAAAATTGGGCGCAGTATTCAGTGTTCTTACAATTCTCTGTATGAATGTGTAACATTGATGAAAACTATATATTCGGATTGGTAAACATATTCTCAATCCAGATATACCCTTTATGTTCCTGTCATCTCATACATAACATAGTAATTATAATATGAACATTATGCATAATTCAGATATTTTTATATATCATCTTTACATTCACGTGATTTGTGTTTGTATGCTGCACCCATATCTGTGTGCTGTTTTCTGATCAGACAAATAGTTCTGAAGTTGTAACTAATATTATTTGTACCATTGTCATTTTAAATGTATCTTTTCAGTGAACAATTTACCTTACAATTTTGCTTGAATTACATGTGTGTGGCTTGCTCCTTGTATCACAAGAACGATCTGCTGTTATGATCAAAGGACCATTTTACCTTAAAATAAACACACATCGGTAGCATAATATTTATTGCTAAGGCCTAATGGCGTGCCAAGTTCAATGATCATGGCCTGTTTGAGGCATCTGCTTTGTGCTTAAAAATACTGTTCCATTAATTTGTCCTACATACACAATAAAAATCTTGCATTTAGATGCATGCTTTTTTGTAATTTGGAAACAAGGGCGTATCTTGAGTGCCTATAGATGGGTCCATTAACTCTTCCATGCCTTGATCAAAGTGGTTGCTAATGGTCCCTGCACATTCTTGGTTTGAAAAAGAACTGACGTCTGCACAAATATACTGTGTCATGTGAATTGAAGTTCACAGATCATGTCAATGTTACAAGAGATATATTCTGCCCCAGGCAACAGACATTTGTTCACTTTAAATAATTTCTGCATGTAATAACTCTTAAATAAAAGATTGTTTTATTAACACATGTTATATTCATGGTATTATGTATAATGAATAATCTACGGTAGTACCTAACTTTTGCATTGTTATTTTGTTTATAGAACTCTAGAACTCAAGTTGTACAACTCACCATGGGCCAGTGCAACAATGCACATATTAAATGCCATTTTCTTGTGTTCTTTTAAGCCTACAACATAAAATATTCTCCTTTGAATTTGTATTATATGTTTAACATTAATTACTTAATAATTCAGTGCAAGATATCATTTTTAGCTGCTATTATTTATTGGAGAGAATTACATTCAATCAAATAATACTATATATTCCCAAGCAAAACGCCCATTCTCTTTCCATCACAGTACCCTTATATACATTACACAACATATGCACTCAAAACAAGATTGCTATATTGCTATTGCCAATGCTTGTTGTTTTTGTTGACACACATTTTATTGAAAAATCAAAGTTTGCTATTCAACACAAAGTTAATACAGACAGAGGGTTTTGGATGAAGTTTACAATTAACATTTTGTACTGGTGCTTCTTTCATAAATAGATTTTACATTCGCCAATTGATTCATTTTCATAATAAATAGTAACATTTCTTTATGAACAATTAGTGTAATTGTTGAACGTATATGGGGTATTTTCTATGGAATAAAAAAGGTATGTATAGGGTGAACGGATGTGTGTAATTGAACAATTAGTGTAATTGTTGAACGTATTTGGGGTATTTTCTATGGAATAAAAGAGGGATGTATAGGGTGAACGGATGTACTGGCTATCATTCCCATACTATAGTTGTGTGAGGTCACAATTTCCCAGCCTTGGTGCCCGGCATTGCTATAGTCTGAATGCAGTAGTCACATTCATAGGTAGTCGCGTAAACAATGGAGACTTGTCCAAAGGCAAGAATTCACAATAAAGCAAACATGATATTGCAAGAAAGTAACCTACCAGAATGCTACTTGACATTTACTTGTTTACTTGTTTTCTTAAGCAGAATGTGCATGCTAAAACCAATATGGGGGCTACACACTTGTGTCAACAATGACAACTTGTTTTTATACATCATTCCCTGACATAGTGTTGGAGATTGATTGTGCTGCAAATAACACATTCACTCAAGTGGTGCACTAACAAGAACCTTATGTTACACAATGATATAATTTAACACAACTGAAAACACATTTATGGTGATCATGGATAAGAAGAGTTATTGTCATCACAGAAAATAATGTAGTGTTCTTCCTTGACATTCAATTCCTTGTATACCAGAACCCCTTTCCCCAATGCCATTTGTAGGCCATGCTCTGGAAAAACTATCTCTGTGAGCACTTTGAGTTAAAATGTGCACAACCATAGCTTCCGCCAGCTTTTTGATACCAGGGTGTAAATTGTTGATTAAAAAGGTGTTTTGTGTGCATTGTCATGGTGAATAAATATTTTCTTGAGTTTAGAATAATTGACTTTTTCCTTCTTTGTATCGGTCATATATACCATTGTGCTTGTTATTTTTAAAGTATTGAACTATTATCAGAGAATACACAAAGACATGCATGCTTGCATTTATTCTGTAAACTGGATATAGTGAGAAAGCAGATCCCAAGCAACATTGCAAGGTAGCGTGGAGCTAACAACCGGGGAGGATGGACAATTTGGCAGCAAGGGATCTACAAGCTATCAGGGGAGGAAGCCAGGGCGAGCAGATCATCCAGTCTTACCACTAAAAATAATAATAACTGTGTACTTTAAAGGGAATTGAAATTCTAGCAGCAGGGACATCCACTCAATGGGCCAGGATATGTTTAATGGATTTGTGCCACACAGGCCACCACACATATATACATTCAGTTTCCCTCAGCAGCATTGTCAATCATTTTGTTAAAAGGCCAAACTGGTCCTCCACATTGCCAACACAATTCAATAAAGACTACATCAGGCTGGTCAGAAGAAGGCAGAGACTGATATCTTCCATCGAAGGTCTTTATTCGAACAAATAAAAGATGTAAACTCCTAACTATCCCTAATCTATGAGTTTTCTCTACGACCTAACACTAACTTACAAGGGTGCTTGTCAGTCGTCAGTGAATCCAAAAGGAAGATCTGTCCTTTGTCCAAAGCTAAACTGTTCTGTCCCTACTACTATAAAAAAAAAAAACCTAGGCAAAGTAGAATGACTCTCTTTTCCTGTGGTCTGGTTTTCAGCACAGCCGCTTCAGTAATTTATTTGTAGTAAGTTCTTGCCAACTATTTTGAACGGTTCTTACAGCTCAAAAATAGGGCTCTTCAGTTTCTCTATCGTGTCCTTGACACCTTGTTTTTCCCTTCTGAGGTTATTCCTCTCTCGCTCTTTATTAATTACAATTGGTGCTTCGTCTCTACACAACATGCACTCTTTTCCCTGGGTGGCCAAGCTAGAAGGACTCTCAAAAGAGCTCTCACTTTCCTCTTTCACTCGATTCTCACTTGTCTTTACTACTTTGGTCTTACTGGGATGAGTATGAGGGTACCAGTAACGACTCTCTCGGTTCTTTACTGTTCTCTCTTTAGCATGAATGTCCTTACATGACTTCCCACACTCCTTAGGGAATATTAAGTTGTGGTTCTCATTGGGACGAGTATGATTATTATGCTAGTTATATCCGCTCTACCTCCCAGGTCTCCTGCCTTACCTGTTACCTCTTTCACTTGGGGTTAGCATCACAGGGCCTGCAATCAGGACGTGATCCTTGCTTCAGTTCGTCAGGTTGGCTTCTGGCTTCTCTGCTTCTCTCTCTTCCTCTATGCCTGCTCCATGCGGTTAACTGGTCTGTGGTCTCAGCGTCGTTGTGGGACTTAGCAGTCCACCGACTCTGTCACGCCGCCACCTAGGACTCAGTAACCTTTCTGAGGTTTCCTTCCCTCCGGGTCTTCTTACTTCAGGCTTGTCTCGTGTCGCCTTCAGTCGCTAGCTTGCTTCACCGCTTGGAAGCTCCATGTCCCGGTTCGATTCAGCTCTCCTCGCACAGCTGATTAGAATCTCCTGGGTTCCTCTCTCTGACAGGATTTCCACTCCTCCATTTATGACATTTAGCCGGGCCATGCCTGGCAAAGCGTCAAAGTCATTTTTCTTTTCTCTGTTGTCTGAGTGCTTGCTATTACTCTGACAATCCTCTTCTAAGTATTGATTTATTTTTCTTTCTCAAATGGATGTAAGGTTTCTACACCACAGTATCAAACATTAATTTGTACTTCATGTCTTCTTTGGATAGAAGTGGACTGACGTGGGTTGTAGTGAGTGACTTAGCGAGTTCCTCTTCGAAGCGGGAGTCCTTGTCCCCTTGTGAGGGTATCTTGTAGCTCACCTCCCTACGCTCACAGGGAAAGGGTCCCTGCCAGGGAGATGTGACCGAATCCCGCAATTCAACACAGTTGCTAATTCAAATGTGGTTGTAATCCATTTGATATACATTTTTCTAGCCAACTATTACTGCACACACGTTCGCTTTCATTTGTGACCAGGGCAGTGAGCACTTATTTTCAGACTTGTCGGCATTCTCAGAAAAGATGTCAAGAGCTAAATGGTGTTCGAGTCAGAAGCAGGTCATGGCCCGCTAGAATCACACTCTCCACACAAAAGTGGAAGGAATTCTGGTAAAGGTTCTGCTTGAGCAGTACATAATCTGAGCAGACATCATATATCTGACTCCTTTTTTCAATCACACTAAAATCAAAATAAGAAAATACAAATTGACACCTTCAAAATTGTTTAGCATAATTCATCAGATTGTGGCAGTGTTCGAACTAATGAAAAAGTCTATGATATTCCGAAACCTAATGCATTGGATCATCTTAACACAATAGTTTATCTGATCCAATAAAGGGTTTTAAAATCTGTATTTCTTTAAAACTGGAATAACATGACTAAAAGAAAAGCTCTCACGCACACTACACACTCACCAAAATGGCAAAACAAAACATTGATTTGATGGAAACACCTGATGGAAAAAGCATGTAGTAAACACACACACACCCACACACACCCACACCCACCCCCACACACACAAATAAAAAAACATACTACAGTGGATAGTATCAAAGATAGATATAAGGGCGTGATATGTGATTGCTGAGTCTTCTCTATCGAGAGAAAATATATATGTTAAGACACATCAGCAGATGCAATTACAATGTGGTGGAAAAGTCACTAAAAGATGACCAATCCCTGGTGGTGCACGAGGACTTCCAAGCAACTTCAAATGCCACCTAAACTTACTGTTTAAAAAGCAACACATATTACAACGACGATCCAGGTATTACAAAAGTTAATATGCCATTATTTCAGAAACTATGTAAACTCACAGGGCCTGGTTCACTGAGGATTTCCACCTTTGTGTGAGATCCCAAGGAATTCAGCAATAATCATCCATGTGAGAAATGGTATACTAAGAATAAACCATGTTCCTATAATCCATTTCTGGTTCTATATCGGCTGTGCCCGACCCAGGAGGACCTCATTCATATTAACTCTCTTTTCAAAACCATGGAATATGCTTCTTCCTATCAGTCCGATCGTGCCATGAGGTTGTATTGTCCCAGAAGAGGGTGTCGTGTCATTCCTGGATATACTGTGTTTATGGGAGTCATCAGACTGATATGCACAAGGATACTCTCCTCTGGCATCGAAAGGAGATCTAAAATATGATCGAGGTCCTCCAGAGTAGGTTAAATAGAACATATTATTGTTGGCACATGTTCAATCACTTTGGGTTTCACCCCAAGTGGGTTGGTGAATCCAGCCATGGACCTATTGCTTTCTGTGCCATGAGAGTCAGCTGCAAATCAGCCACACATCATTAATGTCCTTCATGGAGTCAGGGCCATGCGTCTGGATTGATGTTGGTACTCTTGCTCAGAGGAGATGTTCCTGCCATTTCAGGCTGGACTGCGTTCATGGGGTGTGGGCTATCAGGCTGACATGCATACAGCCATTCTTCTCTGAAGTGGCGCATGCAGCTAAAACACAACTGGGCTGCTCCTAATTGGGCTACATTCCATAGAAGTTATTTTAGCTTTTGCTCATTTCCAATAGAGGGCCGCTGGCATTGTTGGCTGATTTACCGGTTAACATGGAAATATATTCTCCACACGAGGGAATGTCTGCTCTCGGTGCAGCTTTTCTTCTTATTTCAGCTTCCCATTTGCCTGGCACACAATCACAAAGATCCGCAGTGTCCTGCCCACTGTCTGGAATGTCAAACCAGTGCTCACATTTTCCACAGATGCAGTCACTTATGTCCAATCTAGCCATGCAGGATCAGGAAAAAAGATAGATTTAATGACCTGGGGCAATGAATATCTAAGGTAAAGGTTCATTGACTAGATGAACAACAAAATAGTTGGATCTCTATGGTGAATGAAGAACATTTTGATTATTTTGCCATTTGTTTGAGGTATTTGATAGAACACATACCTATCTGCAACCAGCAGCAGAGCACCTGAGAGAGAACATGCATTTAAGCAAGAGCATATGTAGGTCAGGCCTGCCGGGAGTTCTGTGTCCATACTGACATACTTATTTCGGGACTGCCAAACTTTTATAGAGGCCCCATGTCATCAGGATTTGAGTTTAAAGAAGTAGAATTGTTATTGTTACAATTCTTTCCTTTTTGCAGTGGCTCATAGTGTTTGTTGCTTTACAGTGACAGTCTCATGTTCCTGTTTGTCTGCCTTATTTGTGACTGGGCAAATGGTGCTGGTATTTTGGTGGGTAGCTTTGGGAAAGAAACAGCATAGCAGGTTATTTTACGGTGAGCACATATCCCTCCATGCCTGACACTTCCTAAGGCAGGTCTGTAGTATTAGGAGTAGCACCTGTATGTCACCGGGTGATTTCTGACTGCTCTCTTCCGTCCACTTACAGAAAGGCGAGTAAATAGCACGATAGAGAAGAGTTTACTCAATCTGGAATATAGGTTGGCTTGACCTAGCCACAACTCTGTTCACAGGGTCATGAATGGAGGCGGTGACACATTTCCTTTAAGGGGAATCAACAGCTGGTCCATTGACTTATCTGCACAACTCGGTTCTCCTCTTCTTTCCATGCGGGATCCCTTTCAGGATCTCCAGATCACACTGTCAGGACTGGATGGAGGAGTGCCTAAAGAAGTCTGCAAAATCTAGTGAGAATTCCTGTTCTGCTCCTGTGAGCAGGGGTTAAACCTGCTACTCTGTGATCTCACCAATCCTCTGCTTCAAGAAGGGATGGTGGAGTATGCTTTCCTCTGTCTTTTTAGGTAGTGTGGCCTCATCACAATAACACTGGTCATGAACTTATTTTCTCTATATGCTAACATTATCACCCATCTCAATGGTGCTGATTTTATAAACCGTGGAAGGATGGCTTGAATACCTTTACAAAGGTCTGCTTGGCGTGGCTGTCTTTGCTGCAATGGGTTTACATCACTGCTTTCAGTGTGTATCCATTCAAACTCCAAAATACATAATGCAGTGCTTGTAACAGGGTAACCGTAATCTCTAACACAGGCTACAGCTAGTATATGAAACATCTATAGATCAATGGACACAGAAGTACTCATTATCTGTGGCATTGAAATGTTAAACAAGCCAAAAAAGCACTGACTTGGGGAGGCGTGCGCTGTCTGAAAATTATATCATTGACCAGGATTGGGTATCAACAAAATTCCCTGGTTGTAAATGTATTTATGATACATCTATGATAGAAGAAACTTATTGTGCGGGTGTAGGCTGAGACCATCTGTCTCCAGGTGCATTTATCTTTAAGTTTTGTGATAATGATATAATATGATATGTTAATTATAACGCACTTAATACCCAGAGGTTTCTAAACGCGGACCCAGGGATCGAACCTTTGTTGCTCCGTGTCGTCTGGCTTCCAAGGCAAGCACTTTGCGGCTGAGCTATCCTCCCGGGTCAAAGCAACCTAGCAACCAAGTGTCAAGCAACCACATGTTGTCCCCCAGAACCCAGAGCCAAACATAACACATTAATGACCTAGGCTTTGATATATGACTCTTCAATCTTTTTTAATGGGGTGAGGTGTGAGCGGGAAGGGGGTGCACTTCCTCAAGAGTGGGGATCAATGCATCTACGATTTACAGAGTTCTATGTGCGAGGTGTATTATTCAATGACCCCCCCCAGGACCGGCCCATGAATGAAGGTTCCACAAAGCCCTTTCCAAGAAGGAATGGGGTGGGTCACTCCATGGCTCCCCCACGTCTGAGACTCCATGTCCAGGGCTTATTTTCTTAAACAGTGTTGCACCAGAACAGGGTCTTGGTCGAGTTTGCGGCCCCTCTCAACCATTCACTTCACACTTGAATGCTTTCAAAGTGAGCAGAGCCCAATCAGTGGTGTGGCACAAAATGTGGGACCCCCGGAAACCCCCCAAGTTCCTTAACAAAGCACATGGCACAATACACCCTGAGCCGAGTCCTGGACCACCACGTTTTTGCACTGCTCCAAGAGAAAGAAGTAAATATGTTTTTTTACTTAAATCTAGTGTAGAATGAAGGGGGTGGTGGTTGGTGAGTTGCTTTATTGGAGGGTGCAAACATTATGCGACTGAGGCCGAGTATAGTGAAGGGGCCAAAACTAACGAAAACGAGTTTAGGAGGTTTGGGGGCATACCTCCGCCCTCCCATGAGAAAATGTTCTAAATAATGGGTTAAAATGGTGTATTACACAGCACACGCTCTGTGAACATTTTGGTAAAAGGCCATACGTTTTTTTAGGGTGTACGGTAGGTAAAAAGTACAATAGATGCAAGTCACTAAAAGTGCACAAGCACATTTCCCAATGCATTGTCATGCTGGTCCCTTTAATATATGCCAGTACAAAAAATATTGTCATGCTGGCTGTGCCCATACATTTCCATGCTGGCTCCATCAACAAGCTAGTATTCCCATATAAGAACATTCTGATGTTCGCTTTGAGCTCTTTTTTATAATATCATTACTGGCTCTAGGCACACAGCTGGCTCTGCCAATATATGCCAGTACTCCTTTGTAAGAAAATACTCCTGTTGGTTTCATCATTAAAAGTGACATGTCACAATAGGAAAACATGTCCAAACTGATTCCAATGTGAGCCAGTTTAGACCGATAAGAACAATTATCATCCTTTCTTCATCATAAATGCTCAGTTAATAAAAAGTCATGCTACAGTAATAAATCTACTAGCTGGTACATCAAATATGTCAGTCTAGTGAGGTAATACTACTTATCATGCTGCTTTATCAAAGATGCTGCGTAATACATGTCATGCCACAGTAAGAAATGGCTAGACTGGCTGTACCAAAATGGCAGTCTAGCCAGGTAATGACACACATGAACTTGGCTATTCCCGAAAATACCAGTAAAACATTAAGGGCCTCATTACAAGAATGGAGGTAATGAAAATAGAAAGGCGGATTGGTATTACCGGCATCGTTAACGGGTCTGGGTCATTACGGCCCGACAACCCGCCAATACCGCCACTGCCCTTACCGTGCCCCTTCATACCGGCTTGTGTGTGTACACGCTCCCCTTCGTGAAGGAAATACCGGGATGCCGGTAATAGGAGGACATCACAAGTAACGCGGGCATGCACTTACCGGCACCCCGAAGGCAGTTAATAGGGCCTGCATGACGGCGTTAATACAGGCATCGTGGACCACCCGTAAATAGCAACCTGCAGTAAAGGCAACTGCCACAGGTGCACAAAATCACCACAGGTGGAGTCAATGGAGGCTGTCCCAGCATAAAAGGAGTACACCCACACACCACACCCCTTCCCACACCAAAATGATACCACTAGCTGTTGCAATCATGGGGCTGGAGGACATGCCTGTACTACTACAACTACAGCAACAACCGCAACTACAGCAACTACAACAACAACTACAGCAGCAACAACAGGCAGCACAGAGGGGATGCAGGAGGAGAAGGAGGGTGAGACAGGCCCAGCAATTACCACCAGTGCAGCCAGTAGTACCTCGTAGGCAGCCACCAATCCCTTGCAACAGACCCAGTCCATTAAATCTAACCCCTGAGCAGATCCTCACCCTGTCCCTGTTGGACCGGGCCACCATCACCACCATTGTGGACATGATACATGACGACATTGTTATCCTCATTGAAATACGCACTGCCATCCCCCCATGCTCCACTTCCTGGCCACAGGCACCTACCAGCACACAGTAGGCCAGCTGCATGGTATATCACAACCACTCTTTTCACGCATGCTGACCCAAGTGCTGGATGCCCTCCTGAAGCACGCTAGCACCCACATATCCCTACCACGGACTGCCCAGGAGATTGCCGACACCAAAGTAGGCTTCCGAGCACTGGCAGGCTTGCCCAAATGCGTCAGTGCCCTCGACTGCACCCATGTTGAATTGGTAGTCCCTCATGCCATAGAGGCGGTGTACCGCAATCGCAAGCAATACCACTCCATCAATGTGCAGATGGTATGTGACTCCAGCAAGATCACCACACATTGTTGTGCCCAATATCCCGGATCGACACATGATTCCATGGTGCTGCGTAACTCCACGCTACCCCGTCACATGGAGCGACATGCTGGACGACGTGCCTGGCTGCTTGGTGAGTTGCCTGACTGGCCCATGGCAGTGCATCAGGGTCGTGATGTGGGTGGATGCATACTCCACCTGGGTGGGAATGGGGGGTGCATACTCCACCTGGGTGCGAATGGGCGGTGAGTGGACAATGCACTCAGAGCTGAACACTTCTGACCTGAACCTCCCAACCCAAACATGACACATCACTGCCACACATTGGACCAATGCAGTACATCAATGACAACATGTAAGACGCACAACCAGGCCACCGTGGGTCTGTCAAGCGATGCATGACTGAACATAATTACAACTGTGCCAATGTGGCTAGAGTGATTAGGCACAGTGTAGCATACACTGCAATCATGGGAGGCAAGACATCGTTCCGCATCCACAGTACATCCACATCAGCATGCAAGTTAACCCCCTGCATCATCTGTACAACGCCATCCAGACTAGCAGACCATATTGCAGTACACAATGCATCCAAATAATCTTTGTGCATACGTACAGGGATACGTTCATGTCAACATCAAATAGCTGCGGCCATGGCTGTGAATCCTGAAGGTGGCAGCTCAGAATGACTCACACACACCTCTCTGTACTCCCATGCAGGTGATAGAGGATATCCCTTGAAGCTGTGGCTACTTACCCCCGTCCGGAACCCGTGTACAGCCATGAATAGGAGTACCATCGGGTTCGTACCCATACCCGTGTTGTGGTTGAGCAGACCTTTGGCCTTTTGAAGGCACGATTCCACTGCCTAAGCAGGTCTGGTGGAGCACTCCTTTATAGGCCTGAGAAGGTGGCAAAGATCTCCATGGCCTATGTCATGCTGCACAACATGTGCGTCCGGAGAAATGCACCACTGCCACCTGACATTGACATGCATGCACCGGGTGAGGATGATGAGGATGAAGATGGAGGAGAAGCAGCACCCCTGCCAGTATGTGATGCACAAGATGGCCGCGCTGTACGCCAATCACTGATTGACAAATACTTCTGACCCACAAGGACGTTGATGGATATGTGTCAGTACTACACTGAACACTGGGTCCATGGGGACATGCACACAGGGAATGTGGGGAGTTGGGCACTGTGCACTGTCATGAATACACACAAAATGAACAATGTCCAGGCATTGAATGATTTTTTACACAACAGGTGTATTAATGTAAACTATAGAAAAGTGCCTCACCCCTCCACCACTCACATGCCCCCCCACCCCCCCAACACACCAAAACACCCCATACCCCCAATGAACTCCCCATACCCCCCAATGAACTCCCCATAGCCCCAATGAACTCCCCATACCCCCCCAAGAACACCCCATACCCCCAATGAACTCACCATACCCCCATGAACACCCCCTTATTCCCCTACACATTACCGACACCACCTCCCCCACTCCCATTGTTCTCCCACACTACTTTCGTGCTTTCTTAGTGTCCGGGGGCAGCATTTCCGACTGCCTCGCACTACGCCTTGTCTGTCGCACAGGGCTGGAGGGTGCAGAGGATACAGGTGTGGTGGATGTGGTGGATGCCGTAGTGATTGGCACGGCTGGTGCTGGTTGTTGCTGCTGCATATGTTGCAGTATTGTGGTCAGGACCTGCGTGACGGCCCCCAGACAGTCGCGCATCATGACCGCAGAGGCATTTATGGCGGCAGTGTTCCCTGCAATGGCCTGTGCAATCTCACGCTGTTTGTCCACTCCCTCAGCCACATATTGCCTATCAAGTTCCAGCATGGAGTCCTGCCTTGCCTCCACCCTTGATAGGCGTGCCCAAAGTCAGTGGAAGCAGCAGAGGTTGAGGATGCTGCGGTCGGGCGTCCAATTGCAGGGCTGGCATCGGGTGTGGTGCTGAGGTCGGAACTGTGGAGTGTAGGATCCGCAAATGGTGCTGGAGGGTGTGGCATGAGTGTAGGGTTGGGGGGTGGACAGGGGACTTGGGGTGTGTGGACATGCCACATGGATTGAGCCTTCCTCGTCCAAATACTCCTCCGCTCCAATGTCGATGTCGCTCAGTGGGGCTGTGGCTGCTGCCTCGCCCACAGAACTAGTTGCTGCAGAATGGGTGCCACTGGCCTCCCCTTCCGCTGCTGTTGCCAGCTGTGTGGTTCCGGTCTCATCTGTAGCTGTGGGGCCCTCATGTACCGCATGGCCTGTGCACTCACCCTGGCTTGTGGTGTGGGCTGCGAGGCTGCCCCGGAGGTGGTTCTGCCAGTGGCAGTTGTTTTGGCCCGGGACGTGGATGCCTTGTGGCTGGATCTTCACTGCCATCTTCTCCATCAGTGCCTGGTTGGGGGGTAGAAGAGATGCAGGGCATCAGTGATGGTGTTACATGCAAGATGCATTATATGGTGCTGTGGAGATTTTCATTTATCATGCATTCATATCTTACAGGTGTGACACACAGGGTAGTTTGAAGGGGGCATTTTGGCATTTGCAGTGACATCTCAATTCAGGAATTCTGCATGGCAGGTGGCATGCCGTTGTATTGGGGTGTGTGTGATGTATGACATGGGAATGGTCCCTGTGTGTTGGCTGTCTGTTGGTAAAGGGATTGGCACTCAGCATGCATTCCAGTGGACCAGGGTGTGGGCCTCCATCTGGACATGGACATGTTGATGTGTGTGTGTTGGGACGTGCATTGCCTTGCCAAGGCTCTGTTCCAGATCACTTGTGCTATGTCATGGTTTGCCCTACTGGGGTCTGAAGGGTCACTCCCCTCCATCTCCAGATGTTGCGGCACCCGTCTCCATCTCCCCGAAACCCTCGATAGACTCCATCTGGATGAAAGTACTACATGTCTCCTCCCAGCGCATTAGTTTTGTCGGGGAGTGGGCACCGCCGCCTGTGGCCATGGCCTCCCTCCAATTGCTGGCCAGGATGTTGCGTACCCTAAGGCGGAGGTCATCCCACCTTTTCTTGCAATCTTTGACTGTCTGTGGGGTGGTGCCGACTGCAGATACTTTGCGGGCTACCTCCTCCCATATCTCCTTCTTCCTCTGCTGCGCCTCCCTTTTGAGGTTATGGGTGTGTATGTCCTCAGCATGGGCAGCAAGGGTGTCCGCCAACATGTTAAGTTCCTCATCAGAAAAACGGTTCTTGATGCAGGCGGGGGTTGGATTTTCTGGTTGCCTTGGACATGTTGATTTGAAAGGCCCGGGTCTCTCCTGTGCAACACTGGTGGTTTGGGAGGATTGCAATGGATTGTGTTTTTAAAGATGGCCATCGGCGCATTTCCTGTTCCAACGCGATGACGTTACTTCCGGTTTCGGTATTACGAGCCCGGTATTAGCATGATGTTATTACCGGGTCGGTATTAAGGTGTGCCTCCCAGGCGGAGACGATATCGGTCGGTCCCGTGATGGCTCTATCGGGGTGTTGGCGGGCCTTTAGTGGCATGGCGGTATGGCCATTACCGGCATGGGGGTTCGTGCGTGCTCGCGCACTTGTAATCAGCCACTATTAGCAGCTTCAAACGAGCCCGGACCCGCTAGTTCCTCCATGCTGGTAATGACCCCGTTTTTAGCACACTTCTCGTAATGAGGCCCTAAGTCTCCCTGGTAAGGAGATAGGCGAGGGGAGAGATGGCATTGGAAGCTGGAAGAAAGATGACTTCGCTTTTGAATAGTTCAACATGAGGCAGCGGAGAGCCACCCACTGATGGTTTGCAATGGAACAGTCCGTCATCTGTTCCAAGATGACTGGGGTGAAAAGGAAAAGGAGGAAAATATTTGAGTGTAGGCAGCAAAGAGGTGATAGTGAAAGCCAAAGGAAGAGATAAGTTATCTTAGGGCAGGGCTATAAAGGGCAAAGGGCAACATCCAAGACTGATCCTTAGGAGACACTGACAGGGAGATGGGTGGGCTCAGAGGTTTGCAGGTTCCAGAAGATTGAAAAGGGGCAACCTTCCAGGTAAAAAGCAATCCAGGAAGAGTAGATTTGTGAAACCCAAAGTCCCAGAGAGTGAGGATAAGAGAAGAGAGGTTGACGGTGTCAAAAACATTTGAGCAGTCCAAAAGAATGGATACAGAAGAGAATCTGGAGTAGTGAGCATCAGAGAGAAAGTTGAAGACATGTATGAATGTGGTCTTGGTGGAGTGTTTACTACGGAAGCCAGATTGTAGTGGATCTCCAAGGTCAATATTCTCAAGGAACTTAGTGATACGATTGAAGACCACTAGCTGTAGGATCTTTAAATAATAGGGAAGGAAACAGAGAAAGGAGGGCTGTGACAGTGTCAGCAATACATTTTATTGGTCAAATAGTGAACAGAGTCACTAGCAGAAAGGAAGGGGACGATTATCATGGGAGCTTTGAGCAAAGCTTGGAGGGTACATTAACATGTGTGCAGTGATTGCAAAGGGAGGACTTTAGGTTTGTGAAGCATTAAGATTTGTCTGAGTCCAGTGCAGAGGTGAGGGAAGCAAGGAGTTTTGTTTCAGCTAGTGCTTATGGAGGTGTGCGATTTGCCCCACCATCCTAGGACATGATGCATGTTTGTTTCGAGGATCTCAAAAGTGTTCCAGGACTGAGGACGGGATGCTGTGAATGTATGTGCAAGATAATGTTGGTCAGATGGAGCCATAGGTGCATAGTCAGTCAGAAAAACCACAGTCAATGGAAGAGGTAGGAATAGAGTAGAGAGATTGGAATGAGGTCCTCACACCATCATCAGAGTAAGGTGCAAGAGTGTCCTGCTTGAATTTCTATTGATCATTGAAGAAGGAAGATGAGTAGAGAGTGGTGGGAGTGTGATGTTAAAGTGAACAATTTAGTGATCGAATCGAGAAGGGTCAATGGAGAGGTCAGTGGAGGAGGGCGAATTATATTGAACGACGAGGTCAAGAGAGTTCCCAAAAGAATAGGTAGGTTGGTTGCGGTGGTAGTGAAGTGAGTGCTTAGAAAGAAGGGAGTTCATTCCAAGGTTGGCGACTGCACAGGATTTTGAAGGTTAAAGTCCCCGACCACGACAATTGGGATGTTGGTGGCAAGTGGCTCAAGGGGCAAGGAGAAAACTCAGACTTGATAAGGCAAAGTCGAGATTCAGCACTGTGAGAGGAGTGTGAGGGAATGGCAGAAGAGATGAGGTCAGAGGGCAGCAGAGGGCTGCTGGTGTGGGCCTCATGAAGGAGGAATTCCATGCCACCATGCATCTCAATAGCTCCAGAACAATCAAAAAATGTAGCAGTGTTAGTGTTGACAGACACTGGTGTAGCAGAGTAATGAGGGGATATCCAGTTTCTGTGGGGCGACAGTGAAAGATGAGGGTGATGAAAGTTGACGTGATCAGTGATGTAGGAAAACGTGTTGCAGAAGGACTGTGCAATCCAAAAGCCAAGTGTAGGAGTTTTAGAAGGTGGGGGGTGGGGAGAAGCAGGTGTTATTCAGTAGGCAATGGACATTGATGAGTCAGGAATTCCTGTGAGAATGGGAACTTTGGTTTGGTGGGCTGCGGGAACAAGGGGAGCAGGAAGATGTGGAGGGGGTGAGCAAGGTAGAAGTTAGACCAAGTTGCGACTGATGCGTATGAGAGAAGAGAAGGAGAAGTGCGAGTACAAGGAGAAATGGAGCGAAGTCAAAGTGCAAGATCGAGAGTAGACGAAATAGACAAGTGAAGACAGTGAAGGAAGAGTGTAGCCAAAGAGGGTGGCAGTACATGGGTGAGTGGAAAGGGAAGTGTGGAAAAGATAGCTGGGAAGGAACAGGTGGAAGTTATGAATGGTGTTATATGTAACTAAAGGATAGTTCACAGGCTCAAAACAGGGATAGCCATGATCTTTCTAGCTGCTTCTTCCTCCTCTCATCCTCCATTTTCCTTCATCTTCCTGCGCTCCTATCTGAATGTAACAGTAACATTTTTTTTTTTTTGTAATGAAACCTTTACAAATAAAAATCATGAAATCTTGATCTGGAGGCCCTATTTTTACAAAATGTTATGTATGTCACAGTAATGCAGATTCGGTTAATATCTGTCCCAAAAAGTGGGTCACCTCCTACATGACAGAATTGTCTTTTCTTCTGTAGGTGACATTTATTATTCCACTTTTGCACTTAGCCATGTGTAAGCACACTGTCCAAGACATGCAACAGAAGCTCTGACCAATGTTATTTTGTGTGAATCACATGCAGTTTCATGGCCGGAGTATGATTTGCATAATTTATGCATATGATCTATTGAAATCTATGTAAGTCATGAAAGAGCGGAACCGGGCCTAAATGCATATTGCAAACGGATTGCTTTACTCAATGGGGCTAATTTTGGACGGGCTGTTACATAATCGGAATGCGTGAAAGCCTTGAGCAAGGCCTTTACGCATTCTGTTGGTGACACGGCTCATTTTGTTCAATTTTGATTGCATAGAGGGCGTAATGCAACTTGCGTGTCCACTGCTCCCGCCTTCTACACCATACAAATACTCCAGCATTGGCGCCAGCATGCATTTTCTTGTTGGTTCAAATTCTTGGGATTCCTATGGGGTCTCCCTACTTTTTCCACAAGCAAAAAGTAGGTGGATTCCATAGGGATTCATTTCATCGCCGCCTGCCATCAGTACATTAGTAGTTTCATCTAGTTGCACAGTGGGGTGCAAAATGGGATGCCAAAAGGCGGTGTTCACACTTGTATGCCGCATTTCACCGTGCCCTTTTGCACTACGCCGTGCAAATGATGAGAATTTGGTGGTAGTGACCTGGCTATGCTGAAGTGCAAACGCACCAGGTCTCTGCTGCCAAATTACGAGGAGGTACAAAATGAGCTCCATGCGTTTTTATTGACACCTTTGCGACTCAGCCAGTGCTATTTTTTTGTAGCTAGTAAAAGCAAATAAATAAACCTTTAGGGAATTCCCAAACCTAACTTAGGGAGTTGTGGGATTATAAAGTGATGTACATTCAAGAAAAGTCCAGTCACAGTGGAAGCAACACCATGTACATTGTGACATCCCATAATAACAATTCAGCATTTATATAGCGCTACGAACCCTCAGGCATCTCAGCGCTGCTTATTATTACCCATAGTATGGCAAGACACACCTAGCACAGCAGGGGTACTGCCAAGATATGTTATTATGGCTTCATATGGCCTGTCAGTTACATCCTATCACAGCCATTGACTGGTGCGTCATGTGTAGACCTCATATTCAAAATGCAGCTTCATCTAAGTGACATGCTACGTAGCACCTTTTCCTCTCTCTGCCCCTCCCTGGTGCCATGACAGAGGTAGAAAAGACTACCCTTTCTTGTCCCACACATTACCCTTCACGAGCAAATAGGAGGCTCGTGTGGGGGCCATGTGGAGGATAGAGCATTCGAATACATACAACTTAATTTTAAAGAAATGGATCTCGCAAAGCAGGGTTTAATTCTTGCTGCTGGCACTGACAGGTGCAGCCAGGGGGCTCAGGCCCAATGCCAGCTCTCGTGAGCGGGTTATTGATTGCGGTGCACTGAAATGTGGTAACTGTTCTAAGTTTGGAAATGCCTTTTGGCATAGCACTCTGGAAATCTAAGTGGCTTTTGCACAATAAGGATCCGTGTGTATCCGAATGAAGCTGTTCTGAAATTCAACATTTGGTGCCTCATCCAAAAGGACATGTAGATTTTGATGGCGGTGTATGAGTACGCTGCTTCGAGGGAAATCAAACACACATTACAATAAAGTGCATTTTGTCGTAAAACGCATACACATGGTTGCCGGTTTTCGATGTAGCAGCTTAAGGACTGCAACCATTGAAAAATGATTCAACAGATCCATTTTGAACACATTCATACATGTTTTCTTTGCTTGACGATTTGCTTGAGCAGAGGCCTGGTCATTTTGGGTCATTGCCCAAAAGCTGTGCCAACTAGAGTCATGTTAAAGGGAACGCATCAGGTTTGACAAAAACAAGGATTGCGCAACATTCCGACAAGCCTTCTAGTGTTTGCAGTTCCACACCACGAGTGGCCTTTGGTCTGCCTGGAATTCGAACCCCGGCCTCTGTCTTCTGCAAAAACGCGATGCTTCCTTCCTGCCAAGTGCCCTCAGTGAAGGCTCGATATTCTGGGAACGCTAATGCCCATTTAGAACAAGCACAACAAGCCAATCACGAAAACACACTCACCACTTTCAAATGTGAATGGATGAATTGGATTATTGTAGGGGAATATGGTGGCATTTCAACATATGGTCGCATGCTTTTCAACCTCAAAGGAAGGGGGGAGTTACATTTTGTTCCAGGAAAGAGCACATTTTTTCTTAATTTTAGAGAAATGTACACCACCTCTTTTTCAAATATGGTAAACAAGTCTGATTTTAGGTCAGCAACATGTCAACAGGGGACACATTTTAAGCAGCCAAACATGGGAAAACTCTTTAAGACCACTCAATAAATGATTTCTCAGTTATCTAATTTTACCAATATAGGCTCACACTTTGGACAAACACAAGTGCATTTGTAGCCCCTGGCCCTATTTGGGCCCGGCTGGTTCGGGCTACAGGCTAGTGACCTGTGGGAGATGAAGAAAAAGGACACAGACAACGGGGTGTGTTCATAATTTATTGATTTGGTGTTGCGTTTCACTTACCTGCTTCTGGACTATACCAGCCAGCCCGCCATGGGGCTTGATAAAATGCAAAAAAGAGTGGGTAAAAACAGGAGTAGGCTGGGCAGGTGAGAGAACGTTCTGAAAAACAACCTTCAGAAGGAACAGAAAATGGTTAAAATACAAGGAAGAGAATGTGGTCCGTGAGGGAGCCCCCTGAGAGGGACTTTGCTTTGTCAGCCCCCACCCCAGAGTGAAATGAACATTACTGACCAGGCCACCTCTGGTTCCTGCTGTGTGGATAACAGAGCCAGAGGCCTGCCTGCAGAGGAGCAACAGACTTGGAAAAAAAGGTAGGAATATGTATTTTTTGTAAATGTGTGTGCGTGCGTACATTCAAGGGTTTGTGTGTGCATGTTTCTTAAGTGTGAACGAGTGAGAGCATAATGTATGGGTGGCTGGTGTGCATGTGTATGAGTGCCTGGTGAATGGGTGCACATGTACATGAGCGAGTGACTGGTGTGTGAATGTGTGTCTGCTTGTGTTTAGTACATGGATTATTTACCAGTAATTTCATTACTCCTAGTCCTACTCTTTCTCGTCCCAGTACTTATGTAAGAACTTGGATGAGGAAGAGGGATGTGGAGGTAATGCTCGGTTGGTAGTGGGGTGGTAGAGGGGGGGAAGTGTGGGGAGACTGTGGTGGTAGGGTGCACTAAATGTATTTGGCATTCATGATAAAGCAGGCATGAAACTGGTTATTAGCGGCTAGAGTGGCATTTGGGTGCAGCGAGTCAAGCCAATTCTTGCTGTGGCATGGCATATTTTTCTAGGCATCTATAATGAAGTAAACATCCAAAGTGTTACTAAATGGCTAGACTAGCATTTTGATGCAGCCAGTCTAGCCATGTCTTACTGTGGCTTGCCATTTCTTTTACTAGGCATCTCTGATAAAGCAATCATGATAAGTTTAATTATCCGGCTAGAATGGAATTTGGGTGGAAACAGTCTAGACTTATTTTTTTTACTGTGGTATTTTATATTTATCTGGGCAACTATAATAAAGTAAACATGATAAGTGTTATTACGTGGTTAGACTGGCCTTTTGGTGCACCCAGTCTAGGTATGTCTTACTATGGCATGCATTTTTTACTGTGCATTATCAAGGCTATAGGAAACACGATACTTGTTATTACGTGTCTAAACTGGCCTACATTGTGCAGCCAGTTTGGACATGTTTTCCTATTGTGGCATTGCATATTTAATAGCAAAGCATTACAATAATGAAAGCCTTAATGTTCCTGTGTGCTCTCATTGACCTGCATCTATTGGATTTTTGGATTGGAGTTACCCTACAAAAACAACTGCAAATGCTTAGGCTTTCTACACAATTTTTCACAGAAAGTGTGCTGTGTAATGCACCATTATTCAAACATTTATCTTAAGGGCAATAAGCCTGAATCCCCTTTGGATGGTTTAGGCTCCCTTGCTATTCTCGGTCACTCTGGCATATTTGTGTAGAAATGTTTGTCCTTTCAATTAAAAAATTCACCAGCCGCCACTGGGTGAGTGACTGGTGGGTGAATTGGTATGAATGGGTGCCTGCAAGGTTGGGACCCGGACATGAGGCATTGGAACATGGACTTTTTTTGCTGGCATTTTTTAGCAAAGTCGACTTGATGAATGTTGTTACATGAAGATGTGTTTGGGGGGGGTTATAGCGCAAGGGTCAGGCAGACAGGACATTTTCGGTGGCATGACATTTTTTGCAGATCAGGGGAAAGACCACTATGATGTGTGTTCTTACGTGTTAGATGGAGGCATATGGGCAACCAAACAAGAAATGGCTCCTTACTGTAGCATTGCATGTTCTACTGGTGTTAAGGGAAAAGTCAACTTGAAGAGTATTCTTACATGGTGATGCAGGAGTTCATCATGTATTTGTTGCAGCCAGCAATAACATGTTTTCTTCCTGTTAGAAGCGGCTCTAGAACATTCTTTGTGCTGATTATCCATTTGCAGGACACCCGATTTGTTCATTAGAACATACAGAGGAGGGATAGAAGAATGCCATAGTCACAAAAGCACTTTAAAATATTGTGTTTTAATGTTTTTTAATGTTTTTATACATGTGATGAATTTATGTCATCTTTTTGTCATACTTTGATAATTGAATAAAATACATGTTTTGAATCATATTACCAAGAGGTGAGAATAAATGTCGCCCAATTGTTTCAGTATATACCTGCGAAACAGGTGTATTCGAAAAACTTCAAATATATTTCAAACAGCCTGACCCATTTGTTCTGATTAATCCATTGTAGCCTGGGTTATGGTCAGGCATACGCGTACCTAAGTACAGGTGTATACCACAGCTCCCCCATCTTTTTGCACGAGATTTCTACTGGCATTGAGGGCAAAGCCAACAAGAGAATGTTCGTCTATGTGGATACTGGCATATACTGGCAGAACCAATATATACATGTTTTCTTATGGTATCATTACTGTGCATAATATTATTGTCCAGCAGGCCCCAGCTTGTTGCTGTCGGCCTGCTGATGAAGTGGCTGCCTTGCTCGCGGCTCTGTCATCCTGTTGCGGCTCCAATGCGGCGCTGGTGCCTCCATCTCGTATTGTAGCTCTGCGGCTACCATCCTCTTCCTCGCTGGTAAGGAAAGGTGGAGAGGGGGTCCAACACCAGATTGGGTGTTCAGGGTCTGGCTCTCTCCCACCCCTGACAAGGCCCGACGGCAGGCCCTGTCAAAGCGTACAGTACTGAGACATTATCAGAGGTTTCCCAGTATACCTCTAGCCGCACTTAAAATATTCATGATTATGTATAGGGACACCCTCGGAGCTCTCACAATGCACCTCGATTCATGCATACTACATGTGTGAGTACACCCACAATGAGGGTCCCTCGCAATGCACCTATATCCACCTATCGCATTAAACAGTATACCCATACTGAGAGACACTCAAAGATATAATAATGCACCTCTGCAACACTTCATTCATGTTCAGGTATTCCACTACTGTGATGTAATGTAAGTTGTCTTTCCTCGAGCCCCTCTGGCACTATTGGTGGCTCTGCTGTGCATAGCGCTGCAAGGAAAAAGAGGGTGTTGTTAATTAGTTGGAGAGGCAGATACGAAGCCTATTGTGCTGATGGGTGCAGGTCAGATGTGTGTGGCTCCTGGCAGAGAAATTATGGATGGTCTATTTTCTTGCCAGAGCCTCACAAACACCAACATTTTCCTTTGTATCCAACTAAGGGCGATGCCCAACTCTTTGAAGTACCCTGGCCTGGCATATTGAATCATGGACCCTATCTAACAAGAATACGATGCTTGCTCTGGCAGATGAGACCACCGGCAAGTGCAAGACCCCTTTTTGTGAGCTGATTCAGTGTGTGTCATTGTAATGACTGCCGGCACACAAAGTGAGGGAAGGGCTATATCGGACACATACATTTATTGACATAAAATCTATAACATTAACATGGGACATAGTAACTAAAGAGATCCCTGATGGCACCAGCATCGTCTGCAGCCTCCAACTGTCTCTCTGCCATGTTCCAGCCTTGTTACCCCTGCAGGGTTTCATTAGACACAGAAGGATCGGCTCACAAGACAGCTGACCCTACCCATTCCCTCTTCTTCACAAAGACTTTTGAACTTTTTTAGCATAGTTTCTAAGATAAGCAGGTCTGCGGCAGTCCCTTCCACTTCTGGAATTAGTCAGCTCCACTCTTGCGACATCTTGTGAGCAAGAGACACAAGCTCCATGTCCCCTACTTTCACTGGACGACACCCATCTAAAGTGCCAAGCAAGGAATTTAAAACAGGCCTGGTGGAACTCGAACTGTTGGAGTTGTTCCCCTTCTCAATCATAGCACGCTCCAAATTCCACACCCTTTTGTCCTCAGTCCTAACCGCAAACCTGAAACCTTGTATTACTCTGTTGGGGTCTGACCACTTACACGTCCCAACCCTGAGAGCCAGGGGCAGCTTGATTCATACAGTGTCTCCAGTACACAGTGCCACCCTCTCTCGCACCCCACTCTGATCATACAGCCCCTTGTTCCTCAACTGATTTCTCTCGATATTCTGTCTCACACTTCCCACTCTCTCCTCTGATAAGTTAGCATGATCCATCCATGGGGGAAAAGCTTTGTGTTTTGGCTTTCCTTCCCCTACTGAGTTGAAAGGGCGAACCCCCAGTGTTACTTTGCAGAGTAAACCTGTGAGCTCTCACAACTTCCTGTACAGCAATTTTCCAATTGTTTCCATTCGCCCATGCCCACCTGATTGCTTCCTTCAGAACCCTATTGTAGCACTCCACCACCCCATTGGTCTCTCGGTGGTAAATGGCACTGGTTTTGTGTGTGATGTCATGGATACAGCAGTAGTCATTCCATTCTTTTGATCTGTACTGTGTGCCATTATCAGTCACAATCACTCTGTGATAGCCCTCTCTCCCACATCATTTCTCAAGAAAATCTACTACTCTACCTGAGGTCACGCTATCTATCACTAAATCTTCTGCGCATCAATCAGACCTTTTTTGATTCCCTCCGGGGGACTGATCTTATCACCTCTCCACAACAGTCCATTCTGAATCGATAACTCATTCTTCACCTCCAGTAGGCTCCTGAGACCCCAAGACTCCGCCGGATTTTTTCTCAGGTCTCCTCTTTGCACTGCGTTCATGAATTGACCCAATTTGACATCCTTTTGCATCTGTCTCCCACTCTTCCCTCGACACTATATTGTTATTGATCTCGAAAACAACCTCATTCTCTTCATGCGCGTTACAGGTGCGTTATAAATGCCACATCATATCATATCTACATCATCCTTCTCAACATTAGCAGACATCCTTGACAGACAGTCAGCAGCATGATTTTCCACTCCTGGAATATATTTAACAGTGCAATCATTTGCCTGTAGGTGTGAGACCCATCTTCTGATCCTGACTGACACTTTATCTAACCCCTTCGAGGTGATGATCTCAACTAAGGATGTATGATCCATATGAAACTCGAATCGTGTTCCCCATACAAAGTTCCAGAATTTTTCTGCAGCCCACTTTGCCGCCAGAGCCTCCTTCTCAATAGTGGCATCCTTTTTCTCTGCTCCCTTCGAAAGCCTCGAGGCAAATGCTATAAAATACACTGCACCACCTTACAGCTGGGTTATTACAGCTCCCAAACCCTTGTTTCTAGCATCTGTTGTGATGATTGTGGCTCTTTCTCTCTTGTAATTCTGCAGAGTGGGAGCTTTAGCCAAGGTATCTTTTATGAGGGCAAACTCTTCCTTGCAGGCGTCATCCCACACACATCCTCCTTTGCTCTTGAGAAGGTCCCTCAAATTAACCATGTGAGAGGCAAAACTGTTAACAAACTTCAAATAATATTCAGCCATTCCAAAGAATGTTCGCAACTGATCTCTGCTTGTCGGAGCAGGCATTCCCTCAATGGTGTCCGCCAAATGTTTCTTGGGACGAATCCTTTCCTTCGATATGACATGACCAAGGTATTCAATCTCATTTCTGTTATTTTTGCACTTTTCTCTACTGAGGGTCATCCCTGCTCTGTGTAGAAACACGTCCTCCAGTCTCTTGTTGTGAGTTTCCAGATTATCTGCATAGACTAATATTTCGCCCTGGAAGAAGAGAACTGCATCTCCATTGAATATTCAATACATGGAAGACTGACACTGCAGGGATAGCCCAAAAGGCCTTTGCTTATACTGGAACAGACCCTTGGGCGTTATGAACGCAATTAAATGCCTGGACGTCTTGTGCAATTTCAACTGGTGATAAACTGAAGTGAGATCTAACGTTGAAAGAAAAACTTGCTAGACCCATGGTGGTCCCATCCTCGTTGCCAGTCTGTAATGATGCCGGCACACAAAACGAGGTAAGGGCTATATCGTACACATATATTTATTGACATAACATGCATAACATTAACATGGGAAACATTAACTAAAGGGAGCCCCGCTGGCACCAGTCGTGTCCTCCACCTCCAACCGCCTCTCTGCCACGTTCCAGCCTTTTGAGCCCTGCAGGAGCAGGGTTCCATGAGACACAGCAGGATCGGCTCACGAGAGAGCCAATCCTACACACATGTGTACCAGGGATGGAACAGGAAGTCTGATTTGCAGAAAGATTGTCAAAAAAATCAAGATTAAAAGAAAGGGATTTTCCATGAATGACGGTGATGCTTATTGCAGTGACCCCCACATAATGAACTAACGTTCCTTTCTTGGGAAGTGGAGTAACTACATTAGAGGGGAGCATTGGCAGTCTCACCTTAATAGCAATTACAAATCATGAGCAACTTTGTGTGTGTGGAATGCGTTGAGGTGATTACTCACAGGATGTACACATCCAGGGAGGCCAATTTGACAAAAGTGTTTCAAAGGACACTTTAGATGTGGTAGCTATTGGAAGTGGATTGCAGTGCACGCGGTTCAGTACGGTGTCATTTGCGTCAATCCCCCACCCCCAACAGCATTTTGATAACATTAGTGGCAGATGGCATTTTAACATATACACGGTGCTACAAAATCATGAAACCATGACCATTGTGGTAAGTCAGACATAGGAGACGGACAACAGGACATGTTTTTTTTTAACAAAGTGGTTTTATTTAAATAAAAGAAGGCCTTGTTGGTCCCTAACCCTGAGATGAAGTACCTGCTCATCAAAGAAAAAAATAAACAGGTGCTCGTCACAATGTCTCAGAAAAATGTGGTCCTCTGTCCAAACCTATGCTGAGCTAAACTTTGATGCTACCATTATAACACAAGGTTAACATAAATTCAGCGTAGGGTAGAGTTACTTTACCCTATTGCTGGGCTGGTGGTGGTTGGTTCCTTGACCCCGACCCAAAAAGAGTTCTCTATGTTCCCTCTCAGGCCTTAGGCCTGTTGCAATGGTTCAAATGATCAGTCTTTCTCGTTCCTTAATGGAGGTTGTCCGAAATCCCCCAACAAAACGTTCCATTTTCTCTGTGCTAATCCACCTGGTTGGGCAGTTCATACAGTTCAAATTTCAAGGTTATCCTCATTGGAAACAACAGGTGCTAATGGTTTGCATTTGCCTCAGTTGACAGTGTCTCTCACTTCCTCATTTGGTCTCTGGTTGTTCAGCCTGGCTTGGGCTCTCACCCCCTTGTGTGGCCTCCTGTTGCTCGGCCCAGCATGGGCTCCCCCGCCCCCTTGTGGGGTCTCCTGTAACTCGCCCAGCATGGGCTCTAACCCCGCTCGTGGAGTCTCTTGTTGCTGACCCCGGCGTGAGCTATATGGTGGTCTCACCACCCTTCATCCACTCCTTGACCTGTGCTGCATGCCTGCTCTCTGGCAGCGCTGATCTTTGGAGAGGCGGTCTCTCCAGCCAGCACATCTCCACGCTTTTGATTTCATTCTGATCCTGGGTGTTGGCTTTCTCGTTTACGTTCCTTCCATCTTGGACTGACGATCTCTCAGCGCTGCTTCAGCTGGTCACTAGCACATCGCTTCTGACGTGGCTTTGGTTCGGTTTTCTGCAGTGGCTCTGAGCTCCACTGGCTCGCCACCTTCCTGGATTTGGCAGCATTCCACAGGCTTCTCTGTTTCTCTGCCCACCACGCCATCTGTGTGGTCCTGCCACCAGGGTTCTCTTGCGAGGGCCACATTGCCTTCTCTATGCGGCCTCTCAGGCCAGAATTTCTCGCCCTGTGGTGGGTGCTACCCTGGCTGGTTGGGCCCTGGCACTTTTATATTCCTACCTGGAATGGGATGGATGACTCTATTGGTTCCGGTCTGTGTGTGAAGGTAGAAGCCCAGGTCAGAAATCAAACCATCCACCTTTAAAGGACCATTCACATCACTGCCTTGCTCAATTCCCATATCAACAACAAACCCTTTGGATTTGGTACGTGAAGCAAAAGGATTTAGAGCCCTGCTGCTTGGTGTCCCTTGTCCCACACTCGGCGGGGGTGGAGGGTCACCCACAGTGGGATACTGCTTTTCCTAAACCCTAGTGTGAGGTAAGTGTAGCGGACTCACCCCCAGTTCCAAAAGGGCCGGCTCCCCATTGAGGGAAGGGATGAATTCCCTTGATTCGTCACACCATTATTCATGCAGGACACTGACCCTCTGGAAGTCTGTCCAGGCTCTGCAGGGTTAAAGACATGCAAACCTAATTTACATATATATTCACTCCAACAAAAGTGACTTCCCTAAAAAGGGCATTGCAAGTAGCATCATCAATATTTGTAACTTAGTGACACCATTGGAAGTGAATAAACTTGTGGTGGAGGAAAATAACTTTGTGGTGTGAAATGCATGAATGATCACTAGTATTACATACGAAGCAGCTCTGCAGTCAAGTAAACTATGAGTGAAGATGTTTGCTATAATAGCACATAATACATAATAATATAATGCCAGGAGCTATGAACTAAATGACTTACAGCTACTCCTTATGAGACAGAGTGAGATTAAATTATTTGCCCAGGATCACACACTTTGGTAAAGTGGTGAAACCGGGATGTGGCCAATTTAAGCACTTCACCACATACCTTTTCCCATGCTTTTTTGATGTAAGTATTTATTATGGTTATGTTTTGAGGTTCATGTGCTTATATAATACACTGTTTATAGCAACCCCTTGAAAAAAACACACATTGCTTCTAACCTTACACTATATAAATCATCATAGAAAAATGTTGAGCAAAAATAGCATGGCTATTTTTTTTTCTCCCAATCCTGCATGGAAGATCACAGTAGCACCATGTAAAGTAATGTGAGCCTAAACAAATATCACCTGGGTTTTTAAACCATACCCCTTATTTCACACAGCATTGCGCATTATGCACACTTTCCTTTTTTCACCGCTCATAAGGGGCAGCGGTTTCTGCTAATAGAGCCCCTCCCACCAATGTCTGATTGTTTCCTTGATAATGTTCTGTTTAGACAGAGCAAAGTGTTGAGATCTTTCACAGACCCCTGGGAAAGCCGCTCTACTGCCCTGTGCTATCACCTTCACACTAACTTGTGAACGAGGGCTTGAAAGGCTTTGATCAGGCGCACAGCACATTTGGCACTTCCACCATCATGCAGAAGCTTTGTGCAGGATGTGGGACACAACCCGCGTCAGATTTAAGGCAAAGGGCCCCGTGGGCTAAAGAAACAGAGGGCACCAGTTGGGTGGGTCATGGAGGCGGAGTTGCACAATGATGAACTTTAGGGTCAAATACTACTTTTTCTGTGTTTGGGGTTCTGACTCTAGCTAGAGACAGCTGAGCCTACTCTCTGGGTTTTGCTGTCAATGGTGGTAATATGGAATGAACGAATCTGACGCTAATGTTAGAAATTATAGGGTTCAAGGAAATGGGCAATAACATAGGCAATGGGAGGGAACATTACAGGAGCCGATATCACGGGATAATTCCTATAGCATGCAGAACCATTTTGTGCATATCCCCAGTGTTCTTACCCCACACACTTGAAATGTCATTGAACATCACAGACTTAAAGGAGTTCACCTTTTAATCTCAAAACATAGCAGGGGTTACCTTTCTTTGTGGGTGCTACTTGTGGCACTTGAAAGACCCCTTGACTCCAACCCACCATCTCCACATCTCCTCCAGCTCGACAGGACCCTGCTGCAGGACAGCGAATGGAAGTGGAGAGGTAATAAGGGCAGAATAGTGATCGACGAAAAGTATAGAAGGAGCAGGTAACATGGACACTGATGGGACAGGCGTGTGCAGAATGGAGGAGGGCAGAAGGCTGAGGGAGAGATTGAGAGTAAGGGAAGGCAGGAGATAATGTGATTGGATGGAGCCAGGTCAGGGTAAAAGGGTGACTGTTTACAGTGAATGAACAAGGGCAGGAGAATGGGGCAATGGTTAATGAGGCATAAGAGTAAGGGGAAATTCAGGGTCAAGAAGATCAAAGGGAAATCAAGAGCAGGGGGTTCAGGAGTGGAAAGAGAATGGGGGATAATGGAGGTCTAAAGAATCAGGGAGACATGTAGAGTGAGGGAGTGCAGGAGAAATGAACAGTATGGAGGAATGGGGAGTGGAGGGCCAGCAATGTAAAGGCAAATGGTGTGTGACGTGGTAAGCGAGGAAGGGAACAATTGCGTGAAGGAAGGCAGGTGAGTATGCGAATAGTAGCAAAATGAGGAAGAGAGCACAATCTTTATTGCCAAAAAATGGAGAAGGAAAAAGCCAGGAGGATAAGGGAATGAGGCAAGAACAGGGGGTGACATTGTGTTCAGAAAGAGCAAGAAAGAGTGTGATAGTAGAGAGGAAATTGCTAGTAGGAAAAAAGAGGGGGCAAAAATAATGTTGTATTGGTGTGATGAATCAACTTCCACGTCACCAGTGGTCCAGGGATGAATATCCGTTTCTAAACCATCAATCAACCCCACACCTCTAGTACACCAGAAGGGATCAGAACAGATTGGAATACAAGTGAATAATAAGATCTCCCTGTCCAATTTTAGGTAACATGGAAGGAACGGCAGACTTATCTCTGCAAGGTTGTGGATCGTTGGTTAGTTGCCACACAGCGAAAATACAATTATTACCCAATGATAAAAGGGACTGTCCAGTTAAGGTTGTATACAAATATCTACTTTATTATTACTACAACAGACAGTTCTAGCACACTACAAATACGACCCACCCTGTAAAGGAACACAGAGGACAGACAGTTTCGTGAAGGAAAGGGATGCACTCTGGATACTGACAGGAGGGTAGTTGGTAAAGTATCAGTCTTACTGTTCAACGTTATTCGTTTCCAGCACCAAGGAGGCAAGGGGTTATAACTGTCTGTAGGGGCCTTCATAGAAGGATGAGGGGGGCAGCACCCCAATGTACCTGCTGCTGAAGAGGTTCTTGGTGCTTGACAGCATTGAGGCGGTTCCAGGGTGCTTTGCAGCCTTTGAGACAGAGTTAGTGGTGGGAGACAGCGGCCGGTACCAGGCGGCAGGCAGTTCAGCAAGCGAGGCTGGACAGATGTCTGCAGGCTGTCCGGCGCGGTGGCTCGGGCCAAGAATCGGTGTCTCTGTGCTGGTTGGTGGATCAGGACTGCTGGTCGAGGCCTCTCGGACAGCTCTGGTGACGCTGGATGATGCTTGTGTGGCACTCCTCCTAGGTTCTTCGCAGGGCTTGTATCGTCCTTCCACGGTGGACGGCCCAAAGCTCAGGCGAGTGATTGCAGGCAACGGCCTCGTCCTTAATTCAGATACTCTCCAACACTTCCCACCTAGGAGGCTTGCTGGCAGAACCTAGCAATGCACGCTGTGTGCTGGCTGGGTACTGGTTCTGGAGCTGCTGGATAGGTCCTCTGAGTCCGGTATCGCCCTCTGTTCCCTGGGAAATGTTTAGGGGAGGGATCTTGCTTCCCTCTTGGAACACCTGGCCTTCCTTCAATGGTGGAAAATGTAAGGTAGACTGTACCTTCAGCCCAGGTCCAAATGAGCCCTTCTTCTTACTCCTTGCAAAGTCGTCTTCCTGTCTGTTGTAGATAAAAGTGTCTCTCTTAACTGAGCCCTCTGTGACTTTTGATTAACGCTCAGGGTTCTCTTGAAGTTTGTGCTGGGAGCAGACTTCCGGTCTCCCCCAAACCACATACTTCTCCCCTCTGAAAGGGGTCAGCTCTGCAGGGGTTTGCCTACGGTATATAGTGGACCCAGACAAGCATTTCACTGCCTTTCATACAGAGGGGTGGGAACTAGCTTCAAGTTGACACATTGCATACCAAAGGGGTGTTAGCCCTGCCTTTCCTGTTGTCTGTCCGGCAATCAAGCCCCCTCAGCAGGCTTGTTTCAGTTATCTCTCATTAGTATGCACTGCCACCAGCCAGTTTAGACAAAGGTAAATTAGATCCATGGAGCCTTTGATATTTAAATTAGGCTGCTCATGGCTGGAGGAAGTTGTGCCTTCCCCCTTCTTGAGATGATTTGATGTACCCGTGGCTGTCACATTCCAGCTGAATGACAGGGGAGGATGGCGCCTGTAGGCTGTGTCTTCCCGGACTACACGTGACTATGCGTTTTGTGTGGCAAGCAGATGAAATGGCTGTGGAATGGCGTTAACATTTCTCGGAAGCTGATCTCCCATCATTAATTTTCCTTATTAAAAAAAATCAAAAGTCCCAGGCGAGCGCACTCTTCCCGTGCGGATGGTCAAATTCCTCACAATGGGAGAAGAAGGAAGCAGGGGGAAAGGAGTAAAAGGCAAGCCTATTTGCCCTAGCTGCCCACCCATACGCAGTCACAGCTGCAATCCATAGATGAACAGAGAGACAATGAAAATGTATCCTCTTATATAAGGTGGTATTGAAATGGGCCAAAAAGATCTACATGGTTGATAAAAATCCCCTTGGTGCGAGTTCTCTGTGTTCACCTTATACCAAATTGGCAGCTAAACAAGTCCTGATGAAACCAAAGGTCAGGGAACAGGGCTGGGTGTGTCTAGAGAGTGGCCAACCATCCAGCATTTTGTGGGACTGTCCCCATTTCATGGGCTGTGTCGCACACACAGCCAGCTTGGGACAGAAATAAAGCCTGATTTTTCTCCTCTGAGGCAGGATCAGCTGTCAAGTACAGCACCTTTCCCACTGTTTCCCCCAGCACCCTCAGGTTCAGCTTTGTGTCATCTTCATTTCAATAAACCGATTAGAGGTTGATGACCCACACGCCTGGGTAAAGACTGTTGTCCCTTAAAAGGTGAGATTGGTGGGTGATACTAAATAGGAGGGGAGTATAGCCCTGCATGCTGTGTAAAAGAATGGCTCAAGCAGATCACCTCTTTCACTGTGAACACCCTTTTAAAGACAAATGATATTGTTTTAGGGCCACGTTGCTTTGCAGGCTATGACTGCAATCATGTATTCAGGGTGGTGAAAATAAAGCTATGCATGTCTTTTTGCCTGACCTATTTATATAGCATTGATAGAAAAGCTAATTATTTTGTTTTCTGGAAACCCAAACCTTAAAAAATATGTATGTGACCGATCACTGGTAAGAAATGTAGTCAAGTGCTCAAATCACAGTCTGTGTCCAAATACTGATTTCACCACTTTAACAAAATGTATGATCCTCTGCAAATCATTCAATCTCATTGTGCCTGATCTGCTGACATTGGATGCTGCTAGAAGTCATTTAGTTTGCAATTTTTGCTATGAAGAAAAACCCTCATGGTTTTCTAACTATTGAGTTGTTGCATATTAATAATAGTGAATATTTAGATATTGCACAGCACATTATTTTCTTGGCCTACATGTGAAAACGTTTTTCAACGGTGTCCTAGCGTATTGAAGACTGATGTCACTGCCTGTAAAGTTATTTATTATGATGTTGCTTCTGATCATATCACTCCATATCGTGTAAATTAGGGTTAGGCATATCTTTTGCTGGACAGGTCCGGAAGACATATTAGAACATAACAGTGTCTTGTATGTCTAACAGTCTCATAGTGTGATTTGGTTGTTCTGTGTATGTGTTCAAGAGCCTCAGGGAGCGGCGGGGGGCACAAAGCTGCCCCTATTTTGGCAGTCTAACAACGCAGCAACACATTTCTTTCTTTCATGGTATTAAATGTGCACTTTGCCATGTATGCATATTACAGGCTGCCCTATGCTGGCTGCAATCACCTTAAGTGAAGACTTTAAATGTGTGCTTTGTAGCAAGTTACAGAATGCCTTTGATAGCATCCGGCAATGCTATCACCTCTTTGCCTTTTACTCTGTTTTCGTCTGCATTAGCACCTTGATGACAGAACAATTACTAACTTTTCAGTGCCAGTTGAGAGTTTCATCTCCCCTCTGGCTGCCTGCCCCATGAGATTAAAGAGCATTCCTTTGTATCCATTCATATTTAAGCAACCTAAAAGCAACCTAAGGGTGCCACAGCCTGTGGGTAAGGGGGGGCCGAATCATATGTCTAGCCGGGCCCTGTGAACGACCGACCGCTAAGACTACTCTTTGTTATTTCACTGTGCCTGACTGCCAGCAAGGCGGGATGAGGATGGGTGTGTTCTGGCTGATATGAAGAGATTGGAAAGGTGGCAGACCAGGACACGGCAGGGCCCGCTTGTACATTGTCCTTCATACGAGTGCTAAATCCACCTAGGGACCCAACCCATCAATTTGGGACAGTCCCGCAAAAAATGAGATGGTTGACCACCCTATACAGATCCTGTTTCACTCCGGTATGTAGGAGAGTGGGAATTGCTTACAACAGATTTCATACTTCACGGTTATCCTCATTTCAGTCAATCCGGAAAATATACCAGCACATATGTAATTGCCCTGCTAAATAGTGCATGTCCAATAAAATGAATGCATCCCTATGGGGAAATGCTGGTGCTGTCCAATGAAAGAATAAGAGTCGTGACAACAGACAAATGCTAGTTCTGTTCAAATAAAAGTATGCCAGTTTTGCCGAGAAGTGCTGGTACATTCCCTTTAAATTTATCTCAAGCTTGCTTTCTAAGAAATGTTGGTGCTGTGGTGCTGTACGAATGAAACAAAAAGAGTCCTGCTGACTGAAAATTGCTGTTACTGTGCTGCTAAATGTATATCAGGCCTGCTGAGATGAAACGATATTCTCTTTTTGAAGGTGTGAACAGTGCTTGTACTCGCCGATTGCATCTACATAACGCCTGCTTACAAGTGACTGCATTGTTCCATTAAAGGTGTAGCAGCAGTCTTTCAGAGATGTTTTGCTTCTATTTCGTTTAAGCTAAAACCAGACGTGGTGCCCAGTGTTGCTAAAATCCCATTAACAGCCTGACTGCCCTGGAAAGAGTGATGAGGCTGCACCATTAAACAAATGACAGGTTAGAAGTTCAGCTGAGGGAGAATTGTGAGTACTATGTTGATAAAAGTGCAGTGGTCATGCTGAAAAGTTATAGTAGGGTTGCAACGGGTGTAACAAGCCCCGTTTCTTGGCCCAGGCAGAGCAGGCAAAGGCCTGCAGTGTAGAGCTAAATAGATCACTAGGGGGGCGCAGTAAGGGACCCACCCAGAAGGCTGAGTCTGATTTTGACAGTGAGTGCTCCTCAGCGATGTCCGGCTGGTTGCTCTCTGCATACTTGTGGATGACTGTGATGCGTTAGGAATATGCAAACAAAGGAATGCCCCTCATTCTTTGTGCTGACAGCCTTTCAAGTGACGCAATTTATAAGTGATGGCTCATTAACAAGCCATTGTTTTACACAGTATGTGCTATTTCAGTGTTAAGACCTGAACATGGGGCATTTTTATTCACCGGGCCAGCACAAGGATCAGTAAGCTGACCAAACCTATGCCTTCTTCAAAGAGAATTTTGCAACACAGAAAATGTTTTTAACTATTTTCTTTATTTTGATGTCTCTATTTTTTTGTATATTACTTTTTAGTTAACCATGGCGCTTCCCTGGGAAGGTTAACTGTCATTTTCTTGCTTAAGTTTTCTAGTGGGTGTTTTGGCGCATGGACTAAACGCATCTGCTCAGCATTAAAGGTCTTTTAATTGTCTAAACAAGCCAACCACTGCCTAGTGCGCACACCAGATGGCAACTCAATGAAACTTAGCACATTCATTAGGAAAGTAGAGTTCATTGTGTGTCACCATGCAGACATGAGTCCATGTCAAATCAAAGCAGTGATATGTGTGTCGCAATGTTTTGTGTGCTGCACACGCCACCACCCTGTTGGTTAATGCCGTTTATGTGGCGCTCCCGTATGTAACAGCACATATGCTGTTTTTTGTCTGATGTGTGCAATGTCCATACAATAGCATACTGGAACGTGTTGTCTATGTGGCTCTGACGATCATGCCATACTGTGCCCACACTAAACGCATAAAGCAATCAAAGAAGTTGCCTCAAATTGTACATCCACTAGGTCAAACGCCTTTTCTACACTGCCACCCCATGATTTTCACTAGCTGCAGGCCAGCACTTACAAGAGATGCTAACGCCAGCTCTGTTAGATAGAGTATGGGTCTGCTAGTTTTTGCAGAAATAACCCCTGAGGCCTGCATAATAGTGAGGAGGTAGTGGATGAGGAACTGTTGACCCTTTACCATGCATTAGAAGCCAGTTTTGTTTAAAATGCTTCATCGTCTTATTAATGGTAAGGGTAAAGTTTGTAAGGCATACAATCCTTTCTGTTCATTGTTTATTGGGTCGCTCTTTGTGCGGTATCCTGCCCGGTCTGTAGATCTAATTTCCTAAAGATGTTTCTGCATTGGGGGTTGGGCATGCTCACACTGGGACCCAGCCCTTCCTCATCTAAAATTCTTCAGAAACACGAATCAAAAGAGCCCTTGTGCCCCATTTGAGTGTCTGATTTTGCCGCCATTTTATACTCATATCCAACATTTTAATGTTGGTGTGATTGTTGTGAATAGTGATGCGAGCACCAATCCCTGCATCTGTTATGAATTTAGAGATTCACACATACCATCCTTTTATCACATACTTATTTATCCAATATCGAGATCTTTGATCACTGTTCTAGTCCTGAAATGCTCTGTGATTTAATGCAAAGCATACAGGAACCATCATTGGTGCCATTTGTCCCATTTCCCACTCTCATAGAGGTATTTTGAACAAGTACAATAAGAGTGTACCAGGCTGTCCATCTTGTAATGATAACCTTGCATCAGAAAATAATTCATATTGTTATTCTAGTAGTGCCACTTGCGAAATACAAGTGAGGTGGTACGAACAGATCACCTGCAACACAGGACCAGAGGTCTGTGGGCCCTCAGACCCCAGCAGGCTGGTCACACTGCAGTGTGCCAGTACAGACACTTTGAAACTACATTCAGGCCAGGCCTTTCCTAAAACAGAAGAATAATTTACTTGGGCAGCCACAGCTGTGTTTTCACATTAGAAATCTTCTGTAAAGTACTTGTATTACAATGTAAGGAAACCAGCTTCATTTATACAGCAATTATTTATTCATATTGAGGAGGGGTTTTGTCGCACGACACATAGGCGTAGTTTGGGAGTGAAATGTGCCAGTTGGGGGGGGGCACATTCTGGTGTTTTGCCTAGGGCACCAAATTGGCTAGAAACTGCCCTGGGTGTAACAATGCCACTTGAGTGCCATCAGGCTGCCAAAAGGACTATCCGCTATGGTTGGAGGATTGTTGAGAGCCATGTCTCAAAGAGTTGATTCTTGGTTTGGTCCAGGCACAGGGAGGGTGAGATATATGAGGAAGGCTCACGGCTGCAAGAACGCCAGACCTTCTTTGCTGGGCCCGTGGAGGAGCGGGGTCCATATGAAAGTGGGAACTGGAGCAGCACATCTTTTGGAAGGCATTTGAAGAGCTTTCTCAAGAAGAAAGAGAACATAGACCCCTGGAAGGCCAAGAGACCCGAGTATGAAGCAAAATGGACTACTTGACAGTTTATTGCAAAAAATATTCTTCAGAGCAAGGTCACGGAGTGCCACTCCGTGGACCATGCTCCTGCTGCAACCTCTTGTAATGTCAAGGATACTCCACACCTTCACCCGTTTCCCAAAATAGTTGAAAGAAGACCTGTTGAGCCTGTCTAGCACATGGCGTGGAGGCCGCACTGATCGCCATATGTTCTGGTGATGTGCTCTGGTTGAGATATCTGCCTTGGAGCTTTTTCAGTACTCACTGGTTCACTTTTCAAAGCTCATCGGTCGTTTTGCCCATATTTTATCTAATAACATTACTGTTCCTTGAAAGTATGTTCGGTGCCTTTAAATATAATAAACATTGGACGCACTGCACTCCTTTACTATTGTATGCCAAACTCCTCTGACCCCCTGCACCATCTCTCATTCGTTTACTCGTTCTCGTCTCTCCTTGTCTAATTTTCTTTGACCCCGCCCTCATTATGCCATGTTTTCAACATGCCTGGATCTGAGACACTTGTGCCTGTAGGGCGACATGTCTTCATATCCAAAAGTGATCTGGGTGTGGGTCTTCAGGTTGGTAGTTTTGACCTTACTTTGTAGTCAACTGGGAGTATGACGTGCACCGCCAGATGAACTTTGGGAACCCATTGTACTACTGTTGAGCTCCTGCTTAGTCCTGCAGATGGCCCCAATATTTTCTGTTGGACTACCGGTTGTCATTTGGACTTTTTTAAAGTTTTCACTACAGTGCTTTTTGTTTTTATCATTGTTATGTTGTTGCTATTTGCCTTATTCTTTTTAGTTTAGTTTCTTTATTTTTTCCACCCACACTGAATTATTCTCTACTGTCTCCAAGATGCCTATGGCTACGCGTACACACTCTAAAAGGTCAAAATCAAACCAGGTTGATTATCCGCTATTGAGGGACAAAAATGTAGGGCTCAAAGGTAAAGGCAGAAAACGAGTAGCATCATGGATGCAAGAGTAAATAAAGAAACTAAACGGATTTTGTCTGTACTAATAGGACATATAAACAGTGAACGTTACATTATGTAAAACCCACATAACAAAGAATAACCTAACGACTGTCATATCCTACACATCTGGGTTGTTTTGGTGTGTGCTATGTTGGGTTTTGCAGTATTTAAAAGGTAATGCCACATTACATCATTGGTTTTAAAAAGAACAAGTACCAGTGGACGTAGGTGATGTGTCACCTTAGTATAATGTTCAGCTCACTTTACCTTGTGACATTGCAGAAGTTGTAGAGACGTGTTTAAATAAAACGTGGCACACAAAAATAAGCAGTCTAGAACAATCAGAATTAAAAAAAATTAAAAAGCGACAAATGAATTTCCAAAAAAGATGAACATTTACAAGAAGACATCTGTAACACTGATTTTCGATTGTGTGCGAAAAGCTACATGAAGTGGCTCAGCTCCTGCTTGTCATTTTGAGCTGCTCTTGGTCTTGGGCTTGAGGGGTCCGATTTTGCTCCAAGGGAACAGGCCCCCTTTTCACAAAACCCCTTACTAGGGCGGTCATTTCAGGTTTTCTAATGCTGACATCCTGCCAGAACCTGCCTATGACATCCAATCATGTCCTCTCGGTTGCACACAATTTAATTCTTTCTACAAACCATAATCGCTGGAGCTCCCTTCCGCAACATTTAGTGATAATTATAATCAGTCATTAGTAACTCACCAAAGTCTCAAAGTGCTGATGAGGAAAGCTTCCCTTTGCCTACTCAGCATACTCATTGTATCGACCTTTAAAAGCTGAGTAGAAGGATGGAAAAGAGGTACATGTGAGAAAGGGTTAAAGAGCAGGGGAAATAAAAATAAAAGAATTTGCAACCCGGGTTCTAGAAAAATAGGGACTTTAATTAAAATTAAACTAACAAAATACACACAACTAATAAAAAACAACTATAACCCACCCATATGCATTTGAGGAGAGTGTTACCAGTGGATGAGGTCAGTGTTCAAGACCGGTCGAGACAATTACCTCCAGAAGGTCAAGTCAGCATTCTGGATGTGTTCTGCACTTCCACGCCAGGAGGGTCATCAGAGAGCACCTGCAGGAATACTTCACCTCCAGTGAACAGGACCCTTGTTCCAGTGTTCAGGGAGCAGATAAGCATGTGTTCACAGCAGTTACCCCAAATCTTCCCTTGGGATGGTTAGAGAGATGTGTTTACCTCTTCCTTGAAGATCTTGGTCTTCACCTCCATAGCAAAGGACTTTGGAGCAGACTGTACAACCAACCAGGTTCAGATGTATCTTTCTTTAAATGTCCAAAGGTGTATCAACAAACAATAAGTCTCCAACCTTACACAGGAAAAAGGCCACCACGATGGAGTGGTTTCATTTTAGCCTCCTCTAAGAGCTCCAATCGTTGCTGCTGTAACGAGTCATGTGGGCCTCATTACAAGTATTGAGGTAGCCATGGTGCTATTAGCGCCATGACTGCCTCCATACCGGGCTCCAATACCGGGTTCCTGCAATGAGGAATTACTGCGTCATTCCGACATTGGAGGACCCGGTAATTCCTCTTTGTAGGAACCCAGCCCATTCCCATTGAGCCCTCATGGGGAGGGAGGTAATAACTGGCACATTACGAATGGCCTGTTATTAGCTCCCTCTTCCCCTCGCAGGACCCGGAAAGGACGTCTGGTTTTACCAGATGTCTGTTTCGGGTCCTGCAAAGGGAACCTCTTAATAGGCGCTTAATAGGCGCTCCGTAATGAAGGGTGCCGTTCCCGTACCAGCACCCTTCATTACAGGAGCACCAGGGTTGTAATGAGGCCCATTTGACTTTTTATGTCTTTTTATGTCTTACCCAGAGTGCTCTGTCTGCAGGAAGTGGGGAGGGCAACACGAGGGAGATCGGAAGGTTGGGAGCCCTAGGAAATCCCAAGCTGATGGATCCCTTTTTACTCTAGACATCCTCTCATGGGCTACTCTGACTCAGCAGTAATCTTCACCCTGATGAGATCAGCCGATTGTACTAACAGAGCTGCCTTTAATGAATGGTTCCCAGCTAACCCCATAGACAGAGTTCCTCTGCTCTAGAGAAAGTGACAAGCCTTCTCAGGGTAATCAAAGAGAGTGTTTCCTGTAGCCTGTGGCTGTATAATTGTGTAATCCCAGTAGTCACCATCTCAAAACCAGACATGGATTATATGTATGTGTTACAAACTGCCACCAGACGTCTGGGGGCACACAATTATAATACTTGGAATCTGGGGTGCTCTCTGTTAAGTTATCTCAGCTGTGTTTAGGAATGCGCATGTGAGCTTTGAACCTGCTATGTTCCCACTACAAGGCATCACTTCCAGCTCCCTGCCGCGTCTGACAGCTATCGCGCTGGTACTTGCTGGAATGGTAACGCCAATTACCAGCTTTTTTGTGGACATCTCTTTCATTCGAAGTCAGTTTTGCTCACATTGCAAGACCACACGTCCGAACACGCAAGAACAGTGAACTGCCCGCCCGCTCTATTGAAGAGTGAACCTCTTTCCACTGATGCTGCACGGCTTACACGTCCAGACCCCGTTTATCCTGCCTGGCTCATGCCAGGTCTCCCTATTCAACATCCAGATATTTGCCGTTTTGGAATGCCGAGGTGGACCCCTGAGCATACCTCCGGTTGATGCATCATATGTGACTCTGAACATATGCACGTGCAGTCACACATTGTGCTTACTCCTGCCTCTGCAACAGGAGCCAGCAACTCATCCTTTTTTTCGCCCTGAGGAAGGCTACATACAGATGCCACCAACTATTGGCATAGCCGAAACGTGTTTTCTGGTGCATGACAACGTCACGGGGGAGATTTCATTTTCAAAATCCCCTCCAGAGTAGCACGGGACACTCCTTGCTAAAAGATTTGGTATCTTTACACGTTGGCACTTAAACAAATTTGTAGACCTACACAAATAGTTAATAGGTCCACAGTCCTGTAAAACAACTACAGTCTTGTGTGCTCTACACAGAAAAATATTCTGTTTCCCCCCGCCCCCCTCTTTTTTTTGCCTAAACACAAGTCTGTTACTGTGTAGGACTGGAACTATGATTTCAGTTTGACTATCGCTTCTTTATTATGTACTATTTCTGTTTTGACTCAGGAAACTAATTATGAAAATGTATATGTATTCTTTGTTTGCACATATTTGTAATTATTCTTTGTATGTTCTTTGAATTTTTTGTTATGTACCCTTGGTTGTTTTACTAATGATTTAAATATACTAGAATTGCAAAGCCACCAGAGTGTACCTGTATTTTTTTGTTTTTCTCTAGTGACCTATACCGCACTGTTTCAAATCCTTCTCCATAAATTTCTTACTTTCTTTGTGAATTTATGACAATGAAATGAATATTGGTCTCCATGTGGATTTTCCTCTTTTTTGTTAACAGTACTTTACCCCCCTATCCACATTAGCACCAGGGGTATCCCTATTTTTTGTTCTCGTCTGCTGGCGGATGTCAGTAGGCAGTCCCAGCAGAGGTACATATGTACACTATAGTTTTTGGCATGGAACATTACAACATCTAGCTTCATTAGCATAGCTTGCTTTCAATGGCAGAATTAACTGCATCATGTTATCACATAAAATCAAAAAACCTCAGTTTACTACACCCTTGCAGATGGCATTGTGTCACACCAACCAGGATGGAATTCTGACTTTCTCTTACAAATAAAGCTGACATTCCTAACAACTCGATTGACTGGTGCCTCTCCTGGTGGTGCTAAGAGATAGAGAAAATAATAGATACTACATGACATGTGGTTAGAGATGCTGATTATAAGAGAGTTCAGAAACATTAGGAATACATTTTACCCTGAAATAAAGTACAATAACATAGCCTGTGGAAAATGTGCTGGTTATTAGTTACATACGAGTCTCCACAATGGAAAGGGGCGGGGGAGGTTGTAACTGTGTTCACAGCGGGGCCTATAATGGCAGTGTATGACTATATGTGCCCGCATCTCATCCTATGATAGATGTAGATAGCTAAAGGCCTTATCTGAGTACAGGATGGCAGTAAGTGTTCACCACCTTTTCTGTCGGTATTACCCAAATTGGTCCTTTTGAATTGACCGAATGGTACAATTGACCTAATTCGGTACAATTGACCAATTTGGGTAATCACTACCAAACATGGGGAGCGGACGGATCCGATGCCGCAGGGTCAGTAAAGGCCCGGATGGTGAAAAGGTAAGTCGGGGGTCGGTGGGGGGTTTTAAACTTATACGTCCTTTCTGTCTACCTCTGTGCTCCTTCTGTTTGTGTTGCTTCCATCTTGTGCCCATTCTCTGGTGTTCCTTTGCCACTTCTCGTCATTCCCTCCTGTGATTTTCTTTGTATCCCAATCCCAAGGCAGTGCCACTTTTCTACCTTGTACCCATTCTGGCTTCTGTTACCACCGTTACCACTAATAAGATCCAGCTGTTTGTGCCTCTTTCCCTGCCCTTTAACCCTTTCTCTCATGTACCTCTTTTCCCTTGTGCCTCTTCTCTTCCATTGTCCTCTTATACTTCTCCCCCTTAGGCATTGACATGCTCCACTGCTACAATGTATCCCCAATATCATTACCTATGTTAGTTCCACTCCCTCTCCCTATCTCCCTTCCCTCTGCACGCCCTCAACATGAGTGCCTGGCACCAAGAAAATTGCTTTTATTGTTCAAAAGGTAAAAACATTGGCTATGTTAATGTTTGCAGTTTCTTCAAAGAAACGCAAGATCATTAGCGGTCATTGAGGACATTTGAGGGAATTCATTTTAATTGTAAAAATGAACGGCATTTTTTAAAAACCTTTTGTTATATAAATAAGATTTTTGCTGAATTTATGGCAGAAGAGATTCCTGATACCCTCTTTACGACTACCAGAATGTTTGTTATGATTGTGTTTATAGTACTGCATGAACAATATCCCTGTCCTTCGCCTTTTGCTGTATGAATAAACATTCAAATCAAACCATGTTGTACACCCCGCCCCTGAATATCCTGTCTCTCTCTGACGTTGCTCTATTTTGGGTTTTCCCTAGGCACGCACGTCTCACTGGTCGGAATCGATGAGCTGCCTTATGTCGAAGTTGGATCAGTTGAATATTGACATTGAAGATGCTCTAAGCACTGGGTCCTCTCCCGCCAGTACCCCGTCGACTAAAAGGCGAAACAAAGTGGTACGTCTAGCTCACCTATTTGCTGTAGGGGACAAACCCAAGGGGCGTGAATTTGAAAATAAAGTAGAGGCATGCTTTCAGAAAAATAGGCAAAATAACTTCCATTTAATCGAATGTGGTGTAATTGTTACCTCATACATTAGAATTGTGGCTATCCTGAACATGTAATTGGATTCTACTGTTGGATGGGTTAAAGGCCCGCCCTAAAATGTAGCGGTTAGGGTGAAAACCTTAGTAACCAATAAGCTGTGCAGTTTTCATAGCACTCTCCCCTACCCAACCCTGAGCTGTGTCGAATTATAGCTAGCAACCTACTGCTTTCACGGAAATCAAACATTTAAAGGACATAGGGCCTCATTACATGGACGGCAGTAACCATGGCGCTATTAGCGCTATGGTTGCCGCAGGTATTTTACCGAGTCCGCCATGGTGAATGGCGGAATTAACGCCCTATTCCAAGGTGTGTGGGGGCGGTAATTCCCCATTCACCATGGCACTTCCCCATTCCCATTTTTGCCCCCATAGGGCTCAATGGGAACGGGGAAGGTGGTAATTACGGTACCGCAAATTGCGGTACCGTAATTACCTCCAGGGTCCCTTTGCGGGTCCCGTCCTTAACGGCTGGTAAAACCAGCCGTTAAGGTAGGGTCCCACAAAGGGACCTCGTAGTAAGGCGGTAAGGGTTTACCGGCATTGGTACCCTTACCGGTACCAGTAAACCCTTACCACCATCCGTGTAATGAGGCCCATAGAAAGGCTACAGTACTACAGGATGCGTGGTTTTCCAAAGCATGAGCTGAGTGTTAATCAAGTGCTGTTTTCCAGCCTATTCTGAGCTTTCTTTAGAACATGTGACAATGTAGCCTTTTTCCAGGACTTCTGGGGGAGTAGAGGCAGATGTATACGTGATTAGATCCCACCTGCTCACCTCAGTGATACTGGAAGAACAACAAGAAGACACTATGTCTGACACTGGGTATCATCCCAATACCTCATCGAAGATATGAAAGATGTTATGTGCTCAGACAACCGTATCGAATGTATCCTCGAACTGATGCAGTAAAAGGAAGTCTGCAGACATCAATGGAACTAGAAGAACTATAAGTGACATCTGTCGATGTAGAGTGACGCCATGAAGAAGAGAGGAGACGAGGGTGCACTGAAACAATATATGAATACTTAAAGAATGAAGATGTGAACATATATGCCCGCTGGGCTTCCCTCGTCAATTCCAGGTAAGCCTTTGTCAGGACAAGAGGATCGTTGCAGTTTCAATGATCCTCAATCTTCTAATTCCAATTTAAAGTGATCAGCCATACTGTATACTTCATCAGATTTGGCATATGCAACACACCATTACATGCAAAACCAACTTTGTAGTCTAGTGTAGTCCCTGCAATAGGAGATATATTGGAGCTACCACAGTACCACTGACATTTTATTTACTCCAACATTACAGAGTGATTAAGAATGTAGATACTATATACCCATTGGCAGTACATTTTCAAAGTCATCATAACAGCGATGTCACCCTTATGCGAATTGGAGCATTGGCACATGTCAAGATAGAGGAAGGAATTGTTGGTGCCTAGAATCGAGGCTCATTCTTAAAATGGTAACCTTGATTGTCCCTGTTCCCTTTTGGGGACTCACCGGCTCTATTTAGCGTGTTTTCTCCTCTTCTTCTCTCGCGGCTCTTGCTCTTCGGTTTCTTCGCCTGCTGTGATCTGTGCTGGGCTTCTCTGCTCTGTATCAGGCTACCCTCAGGTAAGTGGTGTTACTCAGCAGCTGCAAACACCCAGGAGCCCTCAGTTGTCTGTTGCTGTTCCCCCAGCCTCTCTTCTCTCGCAAACGACCTTCTTCTTCCACCGCTTTGAGCCAGATGGCTCCATGGCAGCTCCTGCGGCCCCACAGTCTCCCGGTTCCAACCGAGAGAACAATCCTTCTACTTCCCGCAACGGCTTGTCACACTCAGCTGTGGAAGCTGTTTAAATTCCACCCGCTTCAACCTTGCCTAAAGCCTGCCCTCTTGGTCTTTCCCACTCTGCATTACTCTGCTCCTCTTCCACGTCTCAGTATCCTTGTAGTTATGGGAATGGGGGTCCATTCCTGATGCTTTATGCACAAAGTCTAGGGAAGTGTTCTGTAAAGGCAAGTCAGCTCTTAGTGGCTTGTGGGTAGATTTTGGAAAAGTTTTTCCATGAGACTTCCATATAGTTTTTTGACAAGATATTTGCCATGTTCTTCCTAAGTGGATATGGGGAGGTGTAACAGCATACCATTAAGGCATTGGTTATGGATGAGGTATCCTAAAGAGAGGTTGGGGAATACCATGCCTGTCCGATGGTGCTCTGCTTCTCCCCCGGAGGTTGTCTCCCCCACATGTGATCCTCCCTCATACAGCCGCCCTCGGGTCAGGATCAGATGGAGGCTGTCGTCCCCTGGGCTCATGGGAGTGATGACACCATTGGATTCATACCTTTGAAGCCGAAAGCGGACAGTTGCAAAAAGAGAAACGTTCCTAATATTCTCTAAGACAGGTTGGTAACTTTCACCACACCCATTAATTGTGCCTGTTCTTGCCTTCAGTCAGTCTATCAATTTACCCACCTTATTTCCTTTCAGGAACAAGCTCAAGACCCTCCTCTTCACGACATGGCTCCACCCTACCAACGAGGTCCATACACCCTCCACTCCACACCTTACCTGAGACTGGGTGCTCTGCTCCCTTCGTTTCCTAACCTTGCTGCTTGTAGATCACTTGCTGCCAATTGCCTGTGCTCCCCCTACCCTGTTGTAAGATCCCTGATCCCTTATATCTCTGCTTCCCTCCCTTGTCTTTCCCCCTATTATTTATAAAGCTCTTCATTGATTCCCAAAGCTAGATCCATGCTCAATAAATACCGTAGTAATAGAAATAATAGTTTAGGAACCCATAGACCCCCTTTGTGAGACCCTTACTTTAGCCTACATGGTTCTTGTGATGAGGTCCTTAAACTCTGCCTTTTCCCTTTAAAGGTGCACGTTCCCTCTTTAGGGCTGCACGTGTATTCATGTTCTGGGGTCTGTAGATCTACCCACACCTATACCACTGTCTCCTCTCTCCCAGCTTCCTCCGCACATTTAGAAATATCACTATCCTATATCTAACAATGGGCTATTAAGCTTCTGATGTATTTCTTCTAGGAAAGAAGGTTTTGTCCAGATTAATGTAGTCTGTGATTGTCAGGATGAATCATTCCACCAAGCCCTGGTACAGCAATTATATCCTTTTCAGCCTCCACAAATCTTACATGTACCTATGATAGAAGCATAGCAGAGGAAAATGTGTTGCATGGTTTATTTTTTAAATATATTTTTGATTTGCTAAGTACCATAGTAAATAAATGTATCTATGAACATATTGCATTATGTTCTGAAGTAAATACATGTTTGAAGGTTAAATGCAATTTTGGGTAAAATCAGAGTGGTAAATTTCACTGAAGCCAAAATACCGAAAAAATACAGGTTTTTAAAAATAAGTTATTTGGGGGCGTGTCCCCCAACCTCCCTGTGTTTCTATCCTTTTAACCCCACCCCAACCTCATCCCTACCCAATTTAACCACCTAGGCCACTACCATATATATATATATATATATTTAATGAACATTTCTGGGATTTTTTCAGTATTTTGGGTTTCGGTAAAACTTACCACTCTGTTTTATTTTCAGTAAAATGACTGGGTACCACTTTGAAATATAGTAGCATACTCTATCCACAAAGTCAACTGTTTCCAAAGCACATTCTTTAATTACTGATTGAAATCATTGAATCCTTGATGAAATGCGTGATTTATGGCATCCTTATAAGGAAATGTGTTGCTAATATTTATCCTCTTTTGAGATCTGATCTCCAAAGGAAGAGTGTTACAAGGAATGGCCATCAATTGCCATTGTCCAACTATATTTTGTAATGTCTGTGATCATGAAACAGCCCAGGGACGGTATCCAGTCATTGCATTGAATAGAAAGCATTGAATGTAAAAGCATAGAAAAAAATGCATCGAAAAAAAGCATTGATTGCATTTTTTTCAAAGGTAAAGGTTTTATTTGAATTATAATGGGTTTTAAGGGGTAAAACAATGCATTCAATGCTTTTTTTCGTTGCTTTTTTTTTAGATGCTAAGGCATTCGATGAAATCACTATAAACCCCCAGGGGCATATGTGACCCTGGACATTTCTACTATGCCAGAATTCCTACGGTCATCTCTGTCCTCTGTGCCTCCACACACACCCCCACACACGCAAACGCATTTGCGCACACACACACACACACAGATTTTATCCCCAAAATAATCTACAATCTTTCGATATGTTGATCAATCATATAATTAAAAATGTAATATTATTGTATTCGTAACAATACCATGAATATGTATTAATGTGTGTTTATTTGTAATTAGCCCACTTCGGTGAGCAAGAAATACAGCTGAAGATGAGAATTATGTCTTCCTAAAATGTTCAAATAAACCCCTCATTTAATCAATATAGTACTGCTTGTTTTCATGTTCTCGGACTGCATCAAATTACAGGCACACTAATGGAAGCTTCTCCGTTAACACTTTCCACAGAGCTCTTCTTCAGATGCAGAAAATCCAATGGACAGAAACGTGCATGGAAAGGGCTTGCGTAGGAGCTCCCGGGTTGGTTATCGAGACTTGAAGGGTCTTACAAGCAGTGAGTTTGCAGGAACAAGGCCAAAGGAAGATTCAGCCGTGAGTAGGCGTTTCCGATTAAATGTTGATTCATGTTTTATTACTAGGAATTCTCATTATCCAGTATGACTGAAAAACATGCAATGTTGATGAAATATGTGTTGGTATAACTTTTGGAACATTGATAAGGCAATCTCATTGGGCGATCTGTGTTCTACATAAACCAGTCCAGGCCACATATTGTAGCCACATACCAAACCTACCTGAAGTACAGAGCTTACCTGCAGCAAATTCCCCATGATTGCATGGGCGTATTTCTATGAACAGGCTGTGCTTATGTACCTGCAAGTAATTCCCCACAAAATACAACCCACAGATTCCTGCACACCCTTGCTAATGTGAAAACTAGAAGTGGAATGGGCATTGCCCCCAGAAAGTAGAGAACAATAACTTACCTGTTATATGAGCATATAAAGGCATTACTTGCACCCAACATATATGACCTTTTGATGTGTTTTCATTCTAATAAATGCAAAAGAACGATGGTGATTAAAATAGCTTTATAAACCATGACTTGAGGCCGTACCAATCTTTTGAGGCCCGCAAATCTCGTTAAATCCCCTCACTGTTCTTAGGCCTTCAACTCGATCCTCAGGGCCCATAACACTCCTACAGCTCTCGGACCGGGTCTATACTGGTTAATTAGTACTCAGGACAATAATGTACATTCCAAATAGCCAATTAGGATTCAGTATTTCTGGGCATTATTCACTGGTGTGTCCAGGGATGCTGATGGCTCTCAGGGTTCCAGCTGCTACACCATGAACGAGCCAGTCCCCAAACAGCCATAGAACCCCAGCCTACTTTTTTGGCTCTCACATCTGCTATCCATACGTTTCCCTCCATAGTTTGCTGCATTCTGGCATGCATCTATGTGGGTTACATAAAAAGAGCATCCCTAAATTAATACATTCCAAGGCACGGTTTAAAATCAAATCATGAGCTACAGGTACACTGTGGCTTAGCAGTTACAGGAAACTCCATGCAGTGATCATTTACGATATGTAATGTATATAACCTTATAATGTCAGGGTAATGCATTTTCCTCAGGATCTGGTTTTTGTCATAAGCGCACTTAGGGGATGTAACCGTTACCCCTAGAGTCCTCGGCCTCCTCTGCACTTTCCCAGAGCTGCGCTGCCCTGGCTGCACTTACTCACAGCATTGCTGCCCTGATTGTACTTCCCCTTCCCTCTCCCTGGCACTTGCCCCTCTTCCTTCCCCCTGCACTTGGTGTTGGCACACTTGCACAATCTGAATGACACAACGCCTAGTAAGATCGTTTGTCTTGTCCTCCCTCTGTCTTCCCTCCCTTGTTTTGCCGCGCCTAGAAACACTTATGTACAGGCATGTTATAAATGACATATCATTTCATGTTTTCTCTGTAAATGAAGTTCTTTGAAGATAGCGATTTTGCCAAATGTAGCTCAGCTGACTCTATATGGACCAGGTCCCTGTCACCTGGCTGCCTGCTGGTACTTTGTCCCTGCCCCTGTTTTCCACCAAATGTCATAGTTGTTGAACGGTTTAAACCAACTCTTACTCTGAGAACTATGCATACATAATATGGCATTCTTAGCCTGTTGACGGGCCATACTGGCGGTAATGCCCCGGCAGCCTGAGTTAACGGCCTGAGCAAAGCAGCATTTATCTTGGGGGGGGGGGAGGGATCCCCCGGGGTCCATTTTTGGTGTGTCTGGGAGAGTCGGTGTGTTTTGGTGGGAGGTGCATGTGAGAGACAATTGCCTGCTTAAAGGGAGACAGAAGAAGGTGAGTGGGGTTGCAAAGCTCGACAGGGATGTTGACGGGGCACCTGCTAGCATGTAATTATCTTGCCCTTAATGTGCCGGGTGTGATCCCCCCTGAAGCGTGCATACACACGTTTCAGAATGGTGGCCCCTTACATAAAAGGCATGGAGGCCTTGTTCTCTGACCCATCAAAGTTGACTTTCGTATATCTTTTTGATACTGTTCAGTCTAGGGTATTAGCCTATCTGACCGAAAACAATTGAACTTGGTCGAATTTTGGCCTTCGGGCCCATTTGGTCGCATATATTGCAAAATACCAACTCTGGAGTGCAGAGGTTGCGGCGTTGTGCAACGCTATCCAGCGTTGGTATTTTGCAATTTTGGGGGTGCAGGGGTGTCCCCAACTTCCTTAAAATTGGAGGCGGGGGACCAAAAAACCCACAAAAAAACGCATGTGCGTTTAAATTGGGCCCTGACCAAATTGATTAGTGGTCAGTTTGCCACGACCAAATAAAATTTGGTCAAACATACCCAAATCTAGTCCAGTGCAGGTGCCTGAACAGTATGCATGGTATGCAACCCATCTCATCTTCGCGGACAATGGCACACCGTATGGAGTTGGGCGAAAGGGCACCAGTGTTCTTCGTCCTTGGAACAGTGGGGCGAAGGATTGTTTCTAATGATGGGATCAACAGTGACAAGGAGTTGCAAGCAAGATTGGGGGTTACTTGGGGTTTCATGTCCAGGAGACAAGTTTGCTGTGATGTGGCTGCTACGGGTGACGCTCTGAATGGAATGGGCATTGTGATGCTGCCCATTCTAAGTGTCTGGAGGAGGCAATAGACAAGTCCGATGGGAAGGTTGTAAAGAGGATTGGGTACTGAGGTGATTGGTAAAGGAGTGGAGCAGTGGCAGTGCAGGATGTCTGGTAGTGCAATTGAAGGATGCTGGGGTGCAGCTCATGGAATGCTGGGGTCATGCTTGTCAGCTTTTTAGTCTTCAGCTGTTTCTTGATGAAGCACAAGTCTATCGTTGGCAGGTCTCATGCTCCTTTTGCACCTTCCTTTGCACAATGGTCATGAAGAAACACAAATAATAATATTTTTTCCTGGGTTTTATGTAGCCCTTCTCTTACCTGAAAGCCAGTTCAGGATGCTTTATAACTAATTTACATTTTAACATCATTGCTACCCACAATGTGGTACTCGATGTATTGACCTGGTGGAGTGGAGGGGGTTAAGGGCTACATCAAAATGATTGGGGTATTGAACTCATGATGCACAGTATCATCTTGTTCCTAGTTTGAATGCATTGCGCTTGAGCTATGAGCTTGACTATGCCACTTCTGAGTGCACAATTCAGCGTAAAGGGTCTGCATCCATGAGCACATGTTGAATCGTATCCCCAGCATGTGCCAACCTTTACAGGACTCGCAAAGTCCTCCGTTGAGCATCAGCCTCAACATCATGATCCACTCCTTGCAACTATACCCCCTTCGCCTCTCCCCACACAAAGGTGTCATCTTCTAGTTTATGGTGCATTCTTTGCCCCTCCATGAAATCAACAAGAGCACAGGCAAGTCCTGGCCCGTGCTCCTTTTCCCACTCCATGCTGTTGTCCACACGCGTATTGTGTATCTCTTGCAGCTCCACTACATCACTGAGATTGTAGCATGCTGGCCTGGGCCCGATCCTTCCACATACTCTGTGGTGTTGTTCACTGCCAATGGCTATTTGATGTTGACATTCATCACTGCTAGGAGCACAGAGGTGTTGGTGCTAAAGACAAGTGACAAATACAGCATATTAATTTCACATGCCCTCACGAATGGAAGAATCCAACAAAGAACCCATACAGTATCAACCCCTTGCTGTGCCAACGGAAAATGAATGTGCCACTTGTAACAATAAAGGCTGTAATGTGCTATATT